>NC_088371.1:16818149-16853149 GCF_034508935.2 Berghia stephanieae
TAAATAATAGAGAAGTAAGAGGAAAGACAATATAGATAGTATGCGCTTGGCTAAGAAGTTCATAACATTGCCATCCGGAAGTATAACGGACCAACACACAAACTCTGTGTAACCATGAACTTTTATAGTCTGGTTAATACAGTTTAGTGAGAACAACTCACAAACGCGGATGGCAAAATCAATAACAAAGGCCTGAGTGACGTCATCTGCATACTATCTATAGAGATATAAAAAAAAAATAAACAGGATTGAAATAATAGCGGGTCTCAACAACGACAACGAAAATAACAACATTTAAAAAAAAACAAACAAAACAAACAAAAACGTGAATGCATAATATAATTAAATTAATTCGGTAGCTCCGAGTCCCGTTAACATAAAGGCAAGTCACATGACTGGCCTTCCAAAAAAAGAAAAAACCGACTTTCACTCCCATCGGCCTTCACCTTGCTACCGAGACTAACACCAACATTCAGCCAGGGCAATAATAAATAATATCTAGATCATTATCATTCATCAGCTTTTATTATTGCTTTGTTACTATCGGGATTATTATTTCTTTCATTTCAGAATGCAAGTCGAGTCGAGCAAGTCAGAGCAAGAGGTCACAGCCGTGGATTTGATGACGCACGTTTGTCGGCGAAAATAACACACTCCGCCGCCACTCCACACCCGCGCCCCAGTTTGCTACCCCCGACCTCCGACCGCTACCCTTCCCTTCTCTCAGGCTATCAGGCTATCTCGTTCTCTCACTCTGCCGGTTGGTTGCTACGTTGTTATGTTCCCGACTTCTCTTTCTTTATCCGTCTCTCGTGAATTTTAAAACAGCCTTCACCTTCGATCGGGGTCAACCTCAGAACACGAGGGCTGCGCTGCTGTTTGCCGGTAGGACATTTGCAGGTGATGGAGAAACTAGTGACATTGGATGAGCGTGTTGTATTTATTATTGGAGGTTTGATGAGTAGCTGATGGGGCTTAAATAAGCCTAAGAATACACGGGAATAAGTGTGTTAGTGTTAGCCTTTGGTACGGGATTTTGGACACGGCGATGGGAAAGGGGAGGGGGGGGGGGAGCCCTATATTTAATTTTTTTTTTTACAACGAATAATGTATCTATCACGATTTACGTGTTCTTGTGTTTTCAAATATCAAACGATGTACTTTACCCTCTCCTTACCAACTCAAGGGAAACCATCACATTCGTTACGATACAGTCACCATTTTTCCTCATTCAGAGTTACCTATACTCATGCTGTGCACTTGGCCGAAATTATGAAGAACAAACCGGAACTGGTACGGCGCGATCAGTGTTGCCAGGTACCTTTGCAAAAATCCCGTCTGCTTTATGCCAGAAATCCGCCAGCTGTATCCTGCTTCACCCGCGACAATCCGCCAAAAGTGGAAAGTAGAATGAAAATTATGGATGATATACATTTGACAATTTAATTGTTTTCCTTGTGTTCATTTAATCTCAGGAAGAATAGCTCTGATTGAGTGGATCTAATTTATTATTTATTTATCTTTTGATTTATTTATTGATTTATTTATGATTGATTGATTTATTTAATTTTAATCATTTGTGTCCGTGGAAAATACATTTGAAAATGATATAATCCCGTTTGGCTTATCTTTATGCAGCCGGCTTGCTTGATTGAGGCAAATGTATCAGCTAGTTCAAGGGTTGGCTCCTGCTTCCGGGGTTTTCTGGACTTCACAACAGTGTGTTGTAGTTATGGGCTGACAGGAAGGTTCTGGTGTCGGCGATGACTGACATCAGGGATTTACAACTAAGCAAGGACTAATAGGCAGGGATTGGGCACGGACTGGGTGCTTCAAGGACCTTCAATTAAGAATTTAAACAAAAAGGTCTTAGAGCCAATCTAGTTTGTCTTTCGCCACCGGGTCGTCCTTGAGCGTCACATCATAATAGCTTTTATTTGCCGACCAAGGCAAGGAGAAGCAGTAACTCCATGATAATTAAGGGTTAGTTATTGCATTTTCATCAAACATCAACTGACAGTTGAACTATCTTACATGATGAGAATTTAACAGGAATGTGTCCCTTACATTTTATAATTTATTTATTTTTATTAATTATAATTGTGATTATTATGATGAGTGGCCGGGGATTGGCGGTAGACTACAGACATCATGCAATATACATATTGAATATAAATGAAATAATAGCATAGATCATAAACAAATGTTAACTATAGTATAATATACATATAGATATAGTTTTGTACAAGTATTTCAACTTACGAACATACATAGAATAGAGCACAATTTAAATATATACACAAACTATAATAGTAATGGTAGATTAAGTATTGAATTCACAGTAATATCTCGTTCCACTTTGAATTTTAACCATCAATTAATTTTACCTTCAACCGAGAGAAGTTAAACTTTTACAAGTTTGAAATTGGAGGAATGGTTCTTCTTTCTTGGGATTCTTAGCGTGTATGATCCAATTCAGAGATGAATTTGGTTTTGTAAAGTAAGGGCACGCCAAGGAATTATGGGAATAGCCAATCAGAAAGAATGTTCCTATTCAGATGCTTTTGATTAACAACTTTAGTGGGAAGAGATAACGAAGAGCTAGACTATTGATTGCAATTTAAGCTACTCTTGAACGAGACGAGAACCTCAGGGCATAAATGCACGTTGGAGTCTTGTTTGGAAAGGGTAATTAGCAGGAGATATGCATACAATGGGCAGACAACTGAACAGGTGAATAAGCATTAAGCGGGAAGTGAGTGGTATCTAGCGTTCCGTTACACAATGGGAAGGTGTCCTACGTGTCGACCAAATCCCGCGAGCAAAATTTAGAGCTTTATTGGAGAAAAGTCTTTCCATGTTTTGAGTGGTTTATCTCAAGATGTTAAATTCCCTTTGCAAATATCGTCGTTGTCCACTGAATTTGAAGGGGTTTTGAATGAGACGCTAACGAATGATAAAGAAGTCACGCAGTGAAAGAAAATCGTTCGTCACAACCATGAACTTTTATAGTCTGGTTTATACAGTTTAGCGAGCATTACTCATAAACGTGGATGGCAAAAAACGATGGCAAAAACCAGAGTGACGTCATCTTCATCCTATGTATATAAATCATCAAAAAATCCGCCATCCGCCAGGCCATTTTATCCCCGCCACACGATTATAAAAATCCGCCAATTTGGCGGAAAATCCGGACGTCACATCTTCCTCGCGCATGTTCTCAACTCCCTTGTCCAAAACGGCAGCCGCGGTACCTGTTAATTCCGTTTTCATAAAATCCTTAAATAATGAGCTTAAAAGTCTCTAGGTTCTATAGATTATAGAATAACTTTAAGTTGCCTTATTTGATGACATTTTTTGCTGCAAATTGCATGAGTCCTTGGAAAAGGCTCTTTACTCACATTCTCTCACCGTACTCAGGTGTAAAATGAGTACCTGGCCGTTAACAGCGTTGTCTTTGTCCGAAAAATTATAATATCGCTTAATAGGCGTCATGTCCCGTCCTACATGTTAAATGTTGCTGTTGACCAGGGACCCCTTGTAAAGCGCTTTGAGCACGTTTAGTGGATATTGCCCTATATAAAAGCTCAATTAAAAAAATTTAAAAAATTACATCATGTTATGAAAAGTTCATGCCATTATGATTTTTTTTTGTTTTTGTTTTTGTTTTTGTTTTTGTTTGAAAATGAGGTTGAAATCCAGATGCGAGGAGGAAATGACGACAGACTATTGTTCCCATACCTGTATTTGTATCGGTCTAATTTTATTTCGCTGCTACTCTAAATTGGTGGGCCTAAACCAGGGACAGATATTTTGCATTCTGAAACTGTCTAATGAAATATTCGCCATTATCATCATCATCATCATCATCATCATCATCATCATCATCATCATCATCATCATCACTATGATTCCTGACTTGTCAAAGAGGCTCTAACCGCCGTCATCCAATAAACAGAAGTCGTACAAAAATGGCCCTTAATCTCTCTCTTCTCTCTCTCTCTCTCTCTCTCTCTCTCTCTCTCTCCCCCCCCCCCACACACACACACACACAAGCCCTCCATTATTGTAAAAAAGCACTTTTGTCAGCCAAAACCGGTGGTCATAATTTTACTGAGCCATGTAAGTACATACTTTCTAAGATAGTCATCGGGTTCAAACCATCCAGAAAATACAAGAAGATAAAGTACAAACGCGAACATGAACTCGAAAACCACTTGACACACTTCTAACACACTTGAGCCTCAATTCGGCTGTTCCTGTTGTTGTTTATAATTTTTAATCATGCTGACAGTAGCAATTTTTACATACGAAATTCAACAACAGCCATCATCTCAAATCGGTAATGTGAAGCTATGTGGTCTAGTGGTATGACACTCGCCTTTGGATCGGAAGGCCCTGAGTTTGAGTCCCACTCTGAGCGGCGCATGGTTGAGTCATTGAAAAAGTCTCTCTATTCACATTCTATCATCGTACTCAGGTGTAAAATGAGCACATGGCCGTTAACAGCGCTGTCTCTGTCGGGGGAAAAAAAAAAATAAAAAAATCGTCATGTCCCGTCCTAAATGTTAAGTGTTACTGTTGGCCAGGAAGTCAGATCGAATTTTACACCGAGTTAAGCAAATGATCAATGAACCCAATAGTTTAAAGTGTAAAGGTTAAATTTTAAGTTCACTTCCGTAAGCGATTAAGTAAGTCCGCAAAGTTCGTTTTGATTTTGATGGAAAGCTCGGAGAACTTAAGTTCGACATCTGTTACCGAAGTTAGTAATTGATCTAGATGGAATTAAGAACACTCTGACACACTGGATGAAGAGAAGAATCTGCCTGAATTAATTGATGGAGCCCAGTCATGTGTTAGATCATTTGTGTCAGTCTTGTTTACATCATCGCGCAAATTACACACGTCAACACACTTCACACACTATCACTATCAATAACAACTCGTATCGCCTGCTTTCAATTTCCATGATTATAATCTGAATTGAAAGTCTTGTCAAGCTCACGAAATCGGTCACTGAGTCACTATCACAGTAAACTGAAGGGAATTAATAATATTAATAATAATAATAATAATAATAATAATAATAATAATAATAATAATAATAATAATAATAATAATAATAATAATAATAATAATAATAATGATAAAAATACTACTACTACTACTACTACTACTACTACTACTACTACTACTGCTACTACTACTACTACTACTACTACTACTACTACTAATAATAATAATAATAATAATAATAATAATAATAATAATAATGATGATGATGATGATGATACTACTACTGCTACTACTACTACTACTACTACTACTACTACTACTACTACTACTACTACTACTACGACAAATAATAATAATAATAATAATAATAATAATAATAATAATAATAATAATAATAATAATAATAATAATAATAATAATAATAGTAATAATAATAATATGGTTTTATATTATATAGCGCCTTACCCAACAAGCTCAAAGCGCTTAACAGTAACGTGGCAACTTTCACTCAAACATGCAATATAATTCTACAGTGTTAGGTTTTAAGATGTTTTTAAAAAGAAATCTGCATCATTACTGTCTCTGATATATCTTGGAAGGGAGTTACAGATAAGGGGTGGTGTCACAAGAGGAATTAACTATAATCTGGCAGTTTCCAGCTGACGACACGCAATACGCCTTAGTGACGAAGACTCAAACTTTACACCTCTGTGGAAACTCCCTCAAACTCGCCAATATCGGACAACGAAAATAACGTGCGTATAATGAAGTGTTGTATCCTGATTCAGTGGTATGATATTATTCATTAATAAGGAGTGAGTGGATTACATTGAGTTAACTTTCTTAAATTTCTTTCTAATCTACAGTCTGTATCAACAGCTTTTTCTCTATTCCTATGCGGTTGATATGCATGATATCATTATGACTTGACTACATGTAATGTGAACATCATTTTAATACCATGGTTTCGCTAGTTTGTTTATCTTGATGTGACCGGTGCTCCTTGAGGCCAGAGTGCCTATCAGTTTATTTCAAGCTGTCTGGGCGCTAGCATTATAAAGATGTGTGTGTGTGTGTGTGTGTGTGTGTGTGTGTGTGTCTGTTATAATATTGATTATTATATATATATATTATATCCCTGTATGTGGGCGTTCCAGTCCGAAGACAGGTCAAAGAAGATTATCACGGAGAAATCTGACGGCCAGTTTATATTTATATCAAACCAGATTTCCATTCCTTCCTGGTTTGGCCATAGGAAGTGTGACGAGCGATTTTCTTTCACTGCGTGTTTCTTTATCATTCGTCAGCGTCTCGGTTCAAAACCACTTCAAACCTAGTGGACGAGACATATATATTTGCCAAGGCAGATTAACACCTCAAGTAAGATAATCAAAACATGGACAGCCTTTCTCCAATAAAGCTCCAAATCTTTCTAACGGAAATTCTGGTCGTTAGGTGGGAAACATTTCCATTGTATAACGGAACATTCACTTTCAGCTTAAGGCTTATTTACCTGTTCAAATTGTCTGCCCATTGTATTCATGCCACCTGCTAATTACCTTTTCCAAACAAGTCGCCATCGTGCATATGCCCTGAGGTCCTTGTCTCGTTCAAGAGTCGCTTAATTGCAATTACTGTTCTTGTCTCTCCGGCAATTCTCCGTTATTCTTTCTTACCAAAGCATCTGGATATCATTGGCTATCTAAAACAGGAAGATTCTTCGGATTGGCTATTCCCATAATTCAGACGCTCTTTTCCATTTCATAAAACCAAATTCATCTAGGAATCTTATCACACACACGCTAAGAAGCCCACGAGAAAAGAGCTATCTCTCCAATTTCAAACTTGTAAAAGTTTGTCTATCTCGGCTGGAGGTAAAATGAATTATTGGTTAACATTCAAAGTTGAACGAGATATTACTGTGAATTCAATTTAATCTATTATTAATATTATAGTTTGTGTATATATTTTAATTGTGCTATTCCATGGATGTTCGTAAGTTGGAATACCTGTACAAAACTATATCTATATGTATCTTATTCTATAGTTAACAGTTGTTTATGATCAATGTTATTATTTCATTTATATTCAATATGCATATTGCTTGAATGTCTGTACCCCACCGCCAATCGCCGGCCACACATCATAACCTCAATTATAATTAATAAAAATAAATAAAGAAATACCAGGGACACAACCCTGTTAAATTCTCATCATGTAAGATAGCTCGACTGTCAGTTGATGTTTAAACAATATACTAACTCCCATTATCATGAAGTTACTGCTTCTCCTTGCCTTTGTCGGCAAATAAAGGCTATTATGATGTGTCGCTCAAGGACGATTCGGTGGCGAAAGACAAACTCGATTGGCTCTAAGACCTTGTTGTTTTAACTCTTAAATTGAAGGTCCTTGTCCTGATCCTGATTCCTGGCCATTTTCCTGGTCCTTTCCTGTGTCATTGGAGCACCCAGTTGTGCCGAATCCCTGCATCCCAGTCCTTGAACAGCGGTAAAACCATGATGTCAGCCTAACTACAACACACTGTTGTGATGTCCAGAAAACTCTGCAAAGCAGGCGCCAACCCTGGAACTAGCTGATATATTTGCCTCAGTCAAGCAAGCCGACGGGATAAAGATAAGCCAAACGGGCTTATACCATTTTCAAATGTATTTTCCACAGACACATATGATTATATCAAAGCAAACAGATAAATGTATAATAGATTAGATCCACTCAATTAGAGCTATTCTTCCTGATATTAAATAAATACTTATTCTTTCTATCTTTTCCTTTAACAATCTAATTAAACTTTATGTATAGAACTGTTATTATTGCATTTGGGCGTTACTATTGTCTTGACTCACTTGTTATTAATACAATTAAGTTATAAGGGATCCTAAGGCAATTCTTGATCTCCCCTAGATTAAACCTGAGCCGTTTGTGATATAGGTTGTGTGGGGTGCAGCTGATAACGAGAGCCATAGCGCGCATACTAGTTCGAATCCAGACCATTGAGCTATCGGTTGGACTCGATCCCACAAATTAACACACAAGCCGTCACAAAATGGTAGGCTCGTCCGGGATTATGAATCTTTAATATAAAATAATATGTGAGTCATTAATTTAGATATAATATTTAAACACCCATTATTTACTTCTGCTACTATCTCAATTTAACAATAGCATTCTATTACATTGGGGGCTCGTAAATATATCTACCTTAAATCAAACCAATCAATAAATCATTTGATTAATTAATTACAAATATCATAGGGAAGAAATCTTATTTATTATTGAAAAGTCACTGTGGTTACATTTGAAATTGGAACATGCCCATTTTTCTATATTTTCACTAATCTATAATTAGTTTACTAACACTGATTTATGATTATGATTATGACAACCATGTTAATTTAATTATGCATAGTTAGGCAACGTAATTTTAAAGCAGTTTACAAAACATAAATTGTTATTTCATTGCCACTTTTTTTATGCCATTGTTGCCATAAATTCTGGACCTTCAGCCGAGAATACCCCCCCCCCCCCCTTCCGAGAATACCCCCCCCCCCTTTCCGAGAATACCCCCCCCCCCCTTCAAAAATTAAGTTAAACAAATCTTAATTAAAAATTACAGTCACTCTACTTCAACTTAGTTAGGCCATCTTGCAAGTTGTTGTTTACACGTGTAACGGTAAATAGTATTATCTCTCTATTGACACGAGCACGCCAAATTAAGCCCCAGGCAATAACCACTCTTTCTAAGTATTGTGTCACTGTGTGTGTCATATTTTGAAATTTGGCTTAGCGAACCCTAGCACTTTTCAACAGTGTGTTGTCACTTACTTCACTATCATTCATTATCTGTGCTTCAGAATTCTTCATTCATATTTAACCCTTACTGGCAAGGTTCCATTTGTTTGCTTTCTGCCCTACTCTTTCTGGTTCAATTCCATCTATAGCATCATCCTAATTCACCTTCTGCAGTTGTTCAATCTGTAATTAATCAGCCATGGCTACTGGTGTTACAATCAGACGCGAGTTTATCCAGTTAGGAAAAGAATTGGGCCTTTCTGGTGAACAGTTATCTGCCTATGTCACTGAAAACGCAGAAAGGGAGATTACTAGATTAGAAGAGGAAGAGAAGCGTGCTAGATTAGAGGAAGAGGAAAAGCGGAAACATGAGCAATTATTGAAAAATAAAGATCTCGAACTGGAACTTCAACGCACCCGCCAGAAAGAAATTGAAATGTCGTTAACAAGAGACATGGCAGAAAACCGACTCTCTACCCATAGCCCCATTCCATCCAGTCAGGGCAATGGAAGCATTGATAAAGTCATGTCGTTCCCGGTAGAAACTTTCAACCCACACATTGAAGGGATTGATCAATGGTTAACGCGATTCCAGGAGTTAGCGATCTCGTATGATCTTCAGGAGGACAAATGGGCACTCAAAGCGTCTCAGCATCTCAAGGGCAAAGCCTATGATGTTTACTCTCGCCTGACACAGGACAACAAAAATAACTTTCAGGAGCTAAAGTCATCCCTACTGAGACATTTTGATGTCAGCGCAGAATCCTATCGTAGACGATTCCGAACATTAAAGAAGGACAGGCATGAAACATACCACCAGTTGGCAGATCATCTGCAACTCAGCCTCCAACAATGGTTGAAACTATCTGGCAACCCAGACACCTATGAGGGATTAAACCAGCTTATCATGGTGGAACAGCTGAGAGATGCAATGCCCCTGGATGTCCGTCGTTTTGTCGATGAGCAAGGCGCTCATAAACTGGACGATATAGTAACATGTGCTGACCGGTTTGCAACAGCGCAAGAAAATCACCTCACAGAAAGGAGACAACACCGGATTCAAAACCCATCCACCTCACATGAAGATAGAGCTACATCTCCACCACCATATGAAAAGAAGAATAACAATAATCAATACGAAAGAAGTAACACAACACAACACAAACAACACGTATACTGCAAGAACTGTAATATGAAGGGACATTTGACAGAGGAATGCCGTCGCGACAACAAACGTAACGGCCATCAAAAGGGAAAACCTGTCAGTGTAAATGTAGGTCGCACAGTTGGGAACCACCCACTTCATAAAACAAAAGAATCTTCGAATCACCCTCCAGTCATTGACACAGTCAAGGTAAATGGACAGAATGTGACCGTTCTCTACGACACGGGATTAGACTATCACGCGGTCGTAGCACGAGACTTGGTTCGGCCGGACCAATTCACAGGCGAGATTATCGAGATTCAATGCGCCACTACAGACAGCCCATCTCTGCCACTTCCGATTGCTAATATCGAAATAACCTCTCCATACGTAGTAGGAACTATACCTGCAGGAGTACTAGATTCACCTACTTACCCTCTCATCCTTGGATGCAAATACGTATTTCTCGGAACGCCCAAACACCCATTTCACGCCTGTCACGCGAGGACAAGAGCACAGGATCAACGGAATATGCCGCCGTTATCACAAAATCCTGGACCAAAGGAAATGAGGAAGGCACAGACCGAGGACACGACTCTCTCACGCTACTTCGCCAAAGTGACGGAAGTTAGTGACAAGAATAAAAAGGGAGATTTCATAATACAACAAGAGTTGTTATACAGAGTCTCTGGCAAAAAACGCCATCAGCTCGTCGTCCCCTCTACGCATCGCCGACAGATTCTAGACATGGGACACAACATACCTTTCAAAGGACATGTGGGAATCGCTGCCACAACGGAGCGCATCTCAGCCCACTATTTCTGGCCTGGTATTTCGGATGACATCAAGAGCCATATAAAGTCATGTCAAAAATGCCAATGGAAACCAGATCAAACAAACACAGCTCCAGTAACCTTAGGTTCGATTAGGACTGTAAACTCTCCCGTTCAATACACGGGCGCAAACATCATGAGACATTATTCACGCACAAAGAGACGGAATAAAAATGATCTCAAACGATGGAATCAAGATGATACCAAGATAAGAAATCAAAATGATGCCAAGATAAGGAATCATAATGTTGCCAAGCAACGAAATCAGGGAGGAACAATAACTCCTGAATTTAAAAATGTTGGACAAACCAGGAACGCTTCACACTGCGAGAACGCTTTCTGCGCTATAAAAAGGACCCTGACGTCACTACCCGTGCTGCGCTTACCTGACACCAAACAACCTTTCATTCTGAGGACAGAAGCAGGAAAAATTGAAATAGACGCATCGTTACTTCAACCTGACCTCGATGACCCTACAGTCCTACACCCTGTTGCTTACGCAAGTAGAAAATTATCGCCTGCGGAACAAAGATACTCAACAGTGGAGCAGGAATGTCTTGCCCTGGTATGGGCCATACAAAAATACCAAATATACCTTTATGGACGTCACTTCACTGTTCAATGCGACAATCAGCCACTTCTATTTCTGGCCACAGCTCAACAATTAAACGCTAAACTCATGCGTTGGTCGCTAATACTACAGCAATTTTCGTTCCATGTGGAATTCATCAAAGGCACTGATAACCATGGAGCCGACTTCTTAAGTCGCCATCCGGTATCCGATGACGCCACAACAGCATAACCGTACTTCCAGTACTATCTTATTGTCCACGTTTCTCAGATGATTTTAAACTAGACTTAATTTTAATCTCACAAGGAGATTTTTCAAGAGGGGGAGAATGTGACGAGCGATTTTCTTTCACTGCGTGTTTCTTTATCATTCGTCAGCGTCTCGGTTCAAAACCACTTCAAACCTAGTGGACGAGACATATATATTTGCCAAGGCAGATTAACACCTCAAGTAAGATAATCAAAACATGGACAGCCTTTCTCCAATAAAGCTCCAAATCTTTCTAACGGAAATTCTGGTCGTTAGGTGGGAAACATTTCCATTGTATAACGGAACATTCACTTTCAGCTTAAGGCTTATTTACCTGTTCAAATTGTCTGCCCATTGTATTCATGCCACCTGCTAATTACCTTTTCCAAACAAGTCGCCATCGTGCATATGCCCTGAGGTCCTTGTCTCGTTCAAGAGTCGCTTAATTGCAATTACTGTTCTTGTCTCTCCGGCAATTCTCCGTTATTCTTTCTTACCAAAGCATCTGGATATCATTGGCTATCTAAAACAGGAAGATTCTTCGGATTGGCTATTCCCATAATTCAGACGCTCTTTTCCATTTCATAAAACCAAATTCATCTAGGAATCTTATCACACACACGCTAAGAAGCCCACGAGAAAAGAGCTATCTCTCCAATTTCAAACTTGTAAAAGTTTGTCTATCTCGGCTGGAGGTAAAATGAATTATTGGTTAACATTCAAAGTTGAACGAGATATTACTGTGAATTCAATTTAATCTATTATTAATATTATAGTTTGTGTATATATTTTAATTGTGCTATTCCATGGATGTTCGTAAGTTGGAATACCTGTACAAAACTATATCTATATGTATCTTATTCTATAGTTAACAGTTGTTTATGATCAATGTTATTATTTCATTTATATTCAATATGCATATTGCTTGAATGTCTGTACCCCACCGCCAATCGCCGGCCACACATCATAACCTCAATTATAATTAATAAAAATAAATAAAGAAATACCAGGGACACAACCCTGTTAAATTCTCATCATGTAAGATAGCTCGACTGTCAGTTGATGTTTAAACAATATACTAACTCCCATTATCATGAAGTTACTGCTTCTCCTTGCCTTTGTCGGCAAATAAAGGCTATTATGATGTGTCGCTCAAGGACGATTCGGTGGCGAAAGACAAACTCGATTGGCTCTAAGACCTTGTTGTTTTAACTCTTAAATTGAAGGTCCTTGTCCTGATCCTGATTCCTGGCCATTTTCCTGGTCCTTTCCTGTGTCATTGGAGCACCCAGTTGTGCCGAATCCCTGCATCCCAGTCCTTGAACAGCGGTAAAACCATGATGTCAGCCTAACTACAACACACTGTTGTGATGTCCAGAAAACTCTGCAAAGCAGGCGCCAACCCTGGAACTAGCTGATATATTTGCCTCAGTCAAGCAAGCCGACGGGATAAAGATAAGCCAAACGGCTTATACCATTTTCAAATGTATTTTCCACAGACACATATGATTATATCAAAGCAAACAGATAAATGTATAATAGATTAGATCCACTCAATTAGAGCTATTCTTCCTGATATTAAATAAATACTTATTCTTTCTATCTTTTCCTTTAACAATCTAATTAAACTTTATGTATAGAACTGTTATTATTGCATTTGGGCGTTACTATTGTCTTGACTCACTTGTTATTAATACAATTAAGTTATAAGGGATCCTAAGGCAATTCTTGATCTCCCCTAGATTAAACCTGAGCCGTTTGTGATATAGGTTGTGTGGGGTGCAGCTGATAACGAGAGCCATAGCGCGCATACTAGTTCGAATCCAGACCATTGAGCTATCGGTTGGACTCGATCCCACAAATTAACACACAAGCCGTCACAGGAAGTAAGAGCTGGCCAACCTCCCACCTGTTAATCAAACGGCACCCTTACAACCCGAAGCAGAGAGACGAACAGTTCGGCTAAGGACCTCCGAGGCTATGAAGATAAGAATCACAACAACAAAAAATTAATAATATTGTGGTTTTGTTTGTTTTATCCTTTGTTTGTGCCCGATGATGAATCATTGTGGCGGGTTGTGTGTTATTGTTGTGGGATCGAGTCCAACCGATAGCTCAATGGTCTAGATTCGAACTAGTATGCGCGCTATGGCTCTCGTTACCAGCTGCACCACTCAACCTATATCACAAACGGCTCAGGTTTAATCTAGGGGAGATCAAGAATTGCCTTAGGATCCCTTATAACTTAATTGTATTAATAACAAGTGAGTCAAGACAATAGTAACGCCCAAATGCAATAATAACAATTCTATACCTAAAGTTTAATTAGATTGTTACAGGAAAAGATAGAAAGAATAAGTATTTATTTGTTATCAGGAAGAACAGCTCTAATTGAGTGGATCTAATCTATTATATATTTATTTGTTTACTTTGATATAATCATATGTGTCTGTGGAAAATACATTTGAAAATGGTATAAGCCCGTTTGGCTTATCTTTATCCCGCCGGCTTGCTTGACTGAGGCAAATGTATCAGCTAGTTCCAGGGTTGGCGCCTGCTTTGCAGAGATTTCTGGACATCACAACAGTGTGTTGTAGTTAGGCTGACATCAGGGGTTTACCGCTGTTCAAGGACTGGGATGCAGGGATTCGGCACAACTGGGTGCTCCAACGACACGGAAAAGGACCAGGACCTTCAATTTAAGAGTTGAAACAACAAGGTCTTAGAGCCAATCGAGTTTGTCTTTCGCCACCGAATCGTCCTTGAGCGACACATCATAATAGCCTTTATTTGCCGACAAAGGCAAGGAGAAGCAGTAACTTCGTGATAATGGTAGTTAGTATATGTTTTAAACATCAACTGACAGTCGAGCTATCTTACATGATGAGAATTTAACAGGGTTGTGTCCCTGGTATTTCTTTATTTATTTTTATTAATTATAATTGAGGTTATGATGTGTGGCCGGCGATTGGCGGTGGGGTATAGACATTCAAGCAATATACATATTGAATATAAATGAAATAATAACATAGATCATAAACAACTGTTAACTATAAAATAAGATACATATAGATATGGTTTTGTACAGGTATTCCAACTTACGAACATCCATGGAATATATAATAGTAATGCTAGATTAAATTGAATTCACAGTAATATCTCGTTCCACTTTGAATGTTAACCAATAATTCATTTTACCTCCAGCCGAGATAGACAAACTTTTACAAGTTTGAAATTGGAGAGATAGCTCTTTTCTCTTGGGCTTCTTAGCGTGTGTGTGATTAGATTCAGATATGAATTTGGTTTTGTGAAATGAAAATAGCCAATCAGAAGAATGTTCCTGTTTTAGATAGCCAATGATATCCAGATGCTTTGGTAAGAAAGAATAACGGAGAATTACCGGAGAGACTAGGACAGTAATTGCAATTTAGCTACTCTTGAACGAGACAAGACCTCAGGGCATACGCACGTTGGCGTCTTGTTTGGAAAAGGTAATTAGCAGGAGGCATGAATACAATGGGCAGACAATTTGAACAGGTAAATAAGCCTTAAGCTGAAAGTGAGTGTTCCGTTATACAATGGAAATGTTTCCCCACCTAACGACCAAAATTTCCGTTAGAAAGATTTGGGGCTTTATTGGAGAAAGACTGTCCATGTTTGAGTATTTTTAATGGAGGTGTTAATTAAATATATGTCTCGTCCACTAGGTTTGAAGTGGTTTTGAAACGAGGCGCTGACGAATGATAAAGAAATCACGCAGTGAAAGAAAATCGCTCGTCACAATCATTAACATTAAAAATATAAAACATTATAAAAAGTAAACACGTACCGTTGAAAACTATTTAAAACAGAATAAATCTGACTTAATTTTATTGTCAATTATAAATGGGACTGTAATTTGTTTATTCATTACTTAATGTCTTGTGAAGGTTATCCTTACACAGCTATACGAGCCAATAATCAATGCTGTTAAATACTTCCAAGTAATATGTAACGGAGAAATCATAGGATTTGCAGACCTCTGTATAATTAAATTCTAATTCATAGGGCGATTCTGTGAGTGCAGGATCTGACAACCAATGCAAAACGCTTGTGTGGTGTCGAGATTATTACATAAGTTTCTTAAATTAAAAAAAAAATTAAATCTCCACATTAAATACCACATTACTTTTGCCGAATGTTCAAACGCATGATCGCCAATTTTAGCTTCACAAGTATGTGATTATCCGAATTTGATCTCAGATTTCTGGATGGGACGTAGAATTATTTAAGCATGTCATTGTCATTAATGTATCCAGGACAATTAGAGTGCAGTGATTTAAAAACAATAGTACTGATCTTATATTCTATACGTTCCTCAACGGGAAGCCAGTGGCGATCTCTTAGCAAACCCGATGTAGATTGATTTCTCCTCTTTCTATAAAAAAGAAAGGCTGGCAGCATCGTTCTGGGGTACCTGAAGGGATTTTGTTTTGTCTTTATTTATGGAAGAGAGGAGAGAACTGCAATGATCTTGCTTTGACAGTATTAGAGAAGTAACTAACGAGACGGAGATGTCTCTTATAATGAGACGTCTAACACTCCGCATTCTTCTCATTTCCATGTACATTATTAACCTAACAATATGATTTACTTGACTGGTAAAAGACAAATCTGAATCAGTTAAATACACCCAAATTTCGAATAACCTTAGTTGTTTCAATTACACTATTTCCTATAACGATTGATTCACACTCTATATTTTAAAGGATTGCTGGTCTAGCGATAAATATTAGTTCAGTCTTACTATATTTAAGTTTTAGTCTGTTCAGTTCCATCTTAAAACAAAGCAGGATTGGAAACGTTCAATTAAAAGATGTAAATGGTTGTAGGTTGCTGACTTAAAGATTTGACTATCGTCTGCATAAAATTGGTAATATAGATTTAAATCAGAAATAATTGATCCAAGGGGTTTCATGTACATTGTAAAAAGAACTGGACCCGGTACTGATCCTTGTGGCACATCAAATTTCAGAGGATGATCAGATAATTTGACATTTTTAATCACAACTGTCTGTCGACGATTAGTTAAATAATATTCGAACCATTTCTGCGTCAATCCCTTGATACCAAAAGGGCGTTTGAGTCTATTCAACAGAATGTAGCAATGACTATGAAAATTTTTGTTTTCTATTTTTGTAGGAAATACTCCTCTTAAATCAAAGCCATATCTCCACTGAGTAAAAATCTTTTTGAATTTTGGAAATCCATTAATATATAACAAAGTTATGCAGTTTCAAATGTGTCATTTATTTGGATGACTCACAAAGAGAAAAAAATACGGAAAATATGGGACGCTTTTTTCTGCGTTTTATTCTGGTTTGTGCCTGTATCTCGCTTAATACGTGGAATAAGATATTAAAACTTGGCAATTTTATGGCAAAATTATCAGAAAATATGATGAAGACATCAGAAAAGTTCTAACTTGTATAGTTTTAGAGCTGTATGGCTAGGGTCAACTATAATTTTGTTTTAAAATATACATAATATTGATCATTTGGAACTTTTCCGAAGTGTAATTTTGTGTCTACTACACATACAAATCAAACGAAAAATGCCTGCTGAATTATTATCAATCAGTCCCGTGAGACCATGGCTTATGCTATTTTTAGTATTTATTTGAGAGAGAGAGAGAGAGAGAGAGAGAGAGAGAGAGAGAGAGAGAGAGAGAGAGAGAGAGAGAGCGAGAGAGCGAGTTAATCTACTATCCCTATGACATAACAATGAAACAATGCCTTAATTTAAAAAATGCGCGCGAGGATTTGTGACTTCAGTCACCGCGAACAAGTTGCCAGATGGCCACGTGTCGGCCAAATATATCATTTTGCTTCTTATATTAAATTTTATTCATCTATTTTTGTCTCATTGACATTTATCCTAGTCTATTCAATTTTCTGTTTGTTAAAATTTAGTTCATTTTAAGTGGGCCAGTCTTAATAATGAAAGCCATATAATTTTCTATTTAGCCACTTTTGAAGTCGAATTTGGTCAGGTTAAAGTCTAGCCACCTGGCAGCCTTGCCTCGCTCACGTCATTTTCGTGTCGCGCGATGGTGGAGCAAAATGGCCGTCTCCATATTTTCACTCATTGAAATGCAAATTGGGTTGATGTTTTGTGAGAATACTGGAAAAGTACTTATCATAATCCAATGAAATTTGAAATATAAATAGAAGAAATGTGCATATATAACCTCATGAGCGACACAATCTCTCCTCTTTGTAGTTTTAGAAATATTGTACTCCAAAGAGTAAAAATCTATTTTTAACGGTCTTCTGATAATCGTATGAGTTTTGTCGCTTGACATAATCTAAAATGACCTCTTTTCTAACTGTGTGCCAACTTTCAGTCATATTCATCGATAAACAGCTTCGTAATTAATTTTTTAAAATAGCATGTACGGAACGGCTTCGTCCCATATTTTGTCGCGAATTTGGGCACTTCGTGAGCGAAAAAGAGGCCCAAAGATTTGTGCAGGATAGTCATTGCTACAGAATGTTGTGGTCAATCATGTCAAATACAGCCGATAAGTCCAGCATAATGTTCACTGTAAGGAAATGCCTTTGCGTTTTATGGCGCTGTAGGGAAATACCTGTGGTATGCACGACTCAGGACATCCAACCTTATCTTGATTTATTTCTTTTGTCACTCTAAAAACGTGAGGGTGTAGCATTTCCGTGGTGTCTTAGAGTCTGATCTTCGACATCCCCAATTTAATCCCTGACGTTATCGGAGCTGCGAATGGCCATTGTCTCCATGGACCATGGTTGACTTCGTGACGATCCATCCATCGTACGCGCTTTGAATTCATTTAGGGGTAAACATGTTTAGGGGGAGAAGAACATTAAATTACAACACCCACCCCCATTTCGCCTCGAGTTTTTTTCCATGATTCATGCGAATAGGGATGGTAAAGATAGTGACTTTTAATTTCATCTTGAGTTCTGCTGTAAGTCCGTGGTGGAGAAGGACGTTTTGTATTTTCTGTTGTGAAAGTCCATAGTAACGTTCTATCACGGCTTCTAACTCCTGTCTCTGTTGTGAGACAGTATTACCAAACAGAAATTAATGTTGTTTGATTTCTTTTTGAGTAGTGCTCTGTTGAGATCTGGCCTTTCTTTAACTTTTTTGTGACTTTACCTGACCATCAAGTCACCTTTATGTGACTCATTGTAACATCAATGAACATTGACTATAACGTATAACCTTTAGTAACAAGAACTGAAACCTATTACTTAATGAACAAAAACAAGAACTGAAACCTGTTACAAAATAGACATAATTACATACTGTGACCTATACAGGATTTGAAAAACAATCCATTGTTTGATAACAGACATCGTCTGGAACCTAATACATTGGTACTGTGTGTCATTCATCTGGACATTTAGCTCATCAATAACCCACACTTGAAATAACACACAGGCAACTACAGCACGTAGAATATCATCTTCACACAGACGGAGATAAGTTGGGGACCCTGAGGTCATACAAACTAAATAATCATGTTTTTCTATCATTATTCATATATCATTTAGCTTTATATTCACATCATTCACTTCTATCACCAACTCATCATATCTGTCAATCATTAGTTTCATCAATATTATTTTGACATTTATCCTTTTATCACTGACTATATTATCAATATCATAATTCTACTTAGAAGCGTCATCTTGATAACATTCATTACATCAACATCATCATCATTATCATCATCCACCATACCATCTTGATTCATCTGCTATATTCAATCATATACATTTCATTTATATCCAGCTCATTACATTAATTAATAAACACTTCATATCATATACACTTAAATCTCGGACTTGTTGTGTTCATAATTTGTGAATCTTTGGCAGTCAGCCTCACCCCCCCCCCCTTTTTATTTTTTTTTTTCTTATATAAGTGTCGCCGTCTGGGTCCGAACCGTGCACACTCGTGCCCTGACCGTGTGACATAATTTGGTGGAGCTGCCGGGTAGGATATCTGATTGCCATTGTTTTTGCATATTGTGAATTGATAAGTTTTGAGACACACATACATCTATACACACCAAGAGTAATTGTATAATTGCAGTTAAGCTAGCACTTCGCCACGAGCTGTTTTAAGGACGAACAGTTTTGAACCTAGTTCCTCTTCATTCAAATATATTGTTTCAATCGATAACACAGGTTATATTAATCTTGTTAACACCCCCCCCCTTCCTCCTGTTTCTATCTATTATATAGATAATCCACTTTAATCACTCTAAACACCTCTCCTCATTTCATTGTCATCCACAGTCTCGGTGATTATTCAACCTTATCAAAGTTATTCTTTTGCTCTTCCCTATAGCGACGCCATTGGCTGTCTACGTTTTCTCTTTTGATTTTTCATTGCATAACATTTTAGTTTACTGCCGTCTCTGCCGACATTCCAGTTCCAAACATGAGTACTAGCATTGAAAAGTTAGCTAAGATTGGATCATCTTTGGGTCTCTCCGGAATAGATTTGAAAGACTGGATAGAGAAGACTATCAAAGATGAAGACGACAGAAAACAGAGAGAACTTGATGCAGAGAGGGCAAGGGCGGAAAGAGATATCGAAATTGAAAGAGAGAGGGTTAAATTAGAGACGGAAAGGTTGCGGGAAGAAGACGACAGAAAACAGAGAGAACTTGAGGCAGAGAGGTCAAGGGCGGAAAGAGATAATGAAATTGAAAGAGAGAGGGTTAAATTAGAGACGGAAAGGTTGCGAGAAGAAGACGACAGAAAACAGAGAGAATTTGAGGCAGAGAGGTCAAGGGCGGAAAGAGATATCGAAATTGAAAGAGAGAGGGTTAAATTAGAGACGGAAAGGTTGCGAGAAGAGGCAGCACTGATAACTTTGCGATTGGAATTGCAGCAGAGGAAAAATGAAGGCAGGGAAGAGGGAGCAATCGGAGGTCAGGCGGAAAGTACTAGTCACATGAAAACTATTAGACTACCAAAATTACCACCTTTTCATGCTGCCAATGATAATCTCCACGACTATCTTCAAAGATTCGAAAGGTATGCGCGAGTAAATGGATGGGAGGAGGAAGATTGGGCCACCCATCTCAGCGCTCTCCTTACTGGCAACGCCTTGGAAGTATACAGTCGCCTATCCGACGATGAGGCCAACGACTACTCTATCCTGAAGGCAAGCCTCCTCAAGCGATATAATTTAACGGAAGATGGATTTCGCGAAAAATTTCGCAAGTCAAGACCGGAGTCGGGAGAAAGCATTGAGCAGTTTAGTAACCGGATTAGCAGTTACTTCAGCAAGTGGGTGGAAATGGCAGGAAAGAACAAGGAAGATGCCGGTGACATAATTGATCTCATTATTAAGGAGCAGTTGATGGACATTTGTGGGCGAGAGCTCCTCGTGTTTGTCAAAGAAAGAAAGCCCACAAATGTGAGATCAGTCGTGGAACTGATCAGCCAATTTATAGATGCTCACGGCTCAGCAGGTGCCTTCACGAGATCAGCACAAATCAGAACAAAGCAAGAGATGGACTCGAATCAAGTAAGGCCAGAGAATCTCAACCAGAGAGAATTAAGCGGACCGCCTAGGAACGGTCCAGTCACATGTCACATATGCAAGAGAGCGGGACATATTGCCAGAGATTGTAGAACAAAACCCGGACTGGCCGCAGTAACGGTCAGTATATGTGACTACTGCAAGAAACGGGGGCACACTTCGATAGACTGCCGGAAGAGGCAGTTTGATGAGAAGAGGCTACAACCTCCACAGGTCGCCTCAATGTCAGCACCTAACTACACTAACGAAGATTCAAAACAATGCAGCCATGGGCACATGCAACTAATGTGCGGCTGCACACTCCCAGTAACGTCGGCCTTATGCCTGGGCCACGAGGGACGAGACAAGAATATGCCGGTAGCCAACGGCTTACTGAACGGCCGACCGGTGACTGTACTCCGGGACAGCGGATGCAGTTGTGTGGTGGTCAAGAAGGGCCTAGTTGACGGCAGTAGCAGGGGAACACGGAAAGTCCCGGTCCTACTTGCTGACGGCACTGCTAGAGGGACCACGACGGTGGACGTCACCATTGACTGTCCATATTTTAAAGGTGAAGTCAGTGCGGTGGAAATGGAACACCCACTATTTGACGTCATCCTTGGAAACATACCAGGGGCGAAATGTCCTGGTATGTGTAACAAACGTTCTGTGCGAGCAGTCGAGACACGAGGCTCAAAGCACAAAAAGATGAAGAAGTCAGTGACGTTACCTGCCCCCAAAATAGACGTCACGCCTGCATATTTAAAGGCTCAACAAGAAGCTGACACATCAATAGCTAAAGCTAGAGAATTTGCAAGCAGTGGTGAGAAGAAAATCACCAACAAGAAAAGTAAACAGTGGTATGCATACGAGGACGGAATCCTGTACCGCCACTACACTTCGCCCAAGGTACACCATGGAAATCCAACGAAACAGGTGGTGCTACCGAAGGGACTGCGAATCACAGTCATGCGACTAGCGCATGAGGGTGTCTTTGTTGGACACTTGGCGGCCAAGAAGACAACAGAACGCATTCTAGAAGCGTTTTATTGGCCGAGCATTTGGACTGACGTGCGCAAATTCTGTCTTTCATGCGATGTATGTCAAAGGTGCGCACCAAAAGGTAAAACCCAGAAAGTTCCCCTTCAGGAGATGGCCTTAATTGAGACTCCATTTCCGCGTGTTGCTGTCGACCTCGTGGGGACGATCATGCCGGCATCAGACAAGGGAACCAAGAACCATGGTCCAGTCTATTCAGCCAGGATAGTTTAAGCTGCTGAAGAGATTACTCAGACATTTCCTGGTCTTTTAGACAAAATCCAAGATTTTGTCTTAAGTGGGGGCTGTAAGGAAATGCCTTTGCGTTTTATGGCGCTGTAGGGAAATACCTGTGGTATGCACGACTCAGGACATCCAACCTTATCTTGATTTATTTCTTTTGTCACTCTAAAAACGTGAGGGTGTAGCATTTCCGTCGTGTCTTAGAGTCTGATCTTCGACATCCCCAATTTAATCCCTGACGTTATCGGAGCTGCGAATGGCCATTGTCTCCATGGACCATGGTTGACTTCGTGACGATCCATCCATCGTACGCGCTTTGAATTCATTTAGGGGTAAACATGTTTAGGGGGAGAAGAACATTAAATTACAACACCCACCCCCATTTCGCCTCGAGTTTTTTTTCCATGATTCATGCGAATAGGGATGGTAAAGATAGTGACTTTTAATTTCATCTTGAGTTCTGCTGTAAGTCCGTGGTGGAGAAGGACGTTTTGTATTTTCTGTTGTGAAAGTCCATAGTAACGTTCTATCACGGCTTCTAACTCCTGTCTCTGTTGTGAGACAGTATTACCAAACAGAAATTAATGTTGTTTGATTTCTTTTTGAGTAGTGCTCTGTTGAGATCTGGCCTTTCTTTAACTTTTTTGTGACTTTACCTGACCATCAAGTCACCTTTATGTGACTCATTGTAACATCAATGAACATTGACTATAACGTATAACCTTTAGTAACAAGAACTGAAACCTATTACTTAATGAACAAAAACAAGAACTGAAACCTGTTACAAAATAGACATAATTACATACTGTGACCTATACAGGATTTGAAAAACAATCCATTGTTTGATAACAGACATCGTCTGGAACCTAATACATTGGTACTGTGTGTCATTCATCTGGACATTTAGCTCATCAATAACCCACACTTGGAATAACACACAGGCAACTACAGCACGTAGAATATCATCTTCACACAGACGGAGATAAGTTGGGGACCCTGAGGTCATACAAACTAAATAATCATGTTTTTCTATCATTATTCATATATCATTTAGCTTTATATTCACATCATTCACTTCTATCACCAACTCATCATATCTGTCAACCATTAGTTTCATCAATATTATTTTGACATTTATCCTTTTATCACTGACTATATTATCAATATCATAATTCTACTTAGAAGCGTCATCTTGATAACATTCATTACATCAACATCATCCTCATTATCATCATCCACCATACCATCTTGATTCATCTGCTATATTCAATCATATACATTTCATTTATATCCAGCTCATTACATTAATTAATAAACACTTCATATCATATACACTTAAATCTCGGACTTGTTGTGTTCATAATTTGTGAATCTTTGGCAGTCAGCCTCACCCCCCCTTTTTATTTTTTTTTTCTTATATAAGTGTCGCCGTCTGGGTCCGAACCGTGCACACTCGTGCCCTGACCGTGTGACATTCACCGAAATTTTGTCAGCATTTAAAATCAAATTATTTACTAGCCCTAACAGCGCAGTCGGTGCTATGGTTTTCCTTATAAGCTGATTGGAAAGGCTCATATAGATATAAATGTAAATTTAATTGGTGAAGAACTGCTTTTCCCCGGATTTTTAAAATAAAAGGAAGGTTTGAAACGGGTCTGTAGTTTTTAAAATCATTTTCGTCTAAAGAGGGTTTCTTTAAAAGTGGGGTAATCAGAGCTAAAACAAGAGACTGAATTAATTTATATCAGTTAGGTATTGATGGAATAAGCTCGTCAATGCAACAATAATTTAAAAGCGATGTAGCTGATCTCCGGGAGCATTTGGTTGCCCCTCCCTCCTCCCAATACTAATCCACATAGTCTGTGACCTCCCCCGCCGTCTCAACAAAACAATGTCATACCGCACGGCGTCTAAACTGCACTATAAATCTGAAAAGTGAGTGGAGCAGGCACTTATGTTGGTAACAACAAGATATGAAGTGAGTAGAAAAGTGCCAGAAGACAATAGAGAATAAAAATTTTTTTCGCGGCGGTGGTGGGGTTTGAATCTGCGACCTTATTGGTACGACAACTCCGCCTGGCAGGTGAGAGCGTGGCTCTACCGTGTGAGCTATCCACGAACACAAAAATATTCGTTTCAAACCCAAAGTCATTTCTAGATCCCTCTCTCACCCACTTCTTGAGATCGCCGATTCGTTCACCACCATCGCGAAGTAATTTTGACCAGCAGTTAAGCTTAATAGCCAATATTCTCATCACAAACATATAACATAGAAACGATTGAGACATTGAGTATGCTCCGGTGTATGGGGTGAATTTTTAATTCAGAAAAGTGAGTGGAGCAGGCACTTATGTTGGTAACAACAAGATATGAAGTGAGTAGAAAAGTGCCAGAAGACAATAGAGAATAAAAAAATTTTTCGCGGCGGTGGTGGGGTTTGAACCTGCGACCTTATTGGTACGACAACTCCGCCTGGCAGGTGAGAGCGTGGCTCTACCGTGTGAGCTATCAACGCCGCGAAAAAAATGTTTATTCTCTATTGTCTTCTGGCACTTTTCTACTCACTTCATATCTTGTTGTTACCAACATAAGTGCCTGCTCCACTCACTTTTCTGAATTAAAAATTCACCCCATACACCGGAGCATACTCAATGTCTCAATCGTTTCTATGTTATATGTTTGTGATGAGAATATTGGCTATTAAGCTTAACTGCTGGTCAAAATTACTTCGCGATGGTGGTGAACGAATCGGCGATCTCAAGAAGTGGGTGAGAGAGGGATCTAGAAATGACTTTGGGTTTGAAACGAATATTTTTGTGTTCGTGGATAGCTCACACGGTAGAGCCACGCTCTCACCTGCCAGGCGGAGTTGTCGTACCAATAAGGTCGCAGGTTCAAACCCCACCACCGCCGCGAAAAAAATTTTTTATTCTCTATTGTCTTCTGGCACTTTTCTACTCACTTCATATCTTGTTGTTACCAACATAAGTGCCTGCTCCACTCACTTTTCTGAATTAAAAATTCACCCCATACACCGGAGCATACTCAATGTCTCAATCGTTTCTATGTTATATGTTTGTGATGAGAATATTGGCTATTAAGCTTAACTGCTGGTCAAAATTACTTCGCGATGGTGGTGAACGAATCGGCGATCTCAAGAAGTGGGTGAGAGAGGGATCTAGAAATGACTTTGGGTTTGAAACGAATATTTTTGTTCGTGGATAGCTCACACGGTAGAGCCACGCTCTCACCTGCCAGGCGGAGTTGTCGTACCAATAAGGTCGCAGTTTCAAACCCCACCACCGCCGCGAAAAAAAAAAAAATTTTTATTCTCTATTGTCTTCTGGCACTTTTCTATTCACTTCATATCTTACTATAAATCTGACCGTTTAGTTTCCCGCTGTTCCGAGCGCCGACGTAACCTCACCCGACAGGTAACCGGGGTCAACAGCGGTCAGCCGATATCAATTCCCAGAACGTAGATTTGACGTGCATTGGGTGATACCAATGGATGATTTCCGTACCAATTAACCTCACGATCTTCGTGACGATGCAATTCCACCCAAATGCAAAGAATTCTCGCAGACCTCCTCTTTCCATCGGTCCAATTTTTATTTCAATATCTCCAGTACTTATTCCACAAGCCGTGATTCAAATTCACATATTTTTCTATAACATTTAAATAAAATTACTTGTAATTACCTCAGGATTCTAAAAAAACGTTGCTATAAACTTCAAATTTTTTTTGGTGTGATTCACAAGGCACAAGTTTTACTACGAAATGAGGTAAGTTTCATTTACTCTTCAGTTTTCATTATTTTGTAATGATTATTTTTCCGCGGTAGGTCAGGTAATAATGATATTACCTCTTTAGCCTTGTTCTTGAAAGGTAATATTTCGCTGCGGTTTTATTGTTAATTATATTTTTATTTTTTATTTTTTTCAATGATGAGTTAATTTGATTTTTAAATTGTATAATTTGAATTATCTTGCTCATGTTTAATTTTAAATGACATTGTGTGTTGGGCCTCAACTTAGCTCAACTGCTTGTTAGGATTTTCCTGCCCCCCCCCCCCCCCCCCCCTCCTTCTTTCACCAAATTGGGTGAAGTATTTGGTTTTTCTTTTTCCAAATTTTTGTACGCTGTTATGTATGCATGGATATGAGAAGTAATACAGAGTGTTTTAAAACTCATTTTATTCATTAATTCACTATATCATTGCTTACATCGCTCAGTCAATTTTGAATTTTCTCTTACAGCATGGACCACACAATTGCAAGTCATAACCAAGCAGTGAATTCATTATGTAAGACATGTGGTATGATTTGTTTAACACAGAAAGAGAAACGTGCCCGCAAGAAACCATTTAAATATTCAAATTATTCTAATGACATTCTTTTAGTCTATGGGACTGACACGGCATTGGACAAGCAAGGAGCACACTCATAATGTATGTGTAAAAAGTACACATTATAAAGCACATTGAACACACGACTCATTAGCTTCTTTGTATTTTCTCATTGCCAAGACGCTAATAATAAATAAATCAACCTTGAAACGGGTTGCACTTGCATGTTTGATATCGACAGAGTAGAATATAACAACAAACTCCAAAACGCAGGAGAGACTTTCAAATCTCATGCACGAGCCACTCACCCTCAGGATGGTCTTATTGCCTCTGACAGAATACCGCATTACACAACAGGCTTACCACAGCAGATCATTCATTGGCAACCACTGCCACAAATACTAACAAGAAAAAGTCTACACTTACAATTATCCAACAAACAAAGAACTGCACCCACGACCCACTCATCATTGACGACGCTTGCAGTATTGGATTAATTTTCGACAATATAAACAAGGCCTATAGTCATGTGCACAACTTTATTTCACACACAAAATCGATCAAAGCAGACACGATCCAATATATTCAAAGTGCAATAAAACATTACACGGATACATACAGAAAATATTTTCCAAACAAAATAATCCCAAAACAACACCTCCTTGAGTACCAGTGCATACCACACATCACTCAATATAAGTTTGGACTTAGACTTCTTGGAGAACAAGGCACAGAGACCTGTCACCAAACAACAGCAAAATTGGAAAAAAAGAGCATCCGGCATTATCAATGATATGAATAAAATGCGATTTGTCATCAACGCAATGCAGTTAAAGACCAGCCCCAAACTACACTGACGAGTTTGAATGCTCGTAGCGGATATATTTTTGTTGAGGAAAAATACGTTTTTTGTGAGGAGAAGTATTTACATCTTGTCTTTATAATACATAAAATTCAGACAAATCAATAGCAACGTTTTTTTTTCTCTAATTTTTGAATGTTGCACCCTGTCACAAAGTGCGCACGTAAACCGTATGCTTATGTAGCGCAGTTTGCAACCTTGTTTATATGTGCTATATTCAAGCTACGACACCGATCAATAACCAAACACAATACGTTGATAAAGGTTTTGAAGCTAAATGAAGATATATTTTATTACAATATAACAAAGATATTATGAGATATGAAGATGAAATGATAGATGTAGTAAGTATGAAATCAAATGGATGGATGACAAATTGATGGAGATGGTGTGATGATGAATATGATATGAAAGCGATATGAAAATATATAATTAAATCAATTAATTATCAATACTTTACCAAACCGCTACCACATCAGACAATCTCACAGATAGGTTGCAACCATCACAGTCATACAGGCAACTAATAATTAACTAACTGACTAAACACAATCCAGACGTGTAGAAGAAAGCCAAAAGAGTGTCCTTGATATTCAACAAAAACTGTAAGGTTGTTCTAATATTGTTAATTTGTCTCTTCTTGAAATTGTTCTGATTTCACAGTATTCATAAACAGATCAATTGTTTCTCAATGTTCTGATATTAAAATAAGCAAATGGTTCTTCACAGGTAACTTATAAAACAGGCAAATGTTCAGTTTCTATTAGTGTCAAGCTATGAGCGTATAGCCTAAAGTTGGCTTGTTAAAGCCCAGCCTCCAACGGCTCATTCACTTTAAAGAAAGAAAATGATTTTGTTATCACATGATAATCATACGAATATAACTCTATCTATATTCGAACTCATTCAATATGTTTACTTTAAATGAGTAAATATTATTTTACTTTAACAAATCAATTTATTAATGTTGATTAATATTGCTTTACTTTGTAGATATGAAATAATATTGCTTTATAGCAAGAAAAGCTTATTTTCTTTACAACAAGAATATATTATACAATTAATTTAATTATCTGATTAATTAATTGAGACTCAAAATTTAAAGTGATATTATGATATTAATATCAAAACACAATCATAATTGTAATCACAACATATTATTCAAAATCTCACCAGAGCCGAACAGATTATAGAAATCACAAATTAAGTCTACACAAGACTTTAATCAAACTCTACACAAGAGTTATAACACAACTTGATTCAGCTCAAACTTTGAGCACCGCAAAGTCTACACAAGACTTAAATCACACTCTACACAAGAGTTAACACAAAACGTGTTTCAGCTCGAACTTTGAGCACTACAAAGTCTACACAAGACTTTAATCTAACTCTACACAAGAGTTAAACAAATGAGCCTAAAAGACTCCGCTGTGGTTATCGCTTAGAGACTATGAGCCTAAAAGACTCCGCTGCCTGGTCTCTTTTGAGACAATGAGCCTAAAAGACTCCGCTGAGTGGTCTGAAGAAACTGCTCAAAACTCTGGCATTTATAGGCAAAAATCAAGCAAACGAAGCAAAATTCTACCCACACAAACGGATGTTAGTCATATCCGTAAACATCTGAAATTCCTTAAAACTCCCCCAGATTCCATAATCATGGACAACAACAACCCATCCTGATACCGGACATCCTCATATCAAGGATAAATAAATTCGTCAGCCCCATAGTTACGAGATATCAATCAAGCCATACCATAACAAAGTCACTCCCGTAGAATACAGGGATCCTACTTTGCTTATAAGTTTACGGAGAAAACAAGATTGATGCCTTTCTCACAATAACACCCACACTACGTAGTTTAATTCAAACTTCCGGGCCATAGGTGCATGATCTGATACGACCTGTATCAACAAAAGAAGGGTTGTTCCGGAGGGATTACAATAACAACAACAACTAATACTACGACGACGTACATCCTGTCGTAAACTGACGCCTACACGGAAGCATTTCGTTACATATCTCCCCCCTAAGACTAAATTTGGTACAACATTTAGTTAGATCATCGAAATGCCTCAAGATCACATCGATCTCGACAATTATTTGGGCTCATGGTTGTCCCTTCCTTCAACAGACAACATCGGCATCACACATCCACACTTCAACTCCACCTTGCCGTGTGTCATGCATTTCGGTGGTTCATGATCCTTGTTTTCGTCAAAACATGGAAGTCGAGGACTCTTAACAGTGGGAGCATGAGTAAATGATCGAATGTCACTTGTCATACTGTCGTTGTTGGAGGAAGCCTGACACTCCGACTTTAACCTAAGCAGTTCAAGCTCTTTCTCCATCAGAGCTTCTTGTCTTTGAGCTCGTGCTCTGCTTATCTCCTCCTCTTCTTTGGCACGTTCTCTCTCCTTCTCTTTTCTCTCTTCATCTTCTTGTAACTGGGCTGTCACCCAAGCACGGAGATCTTCACCCCTTAACTCCAATTTTTCTCCAAGTTTAATTAATCTTTCCACATCCATCTCTAAGACAATTAATCGAACCAATTCAAATTCAAATAAACAACTTCAATATGTTTATCAACACTGTTGCCGTAAATGTTACTTTCACGTAGAATAAAGTGGTATTACAAGTAACCTTATTAACGATATGCGGTCAATATAGATCCCAAAACAGATTCAAAACAGGCAATTAATACCGATTCCTACACGGAATTCAACATTGATCTATATATATAGACTCAATATATAAAATCAAAACAAATTTACTCCAGGTCCTAACACAGAACCAACGCTTCACCCAGATTCCTACACAGAACTCAAAACATCGACTTAATATAGACGCATATTAGAGTCAAAACAACTGATTTAATACAGGTCCTCACACGGAACCAACGCTTCACCCAGATTCCCCACACGGAATCAACAAAATAGCTTCACCCAGATTCCCCACACGGAATCAACAAAATAGCTTCACCCAGATTCCCCACACGGAATCATAAAAACTATCTTCACCCAGATTCTTTCTCAGAATCAACAAAATAACTTCACCCAGATTCTTTCTCAGAATCAACAAAATATCTTCACCCAGATTCTTTCTTAGAATCAACAAAATATCTTCACCCAGATTCTCTCTTAGAATCAACAAAATATCTTCACCCAGATTCTCTCTTAGAATCAACAAAATATCTTCACCCAGATTCTTTCTTAGAATCAACAAAATGTCTTCACCCAGATTCTCTCTCAGAATCAACAAAATATCTTCACCCAGATTCTTTCTTAGAATCAACAAAATGTCTTCACCCAGATTCTCTCTCAGAATCAACAAAATATCTTCACCCAGATTCTCTCTCAGAATCAACAAAATATCTTCACCCAGATTCTTTCTTAGAATCAACAAAATATCTTCACCCAGATTCTTACACAGAATCAACAAAATGTCTTCACCCAGATTCTTCCTTAGAATCAACAAAATATCTTCACCCAGATTCTCTCTTAGAATCAACAAAACATCCTCACCCAGATTCTTTTTTAGAATCAACAAAATATCTTCACCCAGATTCTTTCTTAGAATCAATAAAATATCTTCACCCAGATTCTCTCTCAGAATCAACAAAATATCTTCACCCAGATTCTTACACAGAATCAATACCTTGACTTACTATATGTGCATAGAAAGTCAGAACAAATGATTTAATACAGATCCTCACACGGGACCAACACAATATTCTCCCAGATTCCTACACGGAATCAAATTACCCCAACAACCACCTTCGTTCCTTACAAAAGGGAGAGGGGGGACAATGGAGGCTTTACAGCGCGAGTACCGCTTTCGCGCTAAGTCAGTGATCCGTATCACTATGACAGATGACTGACAACGTATAACCGAACAAGTGAAAATTACCAGAATAACTTGCATTACACCTTGCGTATAATGACAGTCTTATAACCATTAAATGGATACCAATTTGCTTTAAGCTCAAAGATAGTATCTATCTCAAGTTTGAAACAACTCCCTAACCTGTCTCAACAATTGTTTGGTCGCGATGTCTCTTGAATGCACAACAATAAGAATCCCACTTCTGACACCAAATTATGTCACAAAGTGCGCACGTAAACCGTATGCTTATGTAGCGCAGTTTGCAACCTTGTTTATATGTGCTATATTCAAGCTACGACACCGATCAATAACCAAACACAATACGTTGATAAAGGTTTTGAAGCTAAATGAAGATATATTTTATTACAATATAACAAAGATATTATGAGATATGAAGATGAAATGATAGATGTAGTAAGTATGAAATCAAATGGATGGATGACAAATTGATGGAGATGGTGTGATGATGAATATGATATGAAAGCGATATGAAAATATATAATTAAATCAATTAATTATCAATACTTTACCAAACCGCTACCACATCAGACAATCTCACAGATAGGTTGCAACCATCACAGTCATACAGGCAACTAATAATTAACTAACTGACTAAACACAATCCAGACGTGTAGAAGAAAGCCAAAAGAGTGTCCTTGATATTCAACAAAAACTGTAAGGTTGTTCTAATATTGTTAATTTGTCTCTTCTTGAAATTGTTCTGATTTCACAGTATTCATAAACAGATCAATTGTTTCTCAATGTTCTGATATTAAAATAAGCAAATGGTTCTTCACAGGTAACTTATAAAACAGGCAAATGTTCAGTTTCTATTAGTGTCAAGCTATGAGCGTATAGCCTAAAGTTGGCTTGTTAAAGCCCAGCCTCCAACGGCTCATTCACTTTAAAGAAAGAAAATGATTTTGTTATCACATGATAATCATACGAATATAACTCTATCTATATTCGAACTCATTCAATATGTTTACTTTAAATGAGTAAATATTATTTTACTTTAACAAATCAATTTATTAATGTTGATTAATATTGCTTTACTTTGTAGATATGAAATAATATTGCTTTATAGCAAGAAAAGCTTATTTTCTTTACAACAAGAATATATTATACAATTAATTTAATTATCTGATTAATTAATTGAGACTCAAAATTTAAAGTGATATTATGATATTAATATCAAAACACAATCATAATTGTAATCACAACATATTATTCAAAATCTCACCAGAGCCGAACAGATTATAGAAATCACAAATTAAGTCTACACAAGACTTTAATCAAACTCTACACAAGAGTTATAACACAACTTGATTCAGCTCAAACTTTGAGCACCGCAAAGTCTACACAAGACTTAAATCACACTCTACACAAGAGTTAACACAAAACGTGTTTCAGCTCGAACTTTGAGCACTACAAAGTCTACACAAGACTTTAATCTAACTCTACACAAGAGTTAAACAAATGAGCCTAAAAGACTCCGCTGTGGTTATCGCTTAGAGACTATGAGCCTAAAAGACTCCGCTGCCTGGTCTCTTTTGAGACAATGAGCCTAAAAGACTCCGCTGAGTGGTCTGAAGAAACTGCTCAAAACTCTGGCATTTATAGGCAAAAATCAAGCAAACGAAGCAAAATTCTACCCACACAAACGGATGTTAGTCATATCCGTAAACATCTGAAATTCCTTAAAACTCCCCCAGATTCCATAATCATGGACAACAACAACCCATCCTGATACCGGACATCCTCATATCAAGGATAAATAAATTCGTCAGCCCCATAGTTACGAGATATCAATCAAGCCATACCATAACAAAGTCACTCCCGTAGAATACAGGGATCCTACTTTGCTTATAAGTTTACGGAGAAAACAAGATTGATGCCTTTCTCACAATAACACCCACACTACGTAGTTTAATTCAAACTTCCGGGCCATAGGTGCATGATCTGATACGACCTGTATCAACAAAAGAAGGGTTGTTCCGGAGGGATTACAATAACAACAACAACTAATACTACGACGACGTACATCCTGTCGTAAACTGACGCCTACACGGAAGCATTTCGTTACACACCCGCTATATTTTTTGTGTAATTTGTTACCGTTCATTGATAACTTATATTGAGAAATCTAGTAATACTATGAAAAAATAAAAAACACACAGTAAAAGTAGAAAATATAAACTTTTATACCAAGTAGTGATATTTCAACTCATTCAATATGGGTGTCTTAACAGACAATAAAACAAAACATTGTTAAATTGAGTGAAACGGCAATCCCCGTTAGGTAAATTCCTCTCGGTGATTGACCGCTCACCGTGACCGGGTCAGCAGGTGTCAGGAACGGGATACCGTCTCAACTAAACTGTTGTCGTTGTGTACGCTGTGACCGGCGAACATGGATACACTGGTATAAGCGGTTGAGGCGGTTCACTGTCTTTCCGTTTTTTTGGTTTTTTTTTTTAAAGGTTAAGAAGAAGAATACAAACATATTATATTATCGACTCTCTCGGCGAATTCCTCTCAATACAAATTTATATTATTTATAAACTCGCCCGCCATCAATCCCGTTTGATAGCGGCTACGAGCTTTTGGGGTCGCAACACATTTGTTAATTTGATACACACGGCCTAAAGATAACACGGTAGTGTGCTTGGCATATTAACTAGGTCAAATGATGAATAGGCTATTTATTGAAAGTGAAATGTACTTTTATTTCTTTTAGTTTTGTTTAATTTATAGATAGTATGCAGATGACGTCACTCAGGCCTTTGTTATTGTTTTTGCCATCCGCGTTTGTGAGTTGTTCTCACTAAACTGTATTAACCAGACTATAAAAGTTCATGGTTACGCAGAGTTTGTGTGTTGGTCCGTTATACTTCCGGATGGCAATGTTGTGAACTCCTCGGCCAAGCGCATTCTATCTATAGCAGGAAGTGAAGCGTGGTTGATAAATTATGAAAAACTTTGCACCACATAGGAAGGGGGGGGGGGATGTACTTTTATTTCTTTTAGTTTTGTTTAATTTTTAGCAGGTAGTGAAGCGTGGTTGATCAATTATGAAAAACTTTGTACCACATAAGAAAGGGGGGGGGGGGGGGGGGGGGGGGGGGGGGGAGTGCGCAACCACGCTCTCAAAAATTCTTCTATCTATCTATCTATCTATCTATCTATCTATCTATCTATCTATCTATCTATCTATCTATCTATTATTATTTTTTTAAAAAACAGTCAACAAAACTACTCAGTCCTGACGATGGCAAATTAAGCCTGAAACATTAATGTAGACTGTCTCAAACATTGTGGTAAATATATTTTTTTAAAAATAATAATTCGCTCCATTACTACATGTCGAGCACTTTTCGTACCATATTTGTATCAAACACGATCCAATATCTATCTATCTATCTATCCATCCATCCATCC
>NC_088371.1:16854920-16875542 GCF_034508935.2 Berghia stephanieae
CCCCCACATTTTTGAGACCATGGGCACAAATATGGGGAAAAATTTTTTCTTATTTTTTTTTTAAACTTTAACTCTTTTGGGTAAAATTTATTTATCTGAACAAATTTTTACAATTTTGGCTCCTAGGACCTCTTTTTCCCTTTTGGGTTTCTTCTTATTATTATAGGGCTAGCCCCCTTTTCCAATGATCACAAACCCAAAGGGGAAGTAACACATGTTTTGCTTTTGGGGTTTAACTTTTAATCAGTGAATTACATCCCTTTGACCATTTCGGGCTTTTGTACTGCCTTATTGCTTCATTCTTCCCTTTGTGGATTTTTAATTTTTGGGGTTTTTTTTTGTTCGCCTTTCGACTGTAGTAGGCCTACCATTTTTTAATTCTGAGAAGTTCTAGCCACCTTCATCAACATCATCTTTAATTATAATCATAATCTTGACGAGGGGAAAAAGTCAAATGCTACTTTATGTGTTAGTTATAGACGGGGAAATTTTTTTTTTTTTTCATTGAAAAATTTCGAAAATCATCTCTCTGTAAGGGTATTGATAGCTAATTTTTTTTTCAACGTATCTTGTAAAGATTTGATGGTTCCTCTTAGGGGGAACAGTGATGGTTTTTAAGAAAGATATTTCTTGTGAACATTTGGGTGATCCGATTAATAGTTTGTTTTTGGGAATTTTGCTTTTTGCTATTTAAACAGTCATCTGCAAATTTTTTTCGGCCGCAAATATTAGGGCCATCCGCCAAATTTTTGGGAAATTTACCAAAATCTTTGGGAAATTTTGGGGAAAAAGGGGAAATTGCGTGGCAAATTTTGGGGGGAAAAAACAAAAAAAAAAAACAAAAAAAAAAATCAAACTTGAAAATGTTTCAGCTTTGCTTGGAGTTTTTTTTAAGCACATTAGCAGGGGTTCCATTTTGGGCCCCTTTTTGGGGGCCCAAAACCGAGATTTTTGGCCCTTTTCAAAAACAGTTTGGACCCCCCTATATCATTTGGCCCTTTGGCCCTTTTTTGGGGCCCCTTTTGGAGAGTGATTGCCCCAAACGAACCCAACTACATAGCCTTTAGTTCAAAATGAATTTTGTTCAATTTATCCACATCAAGAAAACTGATATGTGCATGCACACATCGATATTCGTAGTATTACTAATTCGAGTGTTTGAGACATTGATCTGGCACCAAAACCCTCCTCGACCTGTCTCTGCAAGGAGCTTGCATGTGCTGAGTGCTGATTAATTACACGAGGCAAGGAATCTGACAACGGACGGCGATGACTTGGAGTTCGGAAATTGAGAGGGGGGGGGGAGGGGGGTTGGGTCCGGTCGGCACTTAACACCGCGCCCTCCCACTCCCCAAATGCCTGTATGATTGAAAAACAATGGAACTGCCTTGTTCGTGGAATTTGGGTACAAGTTCACAAATGAATGTAGTAAATATGTACTGGAATTTGTAGCCAATGAACAGCAACGCCAACGTGTGGAGGAAAGAGTGCGTCACACCAAAGAAAGATGCCTGTCCATGTTAGAGGTTGCTTGTGAGCAAGTCAAACTAAGACTTCCATCGACAAAGGACATATTCAAAGGACTCAGTCAGCTTAGTCCAACAAAAGTCCTTAACCAAGTGGACAAACCTGCATTCAGCAGCCTACCGTTCCTTCATTTGGTTAGATCAGATTTGGTAGAGGATCAATACAGACGTCTCACTTTTATTGACTGGTCAGATGTGGAAACTTTCAAAACCACAAGACTCCCAAGTGACACTCATAAATTTTGGTTTGGAGTTATGAAAACACCTGGATTTGAAGAGCTAGGTCAATATGTGGTGAATTGCCTCATTGTGCCGAGCAGCAATGCAGTCATCGAGCGTGTCTTCTCATTGGTAACAGCCACAAAAACAAAGCCCCGCAACCGAATGGGAGTACTTTGTCTTGATGCAATAATCAGGATCAAATCTCATCTTCAGCAACGATCCAAATGCTGTAAAGATTTTGTGGCCACAAGCAAGATGATTGCACTCCATAACACACAGGTGTTGTACACCAAATCAAATGAGAAGGATGTGGAACAGCAGGAAGAGTGCATTCAGCAATTCCTGTAGATTGGATAACGAATATTTAAGTTACATGTAAATACTTTGTTTAATTTTCCACTTTGAATGTATTTAAACGTAAATAGAACTTTATTTCAGAATTATTCGTTCGTTCATATAAGTTGTGATTAATTGGAATGACATGCTGTGAAAATATACAAAATTAGTATCAGGAGCTACGGAAACCCACAATGTCGTCGAAAAGTACAGGATCACTCAGGTCTGTGATAAGGAAAATATGTCCCAAGTTGAAACAATGGAAGAAATCACTTAAAAATTTTGTTGGAGTTAGGTAGGGCAAAACTGTAGGCTACACTTTGTGGACCAAGGCCACCCACCCACCAACCATCCTTCACCAGGAGCAGTTATGGCAACCCTTTGGATATGTACAATCTGAGTCTGGCAACATGCATACGACCCCCCTTCGCACGTAAGCTCACTCCTCTTTCTTGTTCACACATGTTTGTATGATTATCTGTATTCGGATATACATTCTGTAACGTTTAGTGAACATTTTCCGTATTTTGGCCCCAAACCGTCTCATTTGGTCCTTTTCTTGTCAAAATCTGGCCCCACGACAAAAAATCACCTGGCAACCCTGCACATTAGGATTTTCAGTCCGAAGAATATTGCTCTCATGCCTCGCAGTGTATCTGCATAATAGACCTTTATTGAGTTCATCAAGGTCTATTATCTGCATACACTGCAATTCCCAATTTTTGTGATATTCCTCAGCATGAGTTCACGAGGTATATTGAGAAACTGGGGCCCAGTGCTGTGAGAGAGTCTGATAGAATTATAGATCTGACCCTATTTTGGAAGTCTGTGGCAGATTATGTTCCAGCTCTCGCTGCATTGGCGTCCCGGTATGCCTTCTCACCATGCTCTTCAGCTGATGCTGAGCGAAGTTTTTCTCTTTAATTACAATCTTGTCTTGTCTTCCAGAAGGCGTAGACTCACAGAAAACAACACCAAAGGACTAGTTTTCCTTTACTACAATAACTTTATCGATGCCTCTTTTTTTGAGTAGTAAAAGAAAACTAGGCCTTTGATGAGTCTGACTGAAAGTGTACGTTTGTGTGTGTGTGTGTGTGTGTGTGTGTGTGTGTGATTGTCTGAAAGTTTGGGCGCATAAATCGCTTTACATCGTGTAAATTAATAAATGTAGCCTCCTTAAATGTAATAAATTGTCTTTTATATATATATTTTTTCTGTATCGCGTGTTAACTTTTACTGAAACGCTTAGTTCTCCTCGGCAAATTGTTGGGCAAATTTTGGTCTTTTTGGCAAATTTCTCGGCAAATTTTGGGTTTTTTTGGGCAAATTATGGCAATTAAAAAAAAAATTTTTTTGACTATCCCATTCTTTTTTCATTTGCACTGGCGCTGATGTGGCCTAAATAAGACCCTTAAAAACACTCTTGCTATAATTGAGCTTTTATTGAGCTTTATATATTACGCAATATCCACTAAATGTGCTCAAAGCGCTTTACAAGGGGTCCCTGGTCAACAGCAACATTTAACATGTAGGACGGGACATGACGCCTGTTAGGCGATATTACAATTTTTCGGACGCTGTTAATGGCCAGGTACTCATTTCTCATGAGAGAATGTGAAAAAAGAGCTTTTCCAAGGACTCAACTATGCGCCGAGCGCGAGGCTCGAACCCAGGACCTTCCAGTCCGAAAGCGAGTGTCATACCACTAGACCACATAGCCACACTTGCTATCTCTTCTACTCAACTGTATCATTAATGTGTAGTACCCATTTAGCTTTGAATCTCATTTTAGAATGACACACACCATGTTCGTTTCTAATTGTGCTTTGGTCAAATAGCTCAACGCTAGTGCATTGCTTGCCATCCCCTCTCTCTTTCTGAACTTGACAGAAGGCGTGCGGGCGCGTGTGTGTATGTGTATGTGTGTGTGTGTGTGTGTGTGTGTGTGTGTGTGACAGATAGATAGATAGATAGAGAGAGAGAGAGAGAGAGAGAGAGAGAGAGAGAGAGAGACTGCCGGACATCTTATTTTTAACTGCCTGTTTTTCATTTGGCATCTCTCTTGTTTTCTATATGTATTTTGTTAAAATATGAGTCCTGTCCCATAAACAAATGATTCAGGACTAAGGGAAATAATTCGTTATTATCATCATCATTGTCGTCGTCGTCATCATCATCATAAAGTAGCGATGATGATAACGGTCACGATGTTCAGTTATTTTATTTATTTATCTATTTTTATTTATTTTGTTCTATCATTACTTTATGAAGGTTTTGATTATCTTTAGTCATTTCAGTGGAGGAGAAGATATATAGATGAAGAGATAAATAAATACATAAATAAACAAAAATTAAAATGAATAAAGGAACTGAACATTGCCTCACAAGGAGTTTTGTCTAATTAATAAGTAATTAAGCAACGATTTTTATTTCTCCCCTTGTCAACATACGGGACGAAGGAAAACAAGTCGTGTGTTGCTCCTTGGTTTTCTCAATTATTGAGTTACCTCTCTTTACTGTTTCAATCGAAGTGGACCCAAAATGAGTAGATTTTTGACCAGTCAAAAATGCGGGATTTGTTGACAAAGCCTCTGGCCCACTGGAACAAATAATTGTTGGTTGTTTACAAACAATAGAGTGAAGGAATTTGGGAGAGATCTGCTCTTTGTTATAGCTTTTCGACCACTAGTTGTGTATTCGCTCCAGACTATAAACGTTGAAAATTAGTTTTCTGTGATGGTACGACCGATAAGGCGTTTCGAACTAGAAGGTATTTTATTTAAATGTATAAATCTATGGTAATAATAGCGTGTAGTAGTAGTAGTAGTGTTTTACTTTACCCCTTAACACTATTATTTGATAGATTGACGATCTAGTTATAGAATGAAACGGAAGAAATGAAGAGAAGAAAAAAATGTCGAGGTAGGTGTGTGTAGTCGTCAGTAATGATTCATCAGATTACTAATCTGGTAATGAAATAATTATATATACATATATATATATATATATATATATATATATATATATATATATATATATATATATATATATATATATATATATATATATTATATATATATCCCTTTATATATATTTTTTTTTTCTAATGTGTATTTTAAGAATACGAAAGTATTCGGGGCGCATATGATACAAAACCAGGGTATTCTGATAGGGAGACAACAGAAAAAAAGTATCTTGAGAAAAGCAGAAAGTTAGGCCGAACGGGCATTCCTTTACCACGCACTTTTATGAGAACTTTATTTACTCATCTTCCTAAATTTCTTAACCATCCAACCATCTTTCCATCAATCCATCCATCTATCTATATCTATACGTCCATCCAACAAATCTAAGTTGAGGTCGAATTTCCTCCTCCCCAATCAATCACCGCTAGTAAATATACGTCTCACTCACCATTCGCTGTATAAATTCTGCTCTCAATTTACGCTGTTAAATTCGTAAGCCCCCCCCCCCCCCCCCCCCCCCCCCCCCCTCCCCCCCCCCCCCCCTCCCCCCCCCCCCCCCCCCCCCCCCCCCCCCCCACACACACACACACAATTTCCAACATCTCGTCCTCGCGATCGACTCGTCCTTCACCGTAACAACCTGAACGTGACCTTCAACCCCCATCGACTGACGATAGAGATGGACGGACTGGACTCGACTGAGAACGTTAAGGGCAAGGGCGAAACCAGATTATTGTCTTGCGAAGGGAAGGGTGTGGTGGTATGCTGTCTGTGTTTGGACACATAACGATAGGGAAGGAGTGGAGCGGTATGGTTTTATTAAAGAAGAGAAAAAAAAAGAGGGGGGGGGGGGGGGGGGGGGGAGGAGGAGAAGGATGAGGGTCCGCTTGTAAAATTAACTGGTCAACCGAAGAAAGATTTATTACAACTGCTTTGGTCAGGTGTTCGGGCTCCCTCTTAGTTCAGATATCGTCAAATTTTGACAACACACTGCTTTTTGCCCGTCAAGTTTGATAACGGCAGTGGGCTCTCCTGATTCTAAACATCATTCCAATAGGAAAGTAAAGTTTTCATTTTAGGCAATTTTATAAGTTTACAATTTTTGACATAGGCTATGTAATAGATGATCTTGAAAATGTAACAAACTTGTTACTCTCAAACTAACGTAACATATTTTCCATTACAACAATATGTTAAATCAAGCCCACAGATGCGTTAGGATATCAGACCTACAAACATATGTACAACGGCCCAAATCAATAAGGGTAAAGTTACCCAATATGAAAGTAAAGATTATTCATTCAGTAAGCGAGAAGCATAACTTGCTAGTTTTGTTGACATAACAGAGTTTTAATCGCAATATTCATGAATGATATTATAATATTATTATTTGCACAGTCCTTTTATTCATTCACATTTAGGAAAGCACTCTAATTTTATTGAAACGCCGAGTTGTACATACACTGTGGTACATTATGGGAAAAAAGCCCATCCTGTCAGTATTGCAAGGTTGCAACTCTGTCGAGTTAAAAAATAGATAAAGCAAATGGGGATGATCTACGTATATTATTACACTCCCATGTACTCGAGGTCATTGGTCACATTGCAAAATGTGCTCAAAGTGATCCACATAAGTGAAAAGTACTCACAATCACAACCTGAGAAATATCTGACATCACGATTGGTCATTTTTGTTTAGCTTAACACGTGGGTACGTTTACAACTTTCATAAACAAAGCAGCGCGTTTACATAATTTGTTAAGAAATATCCAATCGTTGGACAGCAACAAATCATGTGATTGATGACTCGGTTGGACGAAAACTTGAATATAGATCGCTCCCATTGAAACGAAACCAAAATCAACTTTGGCCAAGGCCTTGTGCCAAATTTCAAAAGCCTAACTGGTTGGGCAAGACAGTGATTATGGGAAAAATCGACATGTGGTGAGTGGAAATTGGAATTCGTAAGATGCATAAATTTTCAGGAAAAAAATAAGATACATAAATCAATCTTGGGTTTTTGTTATTGTGCGCCATCATGGCTGTTGTAATAAAGATACACATTTTAAACTTGCAGTGCAGTATGTGTTTGGCCATAGAAAAATTTTTTTTTTTTCTTTTTACTCTAAAATTTCAGTAACGTGATCCTAAAATTGAATAATGTAAACATTGCTGCTTGAAGAAATAAATAACAACGTGAAACTGAATGTAAGCTTCAATTTAACATACGAAAACAGATAAAATGGACGTTTCGGGTTTCCCCTTTATCAACAAAACAGAATGAATGAAACACTACAGACGAATGAGAAAATGTGGTAGCGGCGTTGTTAACAACATTATTATTAATCTATCGTCAGTACTGACGAACAGGCACCGGCGTCTGGGGGTCAGTACTGACTAATACTATTACTAGTACTGATGCCAATTGGTCAGTTCTGACCTGGCCACGGGCGTTGACGGTACCAAAATTATGGAAAAATGCCATTTTTAAAAATAACTTGCTCTACGACAAATAAATCAGCATTTCCTGTCCCATACTAGTCGCAGGGAAGCCCTTGTTTTCACTAAATCTTTTTGTCGGTTTACGTGAGATTTGTTTAATAAATATATCAATTAATTAAACAAGTGAAATTGTCCAATCCTGAGAAAAAGACCAAATTTGGTGTTGAAACGCCAAATTGGAAGCCCTATATTTCGGTTCATCCAACGCGCATGCTCACTGCACTGATGCGTGTCGCTAGAACTGAAAGTGAAAGCTCTTTCATTGTCTCGTCTTTCTTCATTCCTGTCATTTGAAATTCGGCTTGCTCGCATCTTACTGAGACAGGAAAAGTAGAAAACGGTAAGGGCTGCCTGAAGCCGGTGATCGTAAAATACTAACGAAAGAGTGAAAATGAAAGGCTTCGTATGGGAACAAAACAGACAATGGACGTTTCGGGTTAAAACCCTTCATTAACACAACATACACAAATAAACGTGGAAAACAAATAAAATATAATGAAAAATAACTTTGTCGTCTGTACTCAATGGTGGTTGAGGTTGCAGTATGAATGAAATGTCAGCGTGGGTAGAGGATAGGGTGCCCCAGGGGGGTGATCTGATTGATAAGAAAAGGTCAGCGTCAGGGAGCAGAATCTTCCAGAAAATAATGGAAGATAAAAGACATATAAGTAGTAGTAGTAGCAGTAGTAGTAGTAGCAGTAGTGGTAGTAGTGGTAGTAGTAGTGAGTGGTAGTAGTATAATAGAATGGACAAAGTATTATAAAAGAATCGTAACAGGAAATATTAGAACACATTTTCCTCTATTTTTCTTTAAATAAAGCTATAACGAAAATATACGGGGAAAAAAAACAATAAAAACAAAATAACCCAAAGAAATAGAATGGACAACATAAAATAAAATAGAATCTTACGGTGGCTTGAAATAACGAGTCATATCGTTGCCCCAACGGCATCTAACGCGTTAGAAATCAAACTTATCTAGGTGACCAAGTGTTACTGTGTGCCATCGGATAAGTTGGCCTGAGAGCCTGGAATTTTAATTGTTTTTTTTTTTAAATGGTATACTTTTGGAAGTGACGAATAAGTGCGAAGAGGTCTTTGCACTGACGAACAGGTCCGATGTTCGTCAGTGCTGATCAATGGTGGGGGGTGGCACAGACCGAAGAGAGGTTGTCTGTGGGCGGTGGCACCTGTTGTTCAATACTGACCAATAGACACCAGGTTATTGGTCAGTATTTTTTAATTCAGAAAAGTGAGTGGAGCAGGCACTTATGTTGGTAACAACAAGATATGAAGTGAATAGAAAAGTGCCAGAAGACAATAGAGAATAAAAAAATTTTTCGCGGCGGTGGTGGGGTTTGAACCTGCGACCTTATTGGTACGACAACTCCGCCTGGCAGGTGAGAGCGTGGGTCTACCGTGTGAGCTATCCACGAACACAAAAATATTCGTTTCAAACTCAAAGTCATTACTTGATCCCTCTCTCACCCACTTCTTGAGACCGCCGATTCGTTCGTACACCACCATCGCGAATAATTTTGACCAGCAGTTAAGCTTAATAGCCAATATTCTCAACACAAACATATAACATAGAAACGATTGAGACATTGAGTATGCTCCGGTGTATGGGGTGAATTTTTTAATTCAGAAAAGTGAGTGGAGCAGGCACTTATGTTGGTAACAACAAGATATGAAGTGAATAGAAAAGTGCCAGAAGACAATAGAGAATAAAAAAATTTTTCGCGGCGGTGGTGGGGTTTGAACCTGCGACCTTATTGGTACGACAACTCCGCCTGGCAGGTGAGAGCGTGGCTCTACCGTGTGAGCTATCCACGAACACAAAAATATTCGTTTCAAACTCAAAGTCATTACTTGATCCCTCTCTCACCCACTTCTTGAGACCGCCGATTCGTTCGTACACCACCATCGCGAATAATTTTGACCAGCAGTTAAGCTTAATAGCCAATATTCTCAACACAAACATATAACATAGAAACGATTGAGACATTGAGTATGCTCCGGTGTATGGGGTGAATTTTTTAATTCAGAAAAGTGAGTGGAGCAGGCACTTATGTTGGTAACAACAAGATATGAAGTGAATAGAAAAGTGCCAGAAGACAATAGAGAATAAAAAATTTCTGAATTAAAAAATTCACCCCATACACCGGAGCATACTCAATGTCTCAATCGTTTCTATGTTATATGTTTGTGTTGAGAATATTGGCTATTAAGCTTAACTGCTGGTCAAAATTATTCGCGATGGTGGTGTACGAACGAATCGGCGGTCTCAAGAAGTGGGTGAGAGAGGGATCAAGTAATGACTTTGAGTTTGAAACGAATATTTTTGTGTTCGTGGATAGCTCACACGGTAGAGCCACGCTCTCACCTGCCAGGCGGAGTTGTCGTACCAATAAGGTCGCAGGTTCAAACCCCACCACCGCCGCGAAAAAATTTTTTATTCTCTATTGTCTTCTGGCACTTTTCTATTCACTTCATATCTTGTTATTGGTCAGTACTGACCTCCAGGCACTGGCGTCTGTTCGTCAGTACTGACCCGCATGTGCTAGCGCCTGGGAGTCAGTACTGACCAATAGCCCTAGCCTTAATCTATTCCTAAAATTGAGAGAGTTATTGTAAACTTTCACGGTGCGCTTTGTGTGTGTGTGTGTGTGTGTGTGTGTGTGTGTGTGTGTGTGTGTGGCAGGGGGTTGGACAGTGGTAATCACGAATATCATGATGATAGGCTAATTGCATAACCTTTTCTTACACAGTAAAGAGAAGGAGCAACACACCTTACGTGAAGTCGAATTGTGTCAAGTTGTAGTCATAATGATATTTTCACAGCGATATTAATTTATTAATAGTTCAAATTAAAGGGAGAAACAAATCACATATACAGTATTAACGGTTTTATTGCTCTCACCCAATCGTCAATCTGGTTGATTTCCATTTTTGTAGTATCTCTGTATTAACCAGACTATAAAAGTTCATGGTTACACAGAGTTTGTGTGTTGGTCCGTTATACTTCCGGATGGCAATGTTGTGAACTCCTTGGCCAAGTGCATTCTATCTATAGATAGATCGAAGTTGACGTCACTCATGTCTTTGTTATTGTTTTTTGCCATCCGCGTTTATGAGTAATTCTCACTAAACTGTATTATCCACACTATAAAAGTTAATGGTTACGCATAGTTGTGTGTGTTGGTCCGTTATACTTCCGGACAAACACACAAAACTTTGTGTAATCATGATCGTTGAGAGTCAGGTTAATACGGTTTAGTGAGAATTAGTCGTAAACACGGATGGTAAAAAACAATAACAAAGACCCGAGTGAATTCAACTTCGAACTATCTATAGCTCAGATGATTCAGCGTTCGTTTTAACACGCAAAGCGACCGGACTCGATCGTTGGTGCAGTGAATTCCCCCCCCCCCCTACATACACACTCACACACACACACACACACACACACACACACACACATACGCACACTCACACCATCTTTCCACCCAGCAGTGATTGGGAAGATAAGTTTGTTAAATCTTTCGGAAAGTACTTTGCGATAGATTAGCGTCCTGTCCAGAGGGTGACAGGCAATTGCTATCGTCCCTTTAATAGAAATCGTCACATGGTGGGCTCATTCTTTCACATGATGTACTCATTCTGCTATCAAACAGGTGTCAATGATAATATGGTTAATCGTGGTATAAAATATAAAAGACATTCATAAAGTTGGATTGCCAAATGAATGATTACTAACTATCTACGTGACGTTTAAAGAACATGGCACTAAAATAACCAACCTGACAACAGCCTCTCTCCTGGTTTTGCGATCACCGAGGCATATCGGTGCACTTTATAGAATTGCATCAAGTAATTCAAAAATATTTTTATAAATAACATTTCTGAATGATATTGAAGAATATTCGCCTAAATACGAACTATAGAGAAAGAAATTAGGTTGACAGATGAGGCGAAGAAAATCATAGGAAAGGACGGAAAGTGCGTAGGGGGGGGGGGGGGGGGGGGGGGGGGTTACGTGTGTGTGTGTGTGTGTGTGTGTGTGTGTGTGTGTGTGTGTTTATGTGTTGAGGAGGTGATCAAAATAACATTTAGTTAACAAAAAAAAAAAAAACATCGTGCCCATCACTTAGCGGAATGTTGTAAAAATCAAGTGACCTTTTTTTGTTCTCGAGAAGCTTCTTGAGCTGTGTCTCAAATTCTTTCTTCAAATTACTTTTTTTTTACTATGTATGTCATGTCATGTGTCAAGCGAATGTTACGAAACCAAGTTGTTTTTGTTTGTTTTATTAAAAAATAAATAAATAAGGAGTCACTAAATTTTACGATATTCATATAATATATTGGTGTGTACCATTGTGTAAGATAACTAGTTAAGCAACACATTTCACTGAAACTATGCACTTCTTAATTATAGCAAACCCCTTTTACAACACTCAGGGGACCGTATAGATTGCTTTTTTAAAATAGAGACAGGCTTTATTGTCATTATTTGTGGAATACCCACCGTTAGAAGTAGGTCATCAGTCATCAGTTCTGTATAATAAGCGGCCACGGTCTGTCAGTTTTTGTGTGTGTATGTATTCGAGGCTGTATCGGAGAAACGCTTCGACCGATTTGCACCAAAATCGGCACAGACCTAGAGGTGTACATTGAAAGTGACATGGGCTTGCCGGAAGTGACGTCACAAAACCGGAAGTAACGTCATCGGTCAAAACCCACTTTTGAGAAGTTCAATCTGTCCTCAGAGACTATGGAATCGTCGGATTGCCCTCAACGCTGAATAACATAGATAGTAGTACAGGAAGTGACATCACTAAACCGAAGGAAACAGGAAGTTAAACATTAAAGGCTGGGAAATTATTCGATTATCCACTAACTTGAATAAAACCTTGAGTGACACGTACTTAAAGAAGGCCTTAAAACCACCAAAAGTGACGTATCAAAACCGTAAGTGACCCTTAGAAAAATTCAAATAGGCATGATAGATAGGTGAATCGTCCGACTTTCTCATCACTTGTTACTCACCTAGGGTGGCTTTAGAGCCACAGGAAGTGATATAATCTACACATGAAGTGACCTCTAGAAACCGGATGCGGGCCTAAAAGACTGGGGAAGCCTAAAGTGATACATATGGGAGTCTTAATTAAATTTTATGCTTATTAAAATCAGGTGTGGTCGTTATTCATGACTGCAGTCTGCTCCACGGTGGCAAATAGTTGTGCAGAGAAGGACGGCGCTTGCACATTTGCATCTTGTCTTGCATACACATCAAAGGAGAGGCTGTAGGTGAGTCGTTCTGTAGCGATTTCTCCCAAAAATTTAACATGCTGATACACAGCATCTGACGTTGGTGAAATATTATGGATAGCCCTGAATTTCAGTGCAAATAGCTGCTAGCGTGCATCACTCATCGTTTCCATTGTACTATTTTTTTTCAAGCAGGTGATCAACAAACATTTTGATCATTTTAAAGCAGGCTTCCATAAGTGTGGTAGCTGAAGCCAGTTCAAGAAATGCAGGGGTCACGTCACTGAAAGCATCACATATTGTGATTTTTGTTTCTCCTTCGAGGCAGAACAAAAAGAAACAGTATCACACCCTGTTAAGGCATGGAAGATCGGCAGTGCGTCAACGCTTTCTGCTGGAAGTCTGACTGCTATTTCGTGGGCGACAATATGAAGATAATGCTTTCCTGAGCCAAATATATGCCAAAGCTCCCAAGATTTTAGCTTCTCAGCAAAGTGAATGGCGACTACAACCACGTCAGTGTGCGCGGTTCTTATGAAAGGTTTCTTAAATCCCTTGCTGAATGCAATCTTTGGCATGCAGAAATAATCGTTTGTCAGCTTCTTGTGTTCAATCATCATTGGCTGTATATCGGTTGCAGTTGAAGTGCTGATTGATTTCTTTTGACAAGTTGTGACTACAATTTTTTCCATGTATGAAGGCAAATCAATCGTTGTTTCAATAATTGGAATATGCTTTCTTTATTTGCATTATTTCGGAGGAACCCTGCCCAATTTAATGGAATTGGCACTCTTGATGCCACTTTAGGGCTTTGAACATGTCCACGTTTCAGTTGCGTCGATGATTTTAAACTATCGAGAAGATAATGATCTCATACCAAATCGAGTCTTTGCTCTGAGTACATTTGATCGACGATACACGGAATGAAAACACTATCTGCATATTCCTGAAAGGTGCGAGATGCATCAGTGGATGGACGATAAATGCACCAACAAGCACTGTTGCCCCTTTAGATGTCGTGCCAACACACTGTGTGGAGTAATTTTCAATTACATCTGAGTGTTAAATGGATCTGCTGATGATTTGTCAATTATAGGTTCGTCATCATCCAAATAACTAGAAACTTGCTCTACATCAAAACATTGTTCACCTTCGTAAAAGCTCTGAGTGATGATCATAAAGTAGAGAACAGTTTCTCTTGTGTTAGTTTGTATCCTTCCAGCCCCTGTCCACTTACTCTCGCTAATACCTAAAATATCGAAGTCGTCACGTCGCATTTCAGCTGTAACTTTTGCCAACTTGTTAGCACTGTGCATTTTGTGTACATTCCAAAATCATGTTTTCGTCTTTGCTTTTGCGACAAACAGAGATCTTCCTGTCAGTAGCTACCTTGCGTCTTTCACCACTGCCGTTCAAACAAGCCTCTTCCGTGTTTGTCTGCGGGTTCATTTCATTTTTCATCGTTGCTTTTTTCTGAATTTTTTTTCCTAGAATGGGGTTGTTAGCCCAACGCCAAACCCCCAGACTTGGAAGACCAGGACTTATGTTAGAGATTCACTCCTTGACTTGTTGGTCTCCTGAGCTAAAGAGTCATGCTAACCCTTGCTTTTATTTTGGAGTGGCTCTTTCCTAGGCTGGTTGCTCTCCCGAGAGTCCTTTCTGCCCTTGGTTTAATTTTGGAGTCACCTTCTCCTAGATTTATTGCGATCCCTTGCTTACTAGTACTAGCTCTATCTACCCGAATGATATACATAACTATAGGCTAAACTTGTTCTAGATCTCGCCGATCTCGCCCTAGATCTACAAGTAGATCTAGATCTTGTTCTAGACGTCGTGCGTACAGTTAACACTTTCACATAAGTCCACACAAACCTGAACACTTTCTTAACATTGGAGACTATATAATAAACTTAGTCAATTATTACTTTGTCTAAATCCCCGAATCCACACTGAATTGATGATTAGAGCGTTAATAAGCATTAACTTATCAGAATATTTCCTGCAATTTAACCCGTTCCGTCCACTTGACTATCTATTTCTAGTCAACGAAAAGACATGGCAAACAATCCTTAATTCCAAATCTACTTTAGTATATGCAAAAAACAAAAACAAAAGAGGAACATAAGTCAGTGCCACAGTTAGTGAGTATTCACCACATTATTGTTACACATTGATGAAGGAATTGCATCGAAACACCTGATGAAACTATGCATTTTTTTTTCAATCATCTGTAAATTTGTGAGTGATGCTAAGGATCTGTTTGCTTCGGTTGAAAAGTAAGTACTAAGGTGGCTTCGGGTCATTTATTTACGATTATCGGTTGATGTCAGGGGCAAAATATACTGAATTTTAAAAATCGAATCACAAATAAAACCAATGAATTGTGTATTCAACTAGAACTTTTAATAAAATCCACGATAATTGTCATACTTGTCAATTGTGTATGCATTGTATGTTAATTGAATAACCCGAGACTCATACTATATGATTATAGTAAAAAAAAAAAAAAGTCATCCATGTTAATAGCTTGACAGGCGTAGCAATAAAAGGTCACGGAGGAACCATGAATTGGAACAATCACTTTCCACATTTGTTCAACATATTGGTCTCCTCTATGGAATATCATACGCCAATCTGACATATTATGACGAGGTGAAAAGATTGACCTTTCTTATCTTCTTTTAAAAAAAACAACAACAACAACAACAACAAACTTGAGCTTTTATATAGTGCAATATCCACTAAACGTGCTCAAAGCGCTCTTGACCGCCCGACAACCAGACCCGATGTGTGATTACTGAATACGATATATCCGGCGTTTGTTGTTGACTGATGTCAAAGTTACAGTACAGATTACTTTTGGTTCCAAAAATATTTCATCTTCCGGCCATCTGCATGAAGATAGGTTGTCCGTGGATTCATGTAATGCCAATTTTCAAAATCCTTGCTCTGAAAAAGATCAAAGGAAAATTTGATTTTGAGATTCCCCTCCTCATTTTCTTTAAAAAGTTCTGTATTATTCAACAATACCGACTAGGTATGTGGCCTTCGTAAAGTTATGGCCTGACACTGACCAAAAAATGACGTCAAAATGCCAGTCTTTTGCCACAAAAGAAAACAAATCGTGAGTTGTATGCAATAGTTCAAACAATGAAATAACTTGTTTCCATGAGCTCTGCAAACGACAACTCACAAAAACCAAATAATGACGTCAAACTGCCAGTCCTTTTGGATTTCAGTGTCAGGCTATAACATAACGATGGCTACGCTAGGTGCCGGTGATGTACTAAATTAAATATTAAAATACGGGTTATCGGCACCTGACATTTCACTAGAATCCGCGCCCAGAACAGGTACCCGATCTGGTGAAAGAAATCCTCGTTTAGATCATCACCAAAGTGGACCAATAATGCTTGATTTGGAGAGATGTCGGACGAGGCCATGTTATGACTGTGTTAGAACGTCTGCCTGAGAATGTCTCCCTCATTAAATATGCAGACGACACAGCCATCGTCGCCAGTATAAGATCTAATTCAGGCTTAGTCAACTATAAACAGGAAATTGAAAATGTATCTGTATGGTATGACAACCATTTTCTTAAATTAATGTCACCAAAACAAAAGAAATGATTTATGATTTTAGGAAAAAGGAACAAATTGTTAGTAATAATGCAGGAAATATCAAAGACGAAAATGTAGAGATTGTGCAGAAATATAAATACCAGGGTATCGTGTTTGATGAAAAGTTAGATTGGGGCGAACTTACAAGGAAAGTAATAAGTAATTGTAATAAGAGAATGCACCATCTGCGACAATTGAACAGCTTTAACATAGAAAAGAAATTACTGTCAATATTTTTCGAATCAACAGTTTTAAGTATGATACGTTTCTGTCTCCCTGCAAGGGGCGGTAACCTTAGAAAATGTGGATATTGTTAAAATTAATAGAGTCGTCAAATTTGGAAATAAAATTATGACAGACTCAAAAAGATAAGAATTTGAAACGTTGTTAAAACCCTTTGTAATAAGAAACAGAATAAGATAATAAGAGATGAAAATCATACTTTGTACCCTCAAATCAAATGGAGCAATAGACGTCATAGGCTGCTGCACTTAAAAGCAAACAAAGAACGCTATAACAAATCTTTCTTACCCGCTGCAATTAGGAATTATCAAATGTCATTTATTTAGTTATGTAGTTTTAATACTCTCCGTTTATTATTAATACCATTATTTCTGACATCTTTAATTAATGAGGGAGAACATCAATATAAGAGCGAGTGTGAGAATGAATGATCTGAATGTTTTCTAGGGTACTAAATCCCAACTAGCTATGATATATTGTTATTGTTTTTGTTGTATAATCATCAATCCTGCTAAATATCTTATCTTTTACATTGAGTCATGTAAAAACACAATGTAATTTCCTGTTTTTGGATTAATAAATAAAGTTCATCTTATCTTATGTCTCTGTTCTGACAATACAGTGGTCACATTGTACTTTATAATAAATGTGTGCGTCCCTGAGATAATCAGTCGCATGGTGAAAAACTTTGAACAGAGATATTGACAATTTTAGTGAAGAGGTCAATTTTTATGGAAAATGAGTTCTCATCAAAAATCATTAAATCAAACATTTTTCTACATATTGATAAAATATTTTAATTGAATTCTACTCCTAAATATTTTATTTTAATTTTTTTTATTAAGATAATTATTATACTTAATATCAACTCTTGTCAACTTTGGAAGCCATTTTCTCAAAATTAAGGTTTCACACCCTAGCCCATGCATATGACCATAACCATGAAAAATCACCCGATTTGCTTCAAATAAAGATTAAAATGCACAGGAGACATTGGACTTTCAAAAAATGCAACAAGACGCAAACAAAAAATTTCACCATGCGACTGATTATCTCAGGGAAACACACAAATGTCTGGATTTGACCGTAAGGACCTTATCTTAAACTATACACGCCATCCATACACCACATGGTCTAGAGTAATATGAACATATGATCTTATAATATATCATTTATATGCGATTACATTAGAAGCTTTTCTGACTTCACTTCCTCAATCCAATGTATCGGCGGAAAAGTTCAAATAGGCTTCAAAGTTCGTGACGTCACTTCCCTCGTATTGACGCATTGTAACTTAGTAACTGGTTCTAAACTATCGGAATAATGGCGGACGCCCTTATGAAATACTTCTCTGACGAGCATAAAAGTGTATCCAGAGAAGAAAAACATTATACATCAGATCATGTTTTGACTTTTATACATTCTAATCACATGACATGTGAAAAAGTTCTAGCCAACATGAAGAATAAAAAGTACCGATTTTCTATGTTTAGAACAAAGCTGTTCGTTGCTGGGCGGACGTGACAACAGACTATTGAATCCTATTAAGAGTGTACGTATTTCGTTTAGGTTGTAAAAGGCCTTTCGCACGAAGGTTTCTTTTTTTATCCTCGATTCGACCTTACCTTCCTTAATTTCTTAATTTTGGAAAGGGCGGGGAGGGGGTGGGAGTGTACAGAGGTCGGCGGACGATACACATTCAGCTAGCTAATGGATTGAAGGCTGGATATAGTGATGAATAAACAGAAAAGTATGAACGAGCACTTTGTTTTAACTTTCTTTCTCTTCAAGTAACCTTCACCTTGTACCCGCTGGACGACATTCGTGCAGGGGACAAAATGGGGTTAAGGGTCATTTTGAGTCTGCTGACGTGACGCGAATAGTGAATATTATTGTAGTGAATAAGTACGTCAAGAAGAGGAATGGCAAGGGATGTTTCTATTTTTTTCTCTCCTTTTCTCCCCCTTGTTGTTGTTGTTGTTATTATTGGCTTTTTATCAGCAATGTTATTATTTTGTAGACGGTGGGTGTGTTTTTTTTTTTTTTTTTTTGGTGGATTTCTTTTTTTCGTTTATGTATTTCCCCCCTCCTACTCATCGTATTTTTTCTTTATGCATTCGTTTTTCAAAGCAGACAAGGTGAAGGTCGATAGCTGCTAACTAAAAATGCTATGATTGTTGTATTTATGTTTTGCTTTTTTTTAACTGCCAAATTTATTATTCGGGACTGCTCGGTCGAACTTTGGTCACAGTTTTTTGGGTTTTTTTAAAACCTTGTGACTCGGAGTCTCCGAGTAGGTTTTAAAAGAGAGAGAGAGAGAGAGAGAGAGAGAGAGAGAGAGAGAGAGAGAGAGAGGGGGGGGGGGGGGGGGGGGGGGGGGGGGGGGGAGCGGGGTTGTTTTGCTGAGAACGTAAATTAACAGCGGCAATTTAAGTTATGTTTAAAATGTGGCTTGATGAGAACGTGAATATGTGGAATGTGGTGAAATGTTGGATGGGAAAGAGGCTTGGGGGAAGTGGGGATATTGGATGAAAAACCAGTTGGAGAGGTTAATATAATAAAATAGGTAAAGAATGCCTTTTTTCCAATGTGTTTTAAATCTGTTGAAAAAAACACAGATAACCTTAAAGTAGTTCAGAATAATGCAGCTGAGCTTGTTTTAAAACAATCTAAATTCTACTTAACAACCTGCCTCTTTCAAGAGCATCATTGGTTTCCTATTGAGAAGCGAATAAATTTATAAAACTGATACCAAGGCTTATAAATCTTTACACACTGGGTCACCGTTGTATATTAACAATCTGTTAAAAGTTCTAAACAAAGAAAATCGGTCCTTTTTACTCCATGCTGGCTAGAACTTGTTCACATATCATGTGATCAGAATGTATAAAAGTCAAAACATGATCTGATGTATAATGTTTTTCTCCTCTGGATACACTATTATGCTCGAAGAAGTATTTCATAAGGCAGGGCGTCCGCCATTCAAAGAACATTGAGAACGAGTGATGATAAGCTAATCCTTGGTGAGGCCAAAAGTACTTCGTGCTTAAGGTTGGCCCTCAATCGTTTCAATTTGCCGCCCCTCAATGTTGGAATTGGAATTCCCTACCAGCATCGCTTAGGTACATCCTCATCCATTCAATTAAAAAAAGAAAACTCAACTAAAAACCCACTTGGACTCGCACATTTTGTTTGTTCTTGGAATCCCCATTTGAACCAATCTGCTTTGAATTACTTTTTCTCATATGCTTTTAATAGGGTTCAACAGTCATGATGCCACTTCCCTCGTAATGACGCATAGTATCTTAGTAACTCGCTCTAAACTATTGGAACAATGGCGGACGCCCTTATGAAATACTTCTACGAGCATAAAAATGTATCCAGAGGAGAAAAACAGTATACATCAGATCATGTTTTGACTTTTATACATTCTGATCACATGACATGTGAAATAGGTTCTAGCCAGAATGAAGAATAAAAAGGACCGATTTTCTTTGTTTAGAACCAAGGTGCTCGTTGCAGGCCGGACGTGACATCAGACTATTGAATCCTATTGTACACCTAGAATTTCTTGACTAGCCTATAGCATTTTCTTCCTTTTTGCTGACGCTGAAATGATCTAAATGTATCGCGAGGGCCATTAAAAACAAGACAAAAATATCATCATCACTACCACCACTACTATAACAACTTATCACCATCACTACGACCACTACTATAACCATAACATCATCATCACGACCACCACTACTATAACCACAACATCATCAGCACTACTAGCAACGTGAATAAAACCTCCACTACATCACCACTGCTACAACCATCACAGTCTCCTCCTCTGCCTCCTCCTCCTCTTTATCATCAATATCACTACCACCACTACGACAACCACCTCCACCATGGTATACTGTGCGGCCATTACGGAGTTATAGTTAG
>NC_088371.1:16875637-16880802 GCF_034508935.2 Berghia stephanieae
GCCATTGGCCAGTAGAACAGATTCTGCTCTGGCCGCCCAGAATGCTGAGAGGAAGACGCTCGGCCATAAACGTGGATGAGTTGGCTACGCCCGAGTTGTCTTCGTCTCTGCAGATGATGATGTTAATGTTACAACAGACGGAGCCAATACACGAAAATATCTTACAACCCGAATAAAGTACGTACAGCACGTACTAGATCACTTGGTCATTTTTCTTCAGTGGGTTTAGACTTTTCTACAAAGTGCCTCCAATACCGCAGCCACGTATAGTATAAACGAACATTGTCACCCATTTAGTTCTTCCTTACACCGCGCAGTGTCTCTTGACATGTGAAAAGATGTGTCCAAGGTATCCAATCGGTCATGTAGGCCTTAATCTGTGACCCATTGTCTCAAAACGGTTTGATGTCGGATTGGAAAAGATTAGAAAAATAGAGTTATCTACTGTTAAATGTCAAAATAATCAAAATTTAGAAAGTTAGAAAAGTTGTTTGAACTGTGAAAAAAAAAGTGTAGAGAGTAAGCTTATGCAAGAAGTTTACGCAAGAGTTTTGATAAAAATATGACAATCAAATAAGGTAAATATTAGAAAGAACCATGGGGGTAGCTGTAGGAGATTGCATTTCTTCTAGGTTGTTGACCACAAAACACTGTCGTTGCAACTCAGGGGATACGAATAAAACTCAGGGGATACGAATAAAACTCATGGGATACGTTAAAAACTCAGGTGATATAAGCAACAGATTGATGCTATTTTTGGTTGTTATGCATAAAATGCGGTCATTTATCAAAGTACTTTAATGTCATAAGAGGCGGGGTTTGATAGTAATATTCGGGAAAATTCTTGTTGTTTTTAATATACAAGTTGTGTATGATTCGCTCTTACTTAAAAGAGGCAGGTTTTGAATATTAATTTGTGATGTCAAAATCAGTAGGAGGAGTGGTCAGAAAGAATTGTGTGAATGGTTACTATAGGGATAAAATAGGATGTTTAGGATGATAACATCATTCTAGTCTACTTCACTATGAGCTGCACATTTTAACTTTTTGTGCTCACCATCATTGATTGCATTTTACGGACTTAGAAATATTCCATGTATATTGAAAATGGTTACTTAGGCAAAATGACTTTACATTTGGATTGATTTTACGGATTTTGAATTTATGAAACTGATTGAATTATGACCATGCTATTTGATTTGGATTTCGGATTTATCACAACAAATAAAGCAGTAAGAAATGAAACATGGAATCTGGACTTTTATTTGAATGTCTTGACGTTGTACATTCAATAATCATCATTGGCCCTTGAACTCTCTTGTCATTATTAACATCTATAACACAATGCAAAGAAATAACATTACCATCTATCAAAAAGCCACTATACGATCATTAGCCTTTACATTTGTGCGCAACTACGCCACAAAAGAAAAAAAAAACAAATACCAAAAAAAAAAAAAAAAGAAAGAAAGAAAAAAAAAAAAAGCCCAACAAAAGAACCAACAAAGTTAAAAAAAAAATTAATAAAAAGGTCAACCCCCCCCCCCCCACCTCCACACACACACACACACACACACATACACACACACATACACACACACACACACACACACACACACACACACACACACAAAATGTAAGAGAGTAAGCTTATGCAAAAAGGTTTCACGAGAATTCTATTGCAAAAAATGATCAATTATTCCAACAAATGTACTGAATGAATTTAAGACATTTCGGTGAAAGTTGGTCAATATTTAATGGGTTTAGGACAGTTTTACGTCCCAAGTTAATGGATTTGTCATTATATTAAGTACTAGAAAATTACTTTCTTTGATCAGTGTTACTTGGTATTTGGGGATAAAAGCATTAAATTATAGTTGGTATTTATTATTTAGGCGTACAGTATTTTTTAGCGTACGATATAATTGGGGCGTACCGTATTTGTTATTTGGGCGTACGACCTTTGATTATTTGGGCATAAAGGCTGACCTTTGGTTAAAGGATTTGTGGGACAGTTTACAATAGGATATAAAACAGAGTGTTCTTGTTCTGGGCTCGACATTCTATTATTCTTCATTCTACTTCACTGTGAGCTGCACTTACCTGGTATGCTGCAAGTTCTAACATCCTACTAAGAATCTCTATTTTACGGACTTAGAAATATTCCACGTATATTGAAAATGCTTACTTAGGCCTAATGACTTTAAATTTGGACTGATTTTACGGATTTGGAATTTATGAAATTGATTGGATTATGACCATGCTATTTGATTTGGATTTGGAATTTATCATGATTTGGATTCAGAATTTAGCACAATAAATAAAACAGTAAGAAATGAAACATGGAATCTGGACTTTTGTTTGAATGTCTTGATGTTGTGCATTCAATTATCATCATCGGCCCTTGAACTATTTAGTCATTATTAACATCTACAACACAATGAAAAGGAATATCCTTACCATCTATCAAAAAGCCAATATACGATCATAAGCCATTACATATGTGTGAAACTACGCCACAAAAACAATAACAAATAACAACAACAAACAAACGCTCTCCTTCCTGAAGATACTCATTTTAATAGGATTCAATAGTCTGATGTCACGTCCGACCAGCACCAGCAGCTTTGTTCTGAACAAAGACAATCTGTACTTTTTATTCTTCATTCTGGCTAGAATTTTTTCACATGTCATGTGATCAGAATGTATAAAAAGTCAAAACACGATCAGATTTATAATGTTTCTCTCCTTTGGATACACTTCTATGCTCGTCGGAGAAGTATTTCATTGTTCCGCAGTGTTTAGAACCAGTTACTAAGTTACTATGCGACATTACGAGTGAAGTGACGTCCCGACTGTTGAATCCTGTTCACGCGCTGTTAAGCAAAAAAGTCAATCATAAGCGTAAGTTTCAATCTAACCGTTTGGAGACGATTGGTCACATTTAACCCATGTCTTTGAATCTACAGTTTTCAATTCATGCTCGTGCTTTTTCTTTTTTAATTGGGAAAAAAAAGGAACGAGAAAGAAATAGAAAGAAAGATAATATGGATAAAGAAACGAAAAGAAAACAAAGCTCGTAACATACCACTCGGAAATCAACCTTGACATTGCACTCTATCTTGATGTCCCCAAGCGTCCTTCACCTCGTCATGACATTGGACCTCGTTCTGGACGACTGGAGCAGAATTTCGTCCACGACGAAACAAAAACTGAATCAATAAAATTGTGGCCTACGACGACAAGCGAGCTACCAGCTGGGACAAAGCCAACGTTGTCCTATTATTGTACTATCATTCATCTTACTATTATTTATTATTACTTTATTTTATCATTATTTATTCAGATTTTCAGAACATGTTCTCGGTCGCCGCTCGCAATGACCGCAATTTAACCCATAAGCCCGCCACCTTCGTTCTCCTTTTAATACAAGGTGCAAAACCAGCAGGATTGATAAGATATAAATTTACTGCTATCTTTTGAGAGCTTGAGGGCAGAATTCATATCATCCAAACTAACGTCAACAAACATTTAATTTGACAAGCCCTGTGACAATCCGACGGGAAGCAGTTGTTGTTCGTTTCACACTTGGGAGACTTAAAAATAAAATTAGACTAAAATTAATTGCGGTCAACCATCTCAAAACAGGACTATAACGTGTATTATGCGGCTATGTGGTCTCGAGGTATGACACTCGCTTTTGGATCAAGAGGTCCTGGGTTCGAGCCTCTCTCGGCGCATAGTTGAGTCGGAAAAGGCTCTTTACTCACATTCTCTCGCTGTACTCGTGTGTAAAATGAGAACCTGGCCTTTAACCGCGTTGTCTCTTTTGGAGAAAACAATGGGGTCAGTTCACGCCGCTTGACAACGGAGTGTGATGTCAGTTGTCTTCCGGCAGTTACGGGTTTAAAATGGCTGCCGAATATAAACAGGAGAGCGAGCTCGTGTTTGTTGACACATCTGATTAATAAACGCAAACGCGTGAACATATCTTCCCTTCATTTTTAAATATATTTTGTTGTGTGAATAATGTCAAGAATTAATTAGAGAGATTTTGGTTCATTTAATCTCCTGTTAATCATTGTTTGGATGATTCGTAACAGAAAGTTTCACATACTCACTAGTCTAGCAGCCTCCTACTCGCAGTCCTAGATTAGATCGATTCAATAGATCTCTAAACAAAATCAAAGTCTACATTCTGTCCACTTGTATTTTATTTTTGTAATGATAAAGAAGTAATATTACAAACCATTTTCATAAACTTCGTGCTTCGGGATGTATTGATAAACTAAGATGACCCACAATACCATCCAAAAATCTCTTAAGGTGTAAAAAGTTTGGGCGTTTTGATTTATCTGTATTTGAAAAGGGCGAGATATAAAATGTGTTTTGTTTTGTTTTGTTTGCCAGTGTACGCTAGACCAGACCAAATAACACAATTAAATATTATGTAAACAATCGTATCGACCCAACTTGAATACGCGCAGATTTCATAATAATATGTAAACAATTTTATCGGCTCAGCCCACAGTTCAAATAGAAAACTCAACGATTTCGTTTTTTTTTTTTTTTTTTTTTTGTCTTTAAGGGTTTTTTTTCGGCGCTTGTAACACATTTAGGTTATACCAGCGCCAGTAAAAGGAAGAAAATGACATAAAGTAATTCTAGAATTACAATTAAAGCACTCAAGAAAAAGTAAAACAAAGGTGAACTGGAATAAAATAGGGATCAGATGAAGATTTCAAGAGCATAGCATCAACGCACTTAGTTTTGAAATCACCTAAAAATCCCATACGGACACAAGCACAGGATCCAACTAAGAGGAATACATTCAAAAGTTTACATTATACATTCAAAATATCTAATAACAATACATAACAGAGAGATGATTTACAAGGAAAAAATATCATCTCCCTAAACAACAACTATACATTTGACTGTTTCCCTCCCGGCCAAGGACTCCGGCCAGGGTTAGGACAAAACCAAATAATCTCATTCCAAGACAAAGAGAGAACGCAAATTGGAAAACAGAGAGATGGCATTTTCCTGGAGGGACAGATTGGCACTTGCTTTTCTTGATTCATTACTAGTTTTGTTAGCGCTCGAACACTGTTTCGGATCAAAATAATGACAATACACATTAGAGAGTGAAAGCGTAACTTGTA
>NC_088371.1:16880901-16973401 GCF_034508935.2 Berghia stephanieae
TAGTGACCATCTCATCAGACGACCATTTTCTGACTTGGCTTTGTTGAGATACAACAAAGGAGCGTGGTCAGTCTCCACAATGAATTCTCTGCCCATAAGATAGCTGTTCAAACTTCTGACAGCCCACACAAGAGCTAAACACTCTTTTTCAACAACTGAATACCGTTGTTCTCTCGGTAACAGTTTCCTACTGAGGTAAACAACTGGGTATTTACCATCATCATGTTCTTGCATAAGAACAGCACCAACGCCTGTGTCACTGGCATCTGTCGATACGATAAATGGTTTATCGAAATTCGGGAGCCGAAGAACTGGAGCCTGAGTGAGGACATTCTTGATATACTCGAATGCTCGGTCTTGAGGCTCTCACCATTGAATTCGATTTGGCATCCCTTTCCTTGTGGCATCGGTCAGTGGACTGACTATCGCTGAGAAATTTGGAACATACCTCCGGTAAAATCCGGCTAATCCCAAAAAACTCCTCATCTGTTTCTTGTTTTCCGGTGGTCTAGCACCTTTGATAGCTTCCACTTTATCTATGGTCGGCTGCAATGTTCCACTTCCAATGCGATGCCCGAGGAACTCGACATCACTAAAACCAACTTGACATTTTGATGGTTTAGCTGTTAATTTAGCATCTCGTAGTCTTTGAAGAACTGACTCGATAGCATGAAGATGCTCTCGCCATGTCTCCGTATGAATGATAATGTCATCAATATAGTTCTTTACATGTGGTAGGTCACCAACCACTTTCCTCATCATACGAGAAAATGCTGCAGGGGCGCACTGCAGTCCAAAAGGAAGAACGGTAAATTGCATCAATCCTAACTCGGTGGCAAATGCAGTCTTCTCTTTAGACTGTTCTGACAAGGGCAATTGCCAATATCCTTTTGTCAAGTCAAATTTTGACACGTAATTACATGCGGTACCTATCTCTTGGAAGAGATCATCTAATCTTGGCATTGGTTCAGCATCAAACACTGAAATATTGTTCAGTGCTCTGAAGTCCACGCAATATCTATTGGTGCCGTCTTTCTTTTTCACCACCACAGATGGTGAACAGTAGGGGCTGTTGGAGGGTTCCACAATGCCAGCCTTAATCATCTCTTGCACTTCCGCCTTGAGAGTGCTTCTCATTGCTTGAGGCACAGGATATGGTTTCTTCCGAATTGGACAATTCGAAGATACCTTGATGTCATATGTATATTTATCCGTTCGTCCTGGGACATCTGTCAAGACATCCTTGAATGATGACAATAAATGTCGTAATTCATTTCTTTTCTCCCTGTCTAATTCTTCACATACGACCACGTGGTCTATAAATTCTGTTTGTTGAAGGGATGGCATTTCTAAATTCTTGAGAGTCCGCATGACATCTTCGCCATCGTCATCTTCATCGTCAATAACAGCTGCCACGGCACATTGAAGAATTCCACTTCCGTTTATGTCCGCGGTGCTCCGGTCATAGTACCGTTTCAATAAATTTGCGTGGTACGTTTTCTTTAAAGTACCAGTCTGTATTACATAATTATTATGTCCAACTACACGTTGAACTTCAAATGGACCTTGCCATTTCAGTTCAAGTTTGTTGTGCTTTGTCGGGAGCAACAACAACACTTTGTCACCTTCTTTGAAGTTGCGCATCTTGGCCTTTCTATCAAAATATGCCTTATGCCTTTTTGAGGCCTTCTTTAAATTTTCATGGGCCATATGGATAGTAGTCTCAAGTTTTTCTTTTAGGTCTACAACATATTGGTATGTTGTCTTTACCTCTTCGTCCTCAATAGACTCCGTCCACAACTCTCTGAGAATTGTCATCGGGCCTCGTACTGGGCGACCGAACAACAATTCAAAAGGGAGAAGCCCAAGGACTCCTGTGGTGCTTCACGGTAGGCAAACATGGCCGCATTGAGATATCGATTCCAATCTGACGGTCTCTCTGTTGCCAATCTCTTAAGCATCCCTTTGAGAGTGCCATTAAACTTCTCCACCAGCCCATTACACTGAGGGTGATATGGACTTGTGGTAAGTTGTTTCACAGACAGTAGTCTACAGACTTCTTTCATCAAATCTGAGGTGAACTGTGTACCTCTGTCACTTAATATCTCTTTTGGTATCCCCGTCCTACTGAAAATGTCGACGAGGCCTTCCGCAACTGTCGCAGTTTCTATTTTTTTCAAGGCTACAGCTTCCGGGTACCGTGTGCAGTAATCTACCACAGTAAGCATGTAGCGATTCCCTCTATTTGATGCAGGAATAATTGGTCCTACCAAATCTACCGCTACTCGACTGAATGGTTCGTCTATCAGCGGAACTTCAGTCAGAGGCACTTTTGGGGTCATTCCTTTTGCCGTTGACCTTTGACATTGGTCACACGATCTACAGAAGCGGGTGACGTCATCCGAAATGTTGGGCCAATAGAAATTACTGAGAATGCGCTCAGTCGTTTTCTTGGCAGCGAGATGTCCAGAGAGTATGGAATCATGAGCTAAACGCATCACTGTCTCTCGCAAATCTTTTGGGACCATGACTTGTCTAATCACGTCACCGTGCTCAATCTTTGGTGATTGAAAATATCGTACTAGAACCCCTCTATCATATTCAAACCAACTTTTATTATTGGCACCAGTCTTTTTCACTTCTTTCGTAACTGCTGCCTCTCTCGCACATTTCAATGTCTCGTCTTTGGTCTGTTTTTCTTTCAAAACAGCCGTACTAACACCTGTTTCCACTGAGGGGACAGTGATCAATGGTTTCATCCTCTTTTCTTTTTGTGACCTCGTCTGTGCTGCTTGAGCTGAGTGCTCGCAATCATTTCTTATGAGATTCTCGTGGACTGAATCAGAGTGATCGTCATATGTTATTGGCGTTCCTGGGCATTTGACTCCTGGTATATTTCCCAAAATTACGTCATACAAAGGTGAGGCCATTTCTAGAGCCGTCACTCTTCCCTTGTAATATGGACAATCAAGCCACGCTTCAGTTAGTGGGGCACTCACAGTCTTCCCATCAGCTAGACTGACCTTCACTCTCTTTTCTTGTTCTTTCTTTTCTCTACTCACAAGACCTTTTCTAATCACAACACAACTACTGCCACTGTCTCTCAACACTTTAACTCTTTGTCCATTTATCCAACCAATGGCGACCGGCATACCTGTCGTCTCTATCGCGTGTCCCGAACATGCTGCGGACACCGTAATTAATTGTCAAAATTCTTTATTTTCCCTCGGCGCTTGACGTTGAGAGTTAGTGTTGTTCATGATACCATTGTTAGCAACATGATGTTGTGCATTGTTACAACATGGCAGCGGTTCTGGGGTATTCATAGCCGCTACTCCACAAGTCTTCTTATCAGTATTCTCCATCCTTTTTCTTTCCCAGCACTGCTCAGTGGAGTGGTACCTACGACCACAGTATCCACATTTCGTGTCTCTTTGTATTGCAGAGATTTGTGGTCTGTTCTTACAATCCCTCTTCAAATGTCCAACTTTAAAACAGTTGTGGCATCTAATAACTGAAGTAGTTGGTTTCATGACAGGTTTGTGACCATCTTGCTGTTTGCTTGGAACCTTGTCATTCTGATATGACACAGTTCTTGAGAAAGCGCCGGCAGTCCCGTGCGCTTCGACATATTTCTCTACAGTGTCGACTACTTCCATAGATGTATTTGGTTTTCTTTCCTTCAGAAAAACCACCAGCTCCTTGTTACAAACATTTACGAGCTGTTCTTTAACAATCAAGTCCAAGATGTCCTCAGGCTTTGTTCTATCCTTGCCGGACATAGTTATCCACTTTTCCAGATATGTGGATATACGGGTTCGAAACTGACCCATCCTTTCTCCTATTTCTGGTCTACTTTTACGGAAACGCTCTAAGAAGCCGTCTTCCGTTAAATTGTAGCGTTTCAATAACGCGCACTTTACATTATCATACTTGGTAGCGTATACCTCGTCCAAGCGAGTATACACGTCCAACGCATTGCCTCTAAGCAACGCCGACAAATGAATCGCCCAATCCTCTTCTCTCCATCGATTTACGGTTGCATATCTTTCAAACCTGAGTAGATAGCTATCTATCTGATCTTTCGATTCATCAAAATATGGCAGGCGAGGACTTTTAGCTCCACAACTGCCAGTCGAGGGTTCACTGTCAGTGGAGGAAGGGGTTCGAAGCGGGACCACTGAATTTTCAATTTTTAGGCGCTCTAGTTCCAGCTGCCTTTCAACAAGAAGAGCTTGTTGTTTCGTTTGTTCTGCGACTGCATCACGCTCTTTCTCTTTCTCAAACCTATCTCTCTCCTTTTCCTCTCTGTCCCGTTCAACTTTTCTTCCACCCACACTCTCAGTTCGTCGCCATGTAAACCCAACTTTTCCCCACATTTTAACAACCGTTCCACATCCATAATGACAAAATATTTATCGCAACGTACTTTTAAAAAATCGATAGATTGAATAATATAAAAAGAGAAGGATCAGCTAAATGCAGATAAAAATCTACCCAATATACCTATTGTCAAACAAACAATAGCGAAATCAGTAATAACAGCTGACGCTTCGTCAGTTCAAAAAGTTAAAACATCAAGCGATGACCACAACATTATACCAAAACAACATTATCTAGACTTCAATCAAATTGAAGTATTAAGGCCCTTCACACTGGCCTTTCATAGTTCGTGGTTCACTCGCTTTGTGAACAAAACAATAAGTAGCGATACGCCGCGCGTATCCTACAACATCAGTGTAACCTCGTTACGCCTGAACAATTACGTGATATCATTTCACTCACCCAAACTATAGCTTTACATTACAGACAGTACATAGTCGTTAAATGATGAGAAGTAGCGCCTGAAATTAGATCTGACAGCCCAACCCCCTGATATGCATCAGTACAGGAAGCGACTCTAAATCCCCACAACAATAAGAGGCATTGACTTCTCAGAAACGAAGGTGTCTGTTGATGTAAAACGTCAGACCACCAAACAACACAATAAGAAACCCTGCTCGCAGCGCCAATTCATGTCACAAGGTGCGTTCGCAACTCGCAATGGATGCGAAGGCCGCTTATGACCTTAAAGTGTGGAGAGGTAGACGTGGACGTTACAATCACCAACAGAACACCGTATCTGACAAGAGAGCCATTATTATTTATTTAAAGTAAAAGAAAGGGGAACAGCTCATAGTTATTGAGCAAAAGAGAATAACATTGCATATATTGACAGGAAAAATCAAAAGTACATACAAGTAAAAAGTAGTAATGCAATATAAAATTCATGTAAGTTTTAACCAAAATAAACTATACTTCACCCAGGTTCCAACCGTTCCATTAATTCCCACTAATAATGAAATTATTAATTACATATAGGGTCAAAATAAACTGTTCATATTCCGAAAGGAGAATAAAATTAATCAACAAAATTGTTCACACAGGGTGCGGTGTTCCAGCCTGTTCAAATCCAAAATTGTTCCTAATAAAACACATAGATCGAGTGTTACTTCCTCATCTTTACGAACGTTACATTGTATTTTGTTCATATTTCCCCAAAAATTATATTGTTCAAAAGGGTTCAAAACACATTTACCGGGCGCTATGTCCTAGCCCCGTCAAAATTACAAAGTTCAAAGATGCAAACGCATTTACCGGGCGCTATGTCCTAGCCCCGTCAGCTCTTCACTATATTAGAAGATATATATATATATATATATATATATATATATATATATATATATATATATATATATATATATATAGATATATTAGTAAAAATGAAATTAACATAGACACAATGATAGCGTAAGTGATCAATTAGTATTTACTTAAAAATAATTCATTTAACTGAGGTCACGTTCTCAATTTCAACACAATTAAACTCAATATATTAATTATTCACTAAAACAATAAAACTGTATATTATTTTAAACTTTAAGATAAGTGAAATAATTTTACGATATTAATCACTTAATCACTTGATGATTACTCAGCACATCAAAACAATATTATAAATTTTATATATTCTCACCGAGCACAAATTACAAAAACACAATATCGCTTAGAGCCCATAACCGGGTACGATATACAAAATACTGGCCATATTAGGCCCACTTCGGCTACAATACAGCCTAAAACACAATGCTGGCCAACACACAGGCCCAACACATATCGCCTGAGAGCCCATATTCGGGTGCGACATAAAATACTGGCCACTTTGGGCCCTTTTCACTGTGGCTTCAACATAGCCAAACAGAATTCCAGCCAACACACAGGCTGTACAGGTCTTCCTTCTTCGCCCTCAAATCGCAGACTGCCAGTTGAACATCGGCCCAAGCCGAAACATAGGACAGGGTATCTAACGGTATCTCGGTTGATGCATAAGATTGATGAGGGTGTTTTAACACTGATAGAACATGATAACCCTCCGTTCTTTCATTGCCTTCATAGTCTACACCACCCACGGCGAAAACAAGGGAGTCCCTATTCCAACACCCATCCTACACTCATAAATCATTTAATTATATGGGTTTGATTCTACCCGAGACCTTGGTGGGTAGGACAACTATCTCCCTTTGTTACCTAGAAGGCATTTCTTTACAGGCTGGAAGGATACAAACTAACACAAAAGAAACTGTTCTCTACTTTATGATCATCACTCAGAGCTTTTACGAAGGTGAACAATGTTTTGATGTAGAGCAAGTTTATAGTTATTTGGATGATGACGAACCTATAATTGACAAATCATCAGCAGATCCATCTAACACTCAGATGTAATTGAAGATTACTCCACATAGTGTGTTGGCACGACATCTAAAGGGGCAACAGTGCTTGTTGGTGCATTTATCGTCCATCCACTGATGCATCTCGCACCTTTCAGGAATATGCAGATAGTGTTTTCATTCCGTGTATCGTCGATCAAATGTACTCAGAGCAAAGACTCGATTTGGTATGAGATCATTATCTTCTCGATAGTTTAATATCATCGACGCAACTGAAACGTGGACATGTTCAAAGCCCTAAAGTGGCATCAAGAGTGCCAATTCCATTAAATTGGGCAGGGTTCCTCCGAAATAATGCAAATAAAGAAAGCATATTCCAATTATTGAAACAACGATTGATTTGCCTTCATACAGGGAAAAAATTGTAGTCACAACTTGTCAAAAGAAATCAATCAGCACTTCAACTGCAACCGATATATCTGCCAATGATGATTGAAAACAAGAAGCTGACAAACGATTATTTCTGCATGCCAAAGATTGCATTCAGCAAGGGATTTAAGAAACCTTTCATAAGAACCGCGCACACTGACGTGGTTATACTCGCCATTCACTTCGCTGAGAAGCTAAAATCTAGGGAGCTTTGGAATATATTTGGCTCAGGAAAGCATTATCTTCATATGGTCGCCCACGAAATAGCAGTCAGACTTCCAGCAGAAAGCGTTGACGCACTGCCGATCTTCCATGCCTTAACAGGGTGTGATACTGTTTCTTTTTGTTCTGCCTCGAAGGAGAAACAAAAATCACAATATGTGATGCTTTCAGTGATGTGACCCCTGCATTTCTTGAACTGGCTTCAGCTACCACACTTATGGAAGCCTGCTTTAAAATGATCAAAATGTTTGTTGATCACCTGCTTGAAAAAAAAATATAGTACAACGGAAACGATGAGTGATGCACGCTAGCAGCTATTTGCACTGAAATTCAGGGCTATCCATAATATTTCACCAACGTCAGATGCTGTGTATCAGCATGTTAAATTTTTGGGAGAAATCGCTACAGAACGACTCACCGACAGCCTCTCCTTTGATGTGTATGCAAGACAAGATGCAAATGTGCAAGCGCCGTCCTTCTCTGCACAACTATTTGCCACCGTGGAGGAGACTGCAGTCATGAATAACGGTCACACCTGAGTTTAATAAGCATAAAATTAAATTAAGACTCCCATATGTATCACTTTAGGCTTCCCCAGTCTTTTAGGCCCGCATCCGGTTTCTAGAGGTCACTTCATGTGTAGATTATATCACTTCCTGTGGCTCTAAAGCCACCCTAGGTGAGTAACAAGTGATGAGAAAGTCGGACGATTCACCTATCTATCATGCCTATTTGAATTTTTCTAAGGGTCACTTACGGTTTTGATACGTCACTTTTGGTGGTTTTAAGGCCTTCTTTAAGTACGTGTCACTCAAGGTTTTATTCAAGTTAGTGGATAATCGAATAATTTCCCAGCCTTTAATGTTTAACTTCCTGTTTCCTTCGGTTTAGTGATGTCACTTCCTGTACTACTATCTATGTTATTCAGCGTTGAGGGCAATCCGACGATTCCATAGTCTCTGAGGATAGATTGAACTTCTCAAAAGTGGGTTTTGACCGATGACGTTACTTCCGGTTTTGTGACGTCACTTCAGGCAAGCCCATGTCACTTTCAATGTACACCTCTAGGTCTGTGCCGATTTTGGTGCAAATCGATCGAAGCGTTTCTCCGATACAGCCTCGAATACATACACGCCCAAAAACTGACAGACCGTGGCCGCTTATTATACAGAACTGATGACTGATGACCTACTTCTAACGGTGGGTATTCCACAAAAAATGACAATAAAGCCTGTCTCTATTTTAAAAAAGCAACCTATACGGTCCCCTGAGTGTTGTAAAAGGGGTTTGCTATAATTAAGAAGTGCATAGTTTCAGTGAAATGTGTTGCTTAACTAGTTATCTTACACAATGGTACACACCAATATATTATATGAATATCGTAAAATTTAGTGACTCCTTATTTATTTATTTTTTAATAAAACAAACAAAAACAACTTGGTTTTGTAACATTCGCTTGACACATGACATGACATACATAGTAAAAAAAAAAGTAATTTGAAGAAAGAATTTGAGACACAGCTCAAGAAGCTTCTCGAGAACAAAAAAAGGTCACTTGATTTTTACAACATTCCGCTAAGTGATGGGCACGATTTTTTTTTTTGTTAACTAAATGTTATTTTGATCACCTCCTCAACACATAAACACACACACACACACACACACACACACACACACACACACACACACGTAGAACCCCCCCCCCCCCCCCCCCCCCTACGCACTTTCCGTCCTTTCCTATGATTTTCTTCGCCTCATCTGTCAACCTAATTTCTTTCTCTATAGTTCGTATTAGGCGAATATTCTTCAATATCATTCAGAAATGTTATTTATAAAAATATTTTTGAATTACTTGATGCAATTCTATAAAGTGCACTGATATGCCTCGGTGATCGCAAAACCAGGAGAGAGGCTGTTGTCAGGTTGGTTATTTTAGTGCCATGTTCTTTTAACGTCACGTAGATAGTTAGTAATCATTCATTTGGCAATCCAACTTTATGAATGTCTTTAATATTTTATACCACGATTAACCATATTATCATTGACACCTGTTTGATAGCAGAATGAGTACATCATGTGACAGAATGAGCCCACCATGTGACGATTTCTATTAAAGGGACGATAGCAATTGCCTGTCACCCTCTGGACAGGACGTTAATCTATCGCAAAGTACTTTCCGAAAGATTTAACAAACTTATCTTCCCAATCACTGCTGGGTGGAAAGATGGTGTGAGTGTGCGTATGTGTGTGTGTGTGTATGTGTGTGTGTGAGTGTGTATGTAGGGGGGGGGGGGTTCACTGCACCAACGATCGAGTCCGGTCGCTTTGCGTGTTAAAACGAACGCTGAATCATCTGAGCTATAGATAGTATGCAGATGACGTCACTCAGGCCTTTGTTATTGTTTTTGCCATCCGCGTTTGTGAGTTGTTCTCACTAAACTGTATTAACCAGACTATAAAAGTTCATGGTTACACAGAGTTTGTGTGTTGGTCCGTTATACTTCCGGATGGCAATGTTGTGAACTCCTTGGCCAAGCGCATTCTATCTATAGATAGTTCGAAGTTGAATTCACTCGGGTCTTTGTTATTGTTTTTTACCATCCGCGTTTACGACTAATTCTCACTAAATCGTATTAACCTGACTCTCAACGATCATGGTTACACAAAGTTTTGTGTGTTTGTCCGGAAGTATAACGGACCAACACACACAACTATGCGTAACCATTAACTTTTATAGTGTGGATAATACAGTTTAGTGAGAATTACTCATAAACGCGGATGGCAAAAAAACAATAACAAAGACATGAGTGACGTCAACTTCGATCTATCTATAGATAGAATGCACTTGGCCAAGGAGTTCACAACATTGCCATCCGGAAGTATAACGGACCAACACACAAACTCTGTGTAACCATGAACTTTTATAGTCTGGTTAATACAGTTTAGTGAGAATAACTCACAAACGCGGATGGCAAAAACAATAACAAAGGCCTGAGTGACGTCATCTGCATACTATCTATAGATAGTTTGCGCTGAGCTAAGAAACTCACAACATTGCCATCTGGAAGTATAACGGACCAACACACAAAACAATGTGTAACCTTGAACGTGTATGGTCTGGTTAAGAGATAGAATGCGTTTGGCTAAGAAGCTCACAACATTGCCATCTGGAAGTATAACGGACCAACACACAAAACAATGTGTAACCTTGAACGTGTATGGTCTGGTTAAGAGATAGAATGCGTTTGGCTAAGAAGCTCACAACATTGCCATCCGGAAGTATAACGGACCAACACACAAAACAATGTGTAACCTTGAACGTTTATAGTCTGGTTAATACAGTTAAGTGAGAATTACTCATAAACGTGGAGGACAATAAACAATAACAAAGACCTTGAGTGACGCCCTTAATAATAGTATTATTCCCATGTTCACTTGTACCATCATCCACAATTCCGACAATTCAATAATGAGATACTACAAAAATGGAAATCAACCAGATTGACGATTGGGTGAGAGCAATAAAACCGTTAATACTGTATATGTGATTTGTTTCTCCCTTTAATTTGAACTATTAATAAATTAATATCGCTGTGAAAATATCATTATGACTACAACTTGACACAATTCGACTTCACGTAAGGTGTGTTGCTCCTTCTCTTTACTGTGTAAGAAAAGGTTATGCAATTAGCCTATCATCATGATATTCGTGATTACCACTGTCCAACCCCCTGCCACACACACACAACACACACAAAGCGCACCATGAAAGTTTACAATAACTCTCTCAATTTTAGGAATAGATTAAGGCTAGGGCTATTGGTCAGTACTGACTCCCAGGCGCTAGCACATGCGGGTCAGTACTGACGAACAGACGCCAGTGCCTGGAGGTCAGTACTGACCAATAACCTGGTGTCTATTGGTCAGTATTGAACAACAGGTGCCACCGCCCACAGACAACCTCTCTTCGGTCTGTGCCACCGCCCACCATTGATCAGCACTGACGAACATCGGACCTGTTCGTCAGTGCAAAGACCTCTTCGCACTTATTCGTCACGTCCAAAAGTATACCATTTAAAAAAAAAAAAAACAATTAAAATTCCAGGCTCTCAGGCCAACTTATCCGATGGCACACAGTAACACTTGGTCACCTAGATAAGTTTGATTTCTAACGCGTTAGATGCCGTTGGGGCAACGATATGACTCGTTATTTCAAGCCACCGTAAGATTCTATTTTATTTTATGTTGTCCATTCTATTTCTTTGGGTTATTTTGTTTTTATTGTTTTTTTTCCCCGTATATTTTCGTTATAGCTTTATTTAAAGAAAAATAGAGGAAAATGTGTTCTAATATTTCCTGTTACGATTCTTTTATAATACTTTGTCCATTCTATTATACTACTACCACTCACTACTACTACCACTACTGCTACTACCACTACTGCTACTACTACTACTACTGCTACTACTACTACTTATATGTCTTTTATCTTCCATTATTTTCTGGAAGATTCTGCTCCCTGACGCTGACCTTTCCTTATCAATCAGATCACCCCCCTGGGGCACCCTATCCTCTACCCACGCTGACATTTCATTCATACTGCAACCTCAACCACCATTGAGTACAGACGACAAAGTTATTTTTCATTATATTTTATTTGTTTTCCACGTTTATTTGTGTATTGTTGTGTTAATGAAGGGTTTGTACCCGAAACGTCCATTGTCTGTTTTGTTCCCATACGAAGCCTTTCATTTTCACTCTTTCGTTAGTATTTTACGATCACCGGCTTCAGGCAGCCCTTACCGTTTTCTACTTTTCCTGTCTCAGTAAGATGCGAGCAAGCCGAATTTCAAATGACAGGAATGAAGAAAGACGAGACAATGAAAGAGCTTTCACTTTCAGTTCTAGCGCCACGCATCAGTGCAGTGAGCATGCGCGTTGGATGAACCGAAATATAGGGCTTCCAATTTGGCGTTTCAACACCAAATTTGGTCTTTTTCTCAGGATTGGACAATTTCACTTGTTTAATTAATTGATATATTTATTAAACAAATCTCACGTAAACTGACAAAAAGATTTAGTGAAAACAAGGGCTTCCCTGCGACTAGTATGGGACAGGAAATGCTGATTTATGTGTCGTAGAGCAAGTTATTTTTAAAAATGGCATTTTTCCATAATTTTGGTACCGTCAACGCCCGTGGCCAGGTCAGAACTGACCAATTGGCATCAGTACTAGTAATAGTAATAGTATTAGTCAGTACTGACCCCCAGACGCCGGTGCCTGTTCGTCAGTACTGACCCGCAGGTGCCAGCGCCTGGGGGTCAGTACTGACGAATAGCCACTCCGATAGATTAATAATAATGTTGTTAACAACGCCGCTACCACATTTTCTCATTCGTCTGTAGTGTTTCATTCATTCTGTTTTGTTGATAAAGGGGAAACCCGAAACGTCCATTTTATCTGTTTTCGTATGTTAAATTGAAGCTTACATTCAGTTTCACGTTGTTATTTATTTCTTCAAGCAGCAATGTTTACATTATTCAATTTTAGGATCACGTTACTGAAATTTTAGAGTAAAAAGAAAAAAAAAAAATTTCTATGGCCAAACACATACTGCACTGCAAGTTTAAAATGTGTATCTTTATTACAACAGCCATGATGGCGCACAATAACAAAAACCCAAGATTGATTTATGTATCTTATTTTTTTCCTGAAAATTTATGCATCTTACGAATTCCAATTTCCACTCACCACATGTCGATTTTTCCCATAATCACTGTCTTGCCCAACCAGTTAGGCTTTTGAAATTTGGCACAAGGCCTTGGCCAAAGTTGATTTTGGTTTCGTTTCAATGGGAGCGATCTATATTCAAGTTTTCGTCCAACCGAGTCATCAATCACATGATTTGTAGCTGTCCAACGATTGGATATTTCTTAACAAATTATGTAAACGCGCTGCTTTGTTTATGAAAGTTGTAAACGTACCCACGTGTTAAGCTAAACAAAAATGACCAATCGTGATGTCAGATATTTCTCAGGTTGTGATTGTGAGTACTTTTCACTTATGTGGATCACTTTGAGCACATTTTGCAATGTGACCAATGACCTCGAGTACATGGGAGTGTAATAATATACGTAGATCATCCCCATTTGCTTTATCTATTTTTTAACTCGACAGAGTTGCAACCTTGCAATACTGACAGGATGGGCTTTTTTCCCATAATGTACCACAGTGTATGTACAACTCGGCGTTTCAATAAAATTAGAGTGCTTTCCTAAATGTGAATGAATAAAAGGACTGTGCAAATAATAATATTATAATATCATTCATGAATATTGCGATTAAAACTCTGTTATGTCAACAAAACTAGCAAGTTATGCTTCTCGCTTACTGAATGAATAATCTTTACTTTCATATTGGGTAACTTTACCCTTATTGATTTGGGCCGTTGTACATATGTTTGTAGGTCTGATATCCTAACGCATCTGTGGGCTTGATTTAACATATTGTTGTAATGGAAAATTTGTTACGTTAGTTTGAGAGTAACAAGTTTGTTACATTTTCAAGATCATCTATTACATAGCCTATGTCAAAAATTGTAAACTTTTAAAATTGCCTAAAATGAAAACTTTACTTTCCTATTGGAATGATGTTTAGAATCAGGAGAGCCCACTGCCGTTATCAAACTTCACGGGCAAAAAGCAGTGTGTTGTCAAAATTTGACGATATCTGAACTAAGAGGGAGCCCGAACACCTGACCAAAGCAGTTGTAATAAATCTTTCTTCGGTTGACCAGTTAATTTTACAAATCCTTCTCCAAAAATATTCGTTTCAAACCCAAAGTCATTTCTAGATCCCTCTCTCACCCACTTCTTGAGACCGCCGATTCGTTCACCACCATCGCGAAGTAATTTTGACCAGCAGTTAAGCTTAATAGCCAATATTCTCATCACAAACATATAACATAGAAACGATTGAGACATTGAGTATGCTCCGGTGTATGGGGTGAATTTTTAATTCAGAAAAGTGAGTGGAGCAGGCACTTATGTTGGTAACAACAAGATACGAAGTGAGTAGAAAAGTGCCAGAAGACAATAGAGAATAAAATTTTTTTTCACGGCGGTGGTGGGGTTTGAACCTGCGACCTTATTGGTACGACAACTCCGCCTGGCAGGTGAGAGCGTGGCTCTACCGTGTGAGCTATCCACGAACACAAAAATATTCGTTTCAAACCCAAAGTCATTTCTAGATCCCTCTCTCACCCACTTCTTGAGACCGCCGATTCGTTCACCACGCATAAAAAAAAATTTTTATTCTCTATTGTCTTCTGGCACTTTTCTACTCACTTCATATCTTGTTGTTACCAACATAAGTGCCTGCTCCACTCACTTTTCTGAATTAAAAATTCACCCCATACACCGGAGCATACTCAATGTCTCAATCGTTTCTATGTTACTTACGAATTTAACAGCGTAAATTGAGAGCAGAATTTATACAGCGAATGGTGAGTGAGACGTATATTTACTAGCGGTGATTGATTGGGGAGGAGGGAAACTCGACCTCAACTTAGATTTGTTGGATGGACGTATAGATATAGATAGATGGATGGATTGATGGAAAGATGGTTGGATGGTTAAGAAATTTAGGAAGATGAGTAAATAAAGTTCTCATAAAAGTGCGTGGTAAAGGAATGCCCGTTCCGCCTAACTTTCTGCACTTCTCAAGATACTTTTTTTCTGTTGTCTCCCTATCAGAATACCCTGGTTTTGTATCATATGCGCCCCGAATACTTTCGTATTCTTAAAAAACATATTTTTTTTGTTTGTTTGTTTGTTTGTTGCTTTAGGTCTCTTCCAACACAATTGAGGTTATATGAGAGACCGCTGAAACAAAAAAACAAGCAATCTAACAAAAATAGTACAAATGTCAATCAAAATCATAACCTAAAGATATCATAAGCTAAATTATAAATAACCAAGAACAAACAGGCAGAGGATTTACAGGAAAAAAAATATCCCCTGTCAAAAATACAATCACAAACCAAAGAAGCAGGATAGGCTAGTAAAGAGAAGAAGAAACGACATCACTATCGGATCGTACACCCATGCGAACATCATAGGTATATGATTCAAGGGTGATGCTCCCATCCAACCACCCGCAAAAAACATATTAGAATATATATATATATATATATATATATATATATATATATATATATATATATATATATATATATATATATATATATATATATATATAAAATTATTATTGTTTCATTACTGACGACTACACACACCTACCTCGACATTTTTTTCTTCTCTTCATTTCTTCCGTTTCATTCTATAACTAGATCGTCAATCTAGCAAATAATAGTGTTAATGGGTAAAGTAAAACACTACTACTACTACTACACGCTATTATTACCATAGATTTATACATTTAAATAAAATACCTTCTAGTTCTATACGCCTTATCGGTCGTACCATCACAGAAAACTAATTTTCAACGTTTATAGTCTGGAGCGAATACACAACTAGTGGTCGAAAAGCTATAACAAAGAGCAGATCTCTCCCAAATTCCTTCACTCTATTGTTTGTAAATAACCAACAATTATTTGTTCCAGTGGGCCAGAGGCTTTGTCAACAAATCCCGCATTTTTGACTGGTCAAAAATCTACTCATTTTGGGTCCACTTCGATTGAAATAGTAAAGAGAGGTAACTCAATAATTGAGAAAACCAAGGAGCAACACACGACTTGTTTTCCTTCGTCCCGTATGTTGACAAGGGGAGAAATAAAAATCGTTGCTTAATTACATATTAATTAGACAAAACTCCTTGTGAGGCAATGTTCAGTTCCTTTATTCATTTTAATTTTTGTTTATTTATGTATTTATTTATCTCTTCATCTATATATCTTCTCCTCCACTGAAATGACTAAAGATAATCAAAACCTTCATAAAGTAATGATAGAACAAAATAAATAAAAATAGATAAATAAATAAAATAACTGAACATCGTGACCGTTATCATCATCGCTACTTTATGATGATGATGACGACGACGACAATGATGATGATAATAACGAATTATTTCCCTTAGTCCTGAATCATTTGTTTATGGGACAGGACTCCTCATATTTTAATACTGATGAGAAATACATATAGAAAACAAGAGAGATGCCAAATGAAAAACAGGCAGTTAAAAATAAGATGTCCGGCAGTCTCTCTCTCTCTCTCTCTCTCTCTCTCTCTCTCTCTCTCTCTCTCTCTCTCTCTATCTATCTATCTGTCACACACACACACACACACACACACACACACACATACACATACACACACGCGCCCGCACGCCTTCTGTCAAGTTCAGAAAGAGAGAGGGGATGGCAAGCAATGCACTAGCGTTGAGCTATTTGACCAAAGCACAATTAGAAACGAACATGGTGTGTGTCATTCTAAAATGAGATTCAAAGCTAAATGGGTACTACACATTAATGATACAGTTGAGTAGAAGAGATAGCAAGTGTGGCTATGTGGTCTAGTGGTATGACACTCGCTTTCGGACTGGAAGGTCCTGGGTTCGAGCCTCGCGCTCGGCGCATAGTTGAGTCCTTGGAAAAGCTCTTTTTTCACATTCTCTCATGAGAAATGAGTACCTGGCCATTAACAGCGTCCGAAAAATTGTAATATCGCCTAACAGGCGTCATGTCCCGTCCTACATGTTAAATGTTGCTGTTGACCAGGGACCCCTTGTAAAGCGCTTTGAGCACATTTAGTGGATATTGCGTAATATATAAAGCTCAATTATAGCAAGAGTGTTTTTAAGGGTCTTATGGTGCTTGCAACACATTTAGGCCACATCAGCGCCAGTGCAAATGAAAAAAGAATGGGATAGTCAAATTTTTTTTTTTTTTTAATTGCCATAATTTGCCCAAAAAACCCCCAAATTTGCCGAGAAATTTGCCAAAAAGACCAAAATTTGCCCAAAAATTTGCCGAGGAGAACTAAGCGTTTCAGTAAAAGTTAACACGCGATACAGAAAAAAATATATATAAAAGACAATTTATTACATTTAAGGAGGCTACATTTATTAATTTACACGATGTAAAGCGATTTATGCGCCCAAACTTTCAGACAATCACACACACACACACACACACACACACACACACACACACACACACACACACAAACGTACACTTTCAGTCAGACTCATTAAAGGCCTAGTTTTCTTTTACTACTCAAAAAAAGAGGCATCGATAAACTTATTGTAGTAAAGGAAAACTAGTCCTTTGGTGTTGTTTTCTGTGAGTCTACGCCTTCTGGAAGACAAGACAAGATTGTAATTAAAGAGAAAAACTTCGCTCAGCATCAGCTGAAGAGCATGGTGAGAAGGCATACCGGGACGCCAATGCAGCGAGAGCTGGAACATAATCTGCCACAGACTTCCAAAATAGGGTCAGATCTATAATTATAATTCTATCAGACTCTCTCACAGCACTGGGCCCCAGTTTCTCAATATACCTCGTGAACTCATGCTGAGGAATATCACAAAAATTGGGAATTGCAGTGTATGCAGATAATAGACCTTGATGAACTCAATAAAGGTCTATTATGCAGATACACTGCGAGGCATGAGAGCAATATTCTTCGGACTGAAAATCCTAATGTGCTTCAAAAACTCCAAGCAAAGCTGTAATATTTCTCAAGTTTCGCACTTTTTTTTTCGTTATTTTGTTTTCGCTTCTTTTTTTCCCCCAAAATTTGCCACGCAATTTGCCAATTTTCCCAAAATTTGCCACGATTTTGGTAAATTTGCCAAAATTTGCGGATGGCCCTAATATTTGCGGCCGCAAAAAATGCAGATGACTGTTTAAATAGCGAACAACAAATTCCAAAAGCAAACTATTATTAATCTACTTTGATCGAGATCACCTAAATGTCTCACACAGATAATATCATACTAATACCGTCACATGATCCCACTAAGAGGAACACACTCAAATCTTTACAAGATACGTTGAAAACAAAAATTAGTCTATCAATACATTACAGAGAGATGATTTACGATTTTACAATGAAAAAAAAAATAATTACCTCGTCTATAACTAACACTATACAAGTAGACATTTGACTGTTTTCCTCTCAGTCAAGATTATGATTATAATAATGATGATGTTGATGAAGGTGGCTAGAACTTCTCAGAATTAAAAAATGGTAGGCCTACTACAGGTCGAAAAGGCGAACATAAAAAAAAAAAACACCCAAAAATAGTTAAAAATCCTACGAAAAGGAAGAATGAAGCAATAAGGCAGTACAAAAGCCCGAAATGGTCAAAGGGATGTAATTCACTGATTAAAAGTAAACCACAAAAGCAAATCATGTGTTACTTCCCTTGGTTCGTGATCACTTCTGGAACAGGGACTAACCGTATCAATAATAAGAAGAAACAAAGGGAATAAAGAGGTCCTAGGAGCCAAACATTGTAATTTAGTTCAGATAAATAATCTTGACAACAGAGTATAAAGTTTAAAAAGACATAACAAAAACTTATCCTCATATTTGTGACCCATGGTCTCAAAACTGTGGGGGACCCTATGGCTCAGTTGGTAGAGCACTCACGTCACACGCAAAGGGACCAAAATCAACCCCGGGTGCAGAGGAGATTTTTTCTGACCCCATGTCCACCCAGAAGTAATTGGTAGCTAGGCATCTGCTTAGATCTAGCGGAAAGTACTTTCACAGCCCTTTACTGCATTTCAAACTTAGTTGACAGTAATTTGCCAGACCCTAGTTCATATTACAAATGCGATCACAGCCTGTGCCTAAGGAGCTGATCAACTTTGCCTTATCTATTATTTTTTCTTAAGTTTCCCAAGTAGCGTAGGAAGGATGCTATTATATGTTGAAATAAGATATTTTAGAGTCATAACTAGTGTCTCAACTCAAAAACTATAACAGCTAATTAAAAAATCCCCTTTTAAGGTGATAAATATACATCTATTAAACAGTGTTGCAAGATTACAACCAATTCTTGTAGTTACCTTTTGAGATCTTCTTAAAATAGTGAGACAAGTTAGTCAAAAATTACATTTTGAGAAAACAAAAAAATACATTTCATATACCTAAAAAGACTAGACACATATTTTGTGTATTAATCTACATATTTTACGTAACTTTAAAACAGTGCGAACCTTTTCAATAGATTGATATAAAGCTAACAGCAACTTGCCTAGGATGCAGTCACATATTTTAACCCACCCCCCTAAGAAAAATTTGCAAAATAGTGACTTCATTTTGAATCCCGTGCACCAATTGCATAAAAATGGCATGAATCTCTAGAAGTCTCTACTCCTCCCTTATAGATAGATAGAAACGGAAATAACGGTAACATTTAGTTTCAATTTAGGCGTTTCCAAAGATACCAAGCTTTGCTATTTTATAAGTTATAAGAGTGAAAAATATGGTTGCTAAGGGGTAAAGTTGGGGCACTTTATCAACTTTCAACATTCTATTCATATTTTACTTACCTTTACGATTTTCAAAGGTAATTTTAGGATTCCTTTTTGAGTTATGAAAGCTAAGAAATTGGATTCGACAGATATTTTTTCACAAGACACCCAAAACAAAACCAACCCCCCCCCCCCCCCCCACACACACACAAAAAAAAACCGATTTTCGTTTTTTGTTCTAAAACTAAAAATTTGAGCAGCACATTCCCTTAAAAGATCGTCATACAAGCGCTTAGAGCCTGATGTCTCAGAATTGCAGAGCCATATATAAGATTTCAGCATTATCATTATAAGCATTATTGACAAAGGTCTTTGCATGGCCATGGATGGCGATGAGATGATAAATTCAACTGGGGACAGTTTTGTTGTGGTTTTTTTAAATGGGTTTTTATTGCACATGTGATGTTTCTAGTTCAAATGAATAAAATCAAATCAAATTATGAAGAATTTAAAAAAAGGAGAGGAGAGAGAATGAAGAGAAAGGTGTGTGCACGTCGGTGTCCATCTTCAATTTACCGCCCCCCCCCCCCCCCCTCCCTCTCCCTCTCTTTCCTCCCCCTCCTAAATTGCTTTCATAAGAAAATGTTTGTAATCAATACTGAAAAAAGAAAAGTCTTCAATCATTCATGTAAAATTGCTTATCAAACAGAGTAAGATTTGGAGAAAAAGTGTACAATTTGAAAATGGAACCCTTCAGTCATCACAACCAGCCGTTGAAAATACTAATGAAAGAGTGAAAATGGAGAGGCTTCGTATGGGAACAAGACAATGGACGTTTTGGGTACAAATCCTTCGTCAGCACAACAATACAGAAAATAACATGGAAAACAGATAAAATAAAATGCAAAATAACTTGTATCGTCTGTACTCAATGAAGGGTTTGTACCCGAAACGTCCATTGTCTGTCTTGTTCCCATATGAAGCCTCTCCATTTTCACTCTTTCATTAGTATTTTCACAATCACAGGCTTCAGGCAGTCCCTACCATTTTCAAACAGCCGTTGAGTAACATTAGAAATATATAATTCTTGTATCAATTTTGTGTGGAAGAAAAATTTCAGAAACTTCAGGTAAACTAGAAAATAAATTTTGAACCAATGCAAACAAACGCCTTAAATCTATCAGACAACAATTAATTGTTAAAATACATATTTTGGGAAGCATGGGGAATGTCAAGAAACCTAATGAGAAACGGGGTTAAAACAACTACATAATAAAATGTTAAGATTTGAGTCTCATTAAAAAAAAACCCCAAAAAAAACGTACAATCTGAGAGAAAAGCATACAATAACAATGTTATAAAGGTGGAAAAAGCACACAAATAGGCTTTTTTTGGGCGTTCAGATGGCAGCCCTGCTTTATCTATTGTAGCCAATCAAACTCCTTTGAAAATACAGCAATGTCAATCAACCATTTCCGACATTATGACATTTTGATTCTCTTCAATGTTCTTTATGATGTTTTCAAGATTCCACTGTGACCTAACAAGAGTTCTGTCAACACCAAAATATCCGTAACGTAGACGCCGAACACCAGTGCAAACTGCTCGAGATTTTAATTGGACAGCCATATCATGAATCAATTTATTCAAAAAGTTACAGCGTTCATTGATGCTATGAATTTCCAATGTAAAATCTGGTGGTTGAAAATCAATACATTTAACCCCATAAACAATAGGGGGTGTACGTCTCTCCGCTGGTCGAATTATTCCAGCTGCAGCAAGTTCATATGCATCCTGACTATCGGGAGATATTCCACTGTATCTATACATCTCCCTACTGAATGCTGCTTGAGCCATGGCACAAATTTTATCAATTTTTGCTTGTGATACATGTCGAAAACTAGCTCTCTCTATGAACTTTCCTTTTGGAGAAAAATTTTGTGTACAATAGCCTAATCTGCCCTTCACATGATAAACCCTAAGAAGTTTTGATTCCCCAATCATTTCTAAACTTTGCCTGCCTAGGTTACCAATACTCAATAAAAGGACCCCAGATGAGTGTTTGGATAGATTATCAAGGTAAGATATTTTGAAATCCGAGGATAAATATCTTTGTCCATATATGAGCTTCAGTGCATTATCAGTTTGTTGCACGGTGTTCTCTGAATTTGAAACACCAGTTACTTGGCCGCGTGTCAACAACGGGGCATTCAAATTCAAAGGTGAAACTGAAAGCGACTGTTGTCCAGTGTTTAATGGCGGCGTGTGAGAAGTCAATCCTGATAAATTTGGAAGAGTAGTAGATTCAGTAGTTAGCGGTGTAGATTTTTTACGTAAACCAGTCACGTCGATAGACCCATTGATTGATAGACTTGATCCTAAGAACTTTTCATCGGCTCTGTCTCTGTCGAAATTGTAGCAAAGCATCGAGTTCAAATCACTGCTCAATTTACCTTGGAGTTTTTCAACAATTTTAAATGTGCATTCACCTTCGGGTTTAAAAACGCTGATAATTCCATTTAATAATCGATAATATGTCGGAGCTGGCTTGAACTTAATCATCTTTTTCTATTTATTATGTCGGGAAAAGAGAAAGATCTCTCTTTATACTGTGTGTTTTGATTTTTCAGCTCATCACTCACCACATCACTTGTTGTCTGTCTCTACTTTCGTTTTCCTTCGAAGTGTTTCAGTTCATAATTTTGTACATAAAAATATATAATATGTAAAGAACAAAAAAAAAAAAAAAAAAAAAAGAGAGAGAGAGAGAGGAGGAAAATAAGACATTTTATTTCATTAGAAATATAATCATGATGAACATCACATTCTTATAAACTTTAAGCATAGCTTGTTTTATAATTTATATATATTGAGCGTTTTCAGTCATTTTCTTACACAGGCAAGAAACTCATGGTAGAAACAACAAGATATGAAGTGAATAGAAAAGTGCCAGAAGACAATAGAGAATGAAAATTTTTCGCGTCGGTGGTGGGGTTTGAACCTGCGACCTTATTGGTACGACAACTCCGCCTGGCAGGTGAGAGCGTGGCTCTACCGTGTGAGCTATCAACGAACACAAAAATATTCGTTTCAAACTCAAAGTCATTACTAGATCCCTCTCTCACCCACTTCTTGAGACCGCCGATTCGTTCGTACACCACCATCGCGAATAATTTTGACCAGCAGTTAAGCTTTAATAGCCAATATTCTCAACACAAACATATAACATAGAAACGATTGAGACATTGAGTATGCTCCGGTGTATGGGGTGAATTTTTAATTCAGAAAAGTGAGTGGAGCAGGCACTTATGTTGGTAACAACAAGATATGAAGTGAATAGAAAAGTGCCAGAAGACAATAGAGAATGAAAATTTTTCGCGGCGGTGGTGGGGTTTGAACCTGCGACCTTATTGGTACGACAACTCCGCCTGGCAGGTGAGAGCGTGGCTCTACCGTGTGAGCTATCAACGAACACAAAAATATTCGTTTCAAACTCAAAGTCATTACTAGATCCCTCTCTCACCCACTTCTTGAGACCGCCGATTCGTTCGTACACCACCATCGCGAATAATTTTGACCAGCAGTTAAGCTTTAATAGCCAATATTCTCAACACAAACATATAACATAGAAACGATTGAGACATTGAGTATGCTCCGGTGTATGGGGTGAATTTTTAATTCAGAAAAGTGAGTGGAGCAGGCACTTATGTTGGTAACAACAAGATATGAAGTGAATAGAAAAGTGCCAGAAGACAATAGAGAATGAAAATTTTTCGCGGCGGTGGTGGGGTTTGAACCTGCGACCTTATTGGTACGACAACTCCGCCTGGCAGGTGAGAGCGTGGCTCTACCGTGTGAGCTATCAACGAACACAAAAATATTCGTTTCAAACTCAAAGTCATTACTAGATCCCTCTCTCACCCACTTCTTGAGACCGCCGATTCGTTCGTACACCACCATCGCGAATAATTTTGACCAGCAGTTAAGCTTTAATAGCCAATATTCTCAACACAAACTCATGGTAGAGAACTCTGCAATAACAAAACTTTGGTTAAATTATTCGAGTTGTTCTTCTTCCTATTTATTTGGCTACTTGACTACTTTGCTTATCGCTTACGAAAGGAGCAGTGACCGTGGTATTGGGGGTAAATAACCAGTATAAATAATTACTCCGTTCATTGATGCACTAGTGGCTCTTCAAACACACTGTAACAATACCGTGACTAATGTGATTTTAAATTCATGATTTGATGTGAGCTTGTTCAAGTTTACTTACTTGAATCAGGGACTGCTGCATCACTCTTCCTTCACTCATTAACTCCACCGCTACACTTACACTATCTGCTTTATTTTAATTTTTTTTTTTACTCTTGTACTATTTTTGGTTTTGAATATATCCAAGAAATCCGACGAAAAGCGGGATAGGTAAAGATTTCTCGATTTCTCAAACTGTAAGCAGCATAATTTGTCAACTTTGTGACTGAACGAACACTGCATTGTTATTCATTAGTATTGATTTACTTATATTATATAACTATAACTGAGGGAGGATTATCATCATAGTCTACGACTAAGAGTAAGTGACAAGACTATTGTTCTTTCCGAACCTACTAAATAGATAACTAAAAAAGAGATAATCAGAAAAGGACTTAACTCTCAGTTTTATTAACGGACACTACCAGAAATGTAGAGCTCAAATTCACCAAAGTAAAAAGGCCATTGAATTGGATTTTCAATTTTACCAAAATGAAAAGTACTTAGCCTAAATGATAGTGACAGCTTTATTTATTCACTCTCTTGCTTTATTATTATTATTTTTTATTTGTTTGTTTGTTTGTATCATTAGGTTCAATGCTTAAATGCTTAAGCTACACAAGTTCCAAAGAAGTCTAAATCTGAAATTATTGACAAGGCAGACTTACTTGGCTCTGGCTGGAAACCCAGACAACCACCGCTTTGATTCTGGATGCTTCTCCTTCCTGTGTGCTACAATGGCAGCAGCAAGTAGTTGCGTAGATCCCCCAGGAACAAACTGGGCTGACAAGCTCAAGTTCGATAATTTAGTTCTACGCTCTCTGCCTGTTGACAAAAGTTATGATAACTCCCAGAGACAGGTAAGAAATGAATCATTTAATTTAATTTAATTAGGGTAGTGACGTTTAATTTTGCTGGAGAGTAAATTCGTTGCAACCATCTACTCTTAAGAAATAAAGCCTGTAAAATATATATCTTTTCACATTTTGATTAGTCCATATCTGCAAAAAGACAAGACATTCATTACTTGCAGACAACCAATGAAATTCTCAATTAGTTATGAGTTGACAAAATAACATATCTTAATCCAGATGGTGTATGTATAAAATAGAATACAATATAAATCTGTGTTAATACTTCATAACCCCCCATGTGGTGTCTGGGGTCACTCAACAGAGAGGGTGCAAAACAGCTCAGTACCAAGTCAGCATGTCGTAAAAGGCAACTAATGGTGTGTGATTCCCCCATTTTGAGTCACCTGGTCCTCAAAGTGTTACAGATACACAGGCGGACAAATCAAATCTTTTTTTTTAGCTTGGGCGACTGAAGAGTTTCTGCAATGACAGAATTTATGGACAACAGACAAAGCCCAAAGGACTTTGCTGACCCGATGATGTCTTCGGCAAACAAGCAGCTTTGAATTATGTCATGGAATGTTCACACCATGTGTGAAGCAGGAAAAATCTCTCAAGTTGTGACAGAGATAAGAAGATACAGGCTGCCTATACTTTTGTGAAAGAAGTGGATATACAGAGAAGTGATAAGACATGGAACGAGATAAAATAGTTAGCTTAAGATAGAGTGGGTTTGAAACTGTCTGGGGCCTATACCCTGACCCAGGGTGAAAAAGGTAATGATGATGATGAACAACTGATTGTCATTAAATGTGTTGCCCAAATGGCAATTTGGCTGCTCACTGGACACCCATTTCTGAGGTCATGTTTGTTTTGCTGAATAATTTGGGATGATACTTGTCTACCGAGCTGAAGTTTATCCCAGTTTCTGTAGCATAAAAGGAACCATAGCAATTGCTTGCTATCCATTTGGGGTTGGAGAGGATACAAATCTATTGTGAAGGACCTGCTTTAAGATCTATCAGTCCCAGCTGCTGAATTACTTTTGGGTGGACAGTAGGTTCAGAGCAAATCTTTAACTTAAGCGGGTACCAACACTGGTCCCTTTGGTTTTTGGGACCCCCCCCCCCCCATCCAATTTTGGAATAATGGTTTTCTGAATGACCATGAACTCATAGTGCAGAAGTGTATCCTGTTCACTGGAATGGATTGTTGCCCGTGGCCTTTCGTGTATAGAAAGCAAGTTTATTGCTGTTTTCACTACCCAGCTAGCTAATCAGTAGCTGCTAGATGGTGAGCACCCGCCTCTCCTTGTTGTCAGGTAGGTGAATGAATGAGTACATTATTTATTGTCTGTAAAAATACTTATTATGCATACATCTTTTATACAAAACAATAACTAGATAATAAATAAGGTCTCTCTTGCTGTTTTATACATCCCTTTATACCTTTTGCCCTCTTCCATATGATTTTCTGTTGATATATTACTGTTAAACTCATTTATTTTTTTCTTTATGTATCTCTCTTGACCGGATCATGCACCTGTGTCGAGATCAGACTATGGCTAGTCTCATATCAGACACATGCTCTTTGAATGGACTTCTTTTTAGGGTGCCTAACTTTTAATCTATATTTATTTATCCATCGCATCATTTTTCCTATAACCTTACTTTAAAATGCTTCAGCAGGACAGCTAAAAGCAAAATTGCCATTGCTGACGAGAGAGTGGTGATAGATAAAAATATGATGTACAATAGAGCACATTTTAAAGCTTATTCGTCATTTGATCTAATGTATACATCGATTTTCTCTTTCTCTCTCTCCCTGTTTTATCAACCAGGTACCGGGTGCTTGTTTCTCTCTCGTCAAACCTACTCCAGTAGACAATCCGCAATTGGTGTGTGCAGCCCCAAATGCACTCCGCCTTCTTGGCATCACAGAGAAAGATGCAGACACAGCCGACTTTTTGGACTTCTTCAGTGGCAATAGAATTATGCCAGGATCAGAGACAGCGGCTCATTGCTACTGTGGTCACCAGTTTGGATATTTTTCTGGCCAGTTGGGAGATGGAGCTGCCATGTAAGAATGGAGGAAATCCCAGAAAATCATTAAAGCAAAAAAATTAAGAGAGCATGTTTTTTATGTGTAAATATTATTTTTAACGTAAAACAGTCAAATACTTACAATGGTTTTGTTGAACTGCATTGACCAAGTATAGTTTATCACTGGGTTTTGTAGTCTTTAGCTTCCCAATCCTATGCCTCATGGATTTGAAAAAAAAAAAAGTTGATATGGGTTTATTAAAGTTGTTTGCAAGTGCTACAAATAAAAGAAAGATAATTCAAATACAATTTCTCTATAATAGAACTGTGTGGATCTAATTTTATTTATTTTAGAGACGGGAGCAATGGCATATACAGAGTGTTTTTTAAAAATTATTATTGACACATTTCAGGTGTGAATAAGATCAAATGTTTTTCTGCCATAGGTGCAGAATTTATCCAAGTTTTGATTGATATAAGTTTGAACACTGTGCACCATTTGGTAGCTGAGCTATGACGTGATCAGAAGTAAAGGGTTTACACATGCTGTATGTAGGATTTTATTTTTCTTGTGGCTGGTTTCATAATTTTTCATTCTCTTTGAATGCTTTATTCTCAGCATAACCAAAAAATGTGTGCTTATTGTATGTTTATTTCAGTATTTTACTTGCTTTGAAGTATTTTAAATTATCAGGTGACCAGCACAAGTAGTTTGCAGAACCTTGCTTTTAAAGCCTGCCATTGATAAAGGCTTTTGAAATACTAATGATATTTGTCGAGTTTTACTAACCCCCCCCCCCCCCCCCCCCCCCATTAAAAAGAAAGAAGAAAGCAATGAAAAGCGCTTTTCAAAAACTCTATCCAAAATGTTCTTTATTTCAGTGTTCAGATTTATCGTCATAAAAACAGTACTAAAGAAACAGGAATATTAACAGCTTCCGAAAGAACAAAATACTAAACACAGAACGGTTCGGGGGTTCACAACCTTTCTTCAGTCAACAACAAAAAATACATTTCTTAAATATCAGATTGACCATGCTTTCATTAAAAAAATTTTTTTTTTTTTTGGTTTGCCAAAGAAGGGTTTTGAGCCCAAGATGTCCCATGTTTGGTATTTGTTCTATTTTATGCTGTAATATTCATTTTTGTTTATTGCTTTATACAGTCCACTACTTTTAGAAGGTTATTATCACCTGGATTTATCGATCATAATTTTTCAGATACCTAGGGGAAATCATCAACAAGGATGGGGAGAGGTGGGAGATCCAATTGAAAGGTGCTGGCAAGACACCATATTCTCGCAGTGCAGATGGCAGGAAGGTTCTTCGTAGCACCATCAGGGAGTTCCTCTGTAGTGAGGTATATATTAAATATATATATATAATATAATATATATATAATATATATAATATATAAACAATTAACTGCTCCAAACTGCATGATTTTGAAGTCAGTGGGGGTTTTTTATTCTCAAAATACCGATCATTTAAAATTGCCAACATTTGATTCATAATTAAACTAGGAACATATTTCCAGCACAGTTTAAAAGTGCTATTTTTCTCCTTTCTAAAAATATCATATTTGTTTGATTAGCGTTGCTGGAAATATAGGTTACATCGATTCGCTTCAGACACCTTTCATCTGGCTGTTGGTAGACCAAGTTTATATAATCATTCTTGCAATATCTATCCATCACTGCCTTACTTCTTATAAAAGGAAGTACACTCTTGCACAGTTTCCTCGAACTCATTCGAATGTTCCAATTTTTTTTTCCTTTTTATTCTTTGTCATCATTCCATTCCTTCCTCGAACTAATTCTTACCTTGAACACGGTTTCCTCGAACTAATTTCACTCAGCCAACGTAAAAAAAATAAATGAATAAATAAATACATAAAAATGATAATCAACCCTTTCTCTTCCAATCCAGGCTATCCACAATTTGGGCATTCCCACCACCCGTGCAGGATCATGTATTACATCCCAATCCACAGTTGTCAGGGACATTTTCTATGACGGTCACCCCATCTTGGAGAAGTGTACCATAGTGTTGAGAATCGCACCCACCTTTATCAGGTACTATTTTTGTTGTTGCTATTTTGTTATTATTATTATTATTATTATTATTATTATTATTATTATTATTATTATATTATTATTATTATTATTATTATTATTATTATTATTATTATTATTTTATTATTATTATTATTATGGTTTTTGTTGTTATTATTATTATTTTTATTATTGTTATTACAGAGGCTCCTACCCTTCCGCTTTTCGCAGAATCATTCCACTTAAATGGTCCACATTCCGCGATTCCACTTTCAAGGCAAAAATTCCTCTTTTCAATGAAGAAAAATAATTTTAAAATGTTAGCTATGGTTTATTTTGTCAATCAATAGACATTTTGTGTGTCTGACTATTCCCTTCATAGTCTGTGCAGTTGATGTCAGATAATATTATATTTTAGGGAGGGGGTGGGGGGAGTGAATGGCCGAAGTATTATTATTATTGTTGGCTCCACAATGAATGTAATGCCCAAAAGGCCAACTGTGTTTGTGAAGGGCTTGGAGCTTTTGATAGAAATAAACAAGTGCAATTTATTATTATTATTATTATCATTATTATTATTATTATTATTATTATTATTATTATTATTTATATATTTATTATTATTATTATTATTTATTATTATTATTATTATTATTATATTATTATTATATTTTTTATTATTATTATCATCATTATGATCATCGTTGTCATTATTTTATTATTGTTATTATTATTATTTATTATTATTATTATTATTATTATTATTATTATTATTATTATTATTATAGACGATATTGCCTAGTCCTCAGCTTCTTTTTATGGTCAAAATCAACATTTGAATCAAAGACCAAACTAAAATGACTTTTAGAATTGCTTGACCATTTTAATCATTCCCTGTCTAGATTTGGACCTCTCACATTTTTACCATCTAAGTAAACGATATAAACGGGTTCTCATTTTTTTTCTTTCTTTGATTAGAATCATTTGAATCAAAGACCAAATGGAAACGACGATTGGCTCTAGAGTTAATTAACTTACAATATATAGATAGTGTGCGCTTGCCTAAGAAGCTCACAACATTGCCATCCGGAAGTATAACGGACCAACACACAAAACTATGTGTAATATTGAACGTTGGTTAATACAGTTTAGTGAGAATAAGTCACTAACACGGATTGCAAAAAAACAATAACAAGGGCATTAGTGACGTCATCTTTGTTCTATCTATACATCTTTTCAACCAGATTTGGATCATTTGAGATCACCAAGTCAACAAACAGAGAGACGGGCAGGCAGGGCCCTAGTGTAGGAAACACAGAAATTCTCAAGACTTTGCTGGATTACACAATACAGACATTCTACCCAGAGGTTTGTCGCAGCTCCACTACCTTAAAAATAATTATAAATATCTGTCATCTGCATTTTTTGCGACCGCAAATGGCAATTTGTGGCTGCAAATATCAGGGCGTTCCGCAAATTTTGGCAAATTTCCCAAAATTGGCAAATCGTGGCAAATTTTGGGAAAATTGTCAAATCGCGTGGCAAGTTTTGGGAAAAAAAGAAACGAAAACAAAATAATGAAAAAAAAAAAGTGCGAAACTTGAGAAATGTTTCAGCTTTGCCTGGGCCCAAACCAAGGGAAGCTACTCTACGGATATGATCCAATAAAATCTTTGTACAACGCTATTGTGTAAATTAATAAATGTAGCCTCCTTAAATGTAATAAATTGTCTTTTATATATTTTTTTTCTGTATCGCGTGTTAATTTTTACTGAAACGCTTATTTCTCCTTGGCAAATTTTGGTCTTTTTGGCAAATTTCTTGACAAATTTGGGGTCTTTTTTTGGCAAATTTTAGGTCCCAATTTGGAAAAAATTGCAGATGACAGAAATATACTTGCACATTTATGTATTATTAGGCTAGCTTAACTTGCAATAGGACTTGTATTGATAACTAAATCATTCATTTCTTATGTTACCAAGTTTTCAATTTTTTAAAAAGCAACTAGATGATCTTAGGGGGGCGAAGTGGCCGAGTGGTTAAGGCATTGCACTGTGATCCGGAAGGTCCCAGGTTCGAGTCTCGCTTCAGGCACTTTCGTTTTTTTCTTTTTGCAAGATTATTAACCCCCAATTTGCTCACTTGGACAACATGGGTGATTCCTGTTCACATCAGACATCCTGTTTGATGGATTATCTTTATTGCTTCACAGAATGCCTAGACGATGGTATCTTATGATGCTGGGGCAGAAGGGTGTAATATATATATTTTTTTAATGATCTTAATATTCATAGCTTTGCCTGCGTGGCTTTCAAAGGTTGCACAAGTTTAGTCATTGGTAAAGGCTCTTTACTCACATTACAAGTAAAAGTGTTGCATGCTCTGAAATAACCTTTAAACAAACTGAGTTCAAACTATCTCCTTCTCTCTCTCTCTTTCTCTCTCTCTCTCTCTCTCTCTCTCTCTCTCTCTCTCTCCTCTCTCTCTCTCTCTCTCTCTCTCTCGTTCAACTTTCTCCTTCTCTTTCTCTCTCTCTCTCTCTCTCTCTCTCTCTCTCTCTCTCTCTCTCTCTCTCTCTCTCTCTCTCTGTCTCTCTCTCTCTTTCTCTCTCTGGGTGGGGTTCCTGACCTCCCATAGTGGGCAGGGAGGTACATATTGTGTCTTCTATCCCCCTATGTCTGTTTTCCAACATGCTTTCTGTCTTTTTCTTGCAATGAGATTACTTGGTTTTGTCCTGGCCCTGGCTGGATACCCTAGCTGGGAGGGAAACAGTCAAATGTATAGTTAGAGTTTTGGGAGATGATATTTTTTTCCTTGTAAATCATCTCCCTGTTATGCACTGTATTGTTTTGTTTAAATATTATATATGATTTTTAAACATTTGAGTGTATCCCTCTTCTTAGTTCGGACCTGGGCATGTGTGTGGATGAGACTTTTAGGTGATCTCAAACTAAGTACTTTGATAGTGTGCTCTTGGAATCTACATCTGTTTCCTATTTGAACAAATTCCCCTTTGTCTTACCTTTTCTTGGGTGCTTTAATTGTAATTCTAGAACTTTTGACTATCCCATTTTCTTCCTTTTTACTGGCGCTGATATGACCTTAATGTGTTGCAAGCGCCGTAAAACCCTTAAAAACAAAAACATCTCTCATCTCTCTCTCTCTCTCTCTCTCTCTCTCTCTCTCTCTCTCTCTCTCTCATTCAAACTATCTCTCTCTCTCTCTCTCTCTCTCTCTCTCTCTCTCTCTCTCTCTCTCTCTCTCTCTCTCTCTCTCTCTCTCTCTCGATTTATCAATACATCTCTCTTTCTGTCTTCAAAGACAAATCTCTTCACTATTTTGATTTGGGGTGGTGGCAAGTCAACTTCAGACTTCATTAACTTTAATTGAACAGTTAAGTTATTTTATTTGTGTCAGGCTAAATGTTAGTCTTCGAACTTCAGAATGTCACCGCATTAAGTGTTTCTTATTTGAGTTTTTGGAAAGGAGATGCCGTTGATACGAAATTTGAAAGAACAAAGGTAAAAACTTGAGGCATTTATGCCGCTGTCAAAGCAGCAGTCCAGGGCTGAGTTGTCTACTAGAAACTAAGGAATAATTCTTTGTTTTAGGCCTTGAATTTTAAAAAATTCGCCTCGAAAATTCATTGAATTTCACAATGGTACCCTGTTTATATGTAGATGTTTAATGTGTGTCCTTTTGCATGCAGGGTTAAAGATCACAAATTGTTCTTAATTTCAAGATAGTTGTGGTATAAAACCATGTCAATTAAAAAAACAAAACAAAAAAAAAAACTGTCTCTTTCTGTTCTTATTATTTCTGCGCTCTTACATGCACAATGTATTCATTAACCAAAAAGCACTGTTCAATAGAAAAATATTGTTTGATGCATGTCTTCCACTTTATATCTATGGACTTCTATAAAATATGTCTTTGAATCATTCCATTTTTCTAACATCTGTACAAGATAATTATGTTATATTGTTGATGCTCTTTCAGATATGGTCATCCCACCAAGAATATGTCTTTGAATAATTCCATTTTTTTAACACCTTTATTAGTTGAAAAATCTGAACTAAGCTTTATTTATATTTGAAATTCCGTGCTTCGAATTATTAGTGCATTTTACTGATGCTCTTTCAGATATGGTCATCCCACCAAGACGACAGAGAAACGATGTATGTTGAGTTTTACAAGGAGATTGTAAGAAGAACAGCACGCATGGTGGCACAGTGGCAATGTGTGGGATGGTGTCATGGGTATGTGGTGTGGATGCTGCAGTCACTTGATATCATATTGTTTGATATTTTTAAAAAATTTGTTCAAATTTGAGCTTTTATATAGTGCAATATCCACTAAATGTGCTCAAAAGCACATTTAACTTTTAGGACAAGACATGACGCCAGGTAGGCAATATTAAATTTATTTTTTTTCGACAGAGCATCTGTTAACGAGTCCATGTTAACATGATACTGAGAATGTGATAAAGGCCTTCAAGGATCAACTTAGCGAGCGAGGCTCGAACTCAGGACCTTCAATCAAAGCGAGTGTCATATCACAGACATAGCGAAATGTTATCTTAACTAATGGATAGATTTCGCATTGCGTCTGTTTGGAACGCTGACACAGAAATTAGAAACTTTGTACTTGTCTTTTTTAAACATTTGCTTAAAACTTATCTAGTGATAGAGAACAAGATACCTGTTGCATGTAGATGTGTGGTCTAGCCAAAGCAATTGTAATTTAAGGGCGGAGTCTGATGCCTCAGAGTTACAGTGCATTAATTTTCTCAACAAAATCCAGGCAAATAGGGTGTAACTAAGGTTAATACATACAAATATAACAAGTCAAACATTAAGGTGGATTTTTTTTTTCGAAAAGGGTCGGACTTCTGACTTGAGAGAATGTGAGTAAAGAGCCTTTTCCAAGGACTCAACTACTCAACTATGCACCGAGTGAGGCTCGAACCCAGGACCTTCCGATCCGAAAGCAAGTGTCATATCACAAGACCACATAGCCGCACAATGATTAATCTCAACTAAACTGGATAAAGATCTTTTCGCATTTTTAGCCGTCTGTTTGGAACGCTGACCACAGAGAATTAGTGAAAAAGCTTTGTCATCTTTGTCTATTTTTAAACATTTGCTTAAACTTATCTAGATGATATGAGAAACAAGATAGGCGTCTGGTTTGCATTGTATGTGTGTGTGTGGGTTCTAGCCAAAGCAATTTGTAATTTAAGGGCCTGGAGTCTGATGCTCAGAGTAACAGTGCTATGTAAGTTTTCTCAAAACAAAACTCACCCAGGCCAAAATAGGGTGTGAACTAAAGGTATAAATACATATACAAATATAACAAGTCAAAACAGTTTAAGATGGATTTTTTTTTTTTCTAGAAAAGGTGGGTTCGGAGCCTTTCTTGACTTGAGAGAATGTGAGTAAAGAGCCTTTTCCAAGGACTCAACTACTCAACTATGCACCGAGTGAGGCTCGAACCCGGACTTCCGATCCGAAAGCAAGTGTCATATCACAAGACCACATAGCCGCAACAATGATTAATCTCAACTAAACTGGATTAAGATCTTTTCGCATTTTTAGCCGTCTGTTTGGAACGCTGAACACAGAGAATTAGTGAAAAGCTTTGTCATCTTTGTCCTATTTTAAACATTTGCTTACACATTTATCTAGATGATATTGAGAAGCAAGATAGGCGTCTGGTTTGCATGTATGCGTGTGTGTGTGTTCTAGCCAAAGCAATTTGTAATTTAAGGGCCTGGAGTCTGATGTTCAGAGTAACAGTGCTATGTAAGTTTTCTCAAAACAAACTCACCCAGGCCAAAATAGGGTGTGAAACTAGAGGTAATAAGATGGATTTATTTTTCTGAAAAGGTGGGTTCGGAGCCTTTCTTTAAAGTCTCACTTACTTGACTGACAGAGGAAAATAGAAACGATGTATGTTGAATTTTACAAGGAGATTGTAAGAAGAACAGCACACATTGTAAGAAGAACAGCACACATGGTGGCACAGTGGCAATGTGTGGGATGGTGCCATGGGTATGTGGTGTGGATGCTGCAGTCACTTAATATATTGGTCAATGTTTTTAAAAAAATAAAAAATTTTAATTTGAGCTTTTATATAGCGCAATATCCACTGAACGTGCTCAACGCGCTTTACCAGGGGTCCCTGTCCAACAGCAACATTTGAAATTTAGGACAAGACATGACGCCAGTTAGGCAATATTATAATATTTTTTTCGGACAGAATCAATGCTGTTAACGGCTAGGTAATTATTTTACACCTGAGTACGGTGAGAGAATGTGAGTAAAGAGCCTTTTCCAAGGACTCAACTATGCACCGAGTGAGGCGCGAACTCAGGACCTTCCAATTCGAAAGCGAGTGTCATATCACAAGACCACATAGCCGCACAATGTTTAATCTTAATAAACTGGATAAAGATCTTTTCGCAATTTTGGCCGTCTGTTTGGAATGCTTGACCACAGAGAATTAGTGAAAAAGCTTTGTGATCTTTGTCTATTTTTAAACATTTGCTTAAAACTTATCTAGATGATATGAGAAACAAGATAGGCGTCTGGTTTGCATTGTATGCGTGTGTGTTTGTGTGTGTGTGTGTGTTCTAGCCAAAGCAATTTGTAATTTAAGGGCTTGGAGTCTGATGTCTCAGAGTTACAGTGCTATGTAAGTTTTCTCAAACAAAACTCACCCAGGCCAAAATAGGGTGTGAACTAAAGGTATAAGATGGATTTATTTTTTTCTTGAAAAGGTGGGTTCGGAGCCTTTCTTTAAAGTCTCACTTACTTGACTGACAGAGGAAAATAGAAACGATGTATGTTGAATTTTACAAGGAGATTGTAAGAAGAACAGCACACATGGTGGCACAGTGGCAATGTGTGGGATGGTGCCATGGGTATGTGGTGTGGATGCTGCAGTCACTTAATATATTGGTCAATGTTTTTAAAAAAATAAAAAATTTTAATTTGAGCTTTTATATAGCGCAATATCCACTGAACATGCTCAACGCGCTTTACAAGGGGTCCCTGTCCAACAGCAACATTTAAAATTTAGGACAAGACATGACGCCAGTTAGGCAATATTATAATATTTTTTTCGGACAGAGTCAATGCTGTTAACGGCTAGGTAATTATTTTACACCTGAGTACGGTGAGAGAATGTGAGTAAAGAGCCTTTTCCAAGGACTCAACTATGCACAGAGCGAGGCTCGAACCCAGGACCTTCCGATCTGAAAGCAAGTGTCATATCACAAGACCACATAGCCGCACAACAATGTTTAACTGGATTAAGATCTTTTCGCATTTTTAGCCGCCTGTTCGGAACGCTTGACCACAGAGAATTAGTGAAAAAGCTTTGTCATCTTTGTCTATTTTTTAACACGCTTAAAACTTATCTAGATGATATGTGAACCAAGATAGGCATCTGGTTTGCATTGTATGTGTGTTTGTGTGTGTGTGTTTAAGGTTGTGCATGTTCCAGCCAAAGCAATTTGTAATTTAAGGGCCTTGGAGTCTGATGTCTCAGAGTTACGGAGCTATATAAGTGTCACAGTAAAGGTTGTTCACAATTATCTTATTAAATTTTATTTTATTAAGAACTGAATTCATCTCACTCCAGTTATATTTCGGTAGGCTTAGATAAACTTTACCTTCTAATATTAGATCGTCTTTCCTTTTATAGCCTTCCCTCGAATTAATTTCTAATTAGTGAATACTTTTCGTTCTACATTCTGTCACGTAGCCACTTATTATAAAAGCTGATAGGTCTAACATTCGACACTCACTTTCTCTCCACAATCTATGCCGGACGGCCAGTCGCTCTATTCCTTCTATATACTGTAATATTTTTATCTTTTGGGACTTTGTAGATATTATATCTACACCATTAAGACGCCGGAGCTTTTAACTTTGATTGTATAATCTTCAAGGATCAAACCCGAGCCCGCTGTCAAAGGATTACATATTAACCCATTACCAATTGCCTGGAAGTGGAATTTTACGAGTCCGATCCTGTTATCAGAGGAATAGATCATCCAAGCCCATCAACTGTCTGGAAACGTAAACTTACGAACCTGACATATTATCATAGGTTACGTAAAATATTCATATCTCTATTTGTAACTGCCACGATCACTGTTTATCTCTTTTAATTAAATTTCATCATTATTTTTATTTCATTGTAAACAAATCGTTAATTGTTTTTCATTTATAGTAACTAGTAAATTCTGGGGCCTCATTCTACATATATCTTTATGCATAGTCGAGTAGCTCTTTGCTCACTGAGACCATGACAATATGTTTTCAGCATTATTATCATTTTTATGTGTTTATCCTAAGAGTTATAATACTTCATTCATCCATAGGGAAATTGGTTTTATTATGTGTGAATTCCAAGAATGAATTAGTAAACTTTTATAGAAAGATATAATTTTAAAAAATAAGTAAATAAAAGTAATAGTAAAAGTCTTTAATAGTAATATTAATACATAAAAATATATGATATATTTTGTATAATGCAAAATATATAATATAATATTTTTACATATATAACAAGAGAGAGAGAGAGTGTGTGTGTGTGTGTGTTTTGTATAAATATATATGTATATCTATCAACTATGTAAGGCGATATGATAATTTTAGAAAGAAAATGACAGTTATTGAAAAACCTCACATCACAGATTTGAATTAAAAACTCTGATGCCAATGGGAATAAAAAGACAACTGATGTCGCTCAAACTGTTTGCGAAGAGATAACATCCGGCAGCTTCTCTGAATTATTATTAAGTTTTAGATGTTTCATATTTCGATTTTATAAATAGTTTTTATAATGGTTAGATATGATGACAAAAATGACTCAATCTTTAAAACTACGATAATTCATTGAGTTCAGACGAGATGCTAAAACTTAAGTGAAAATTATGATTTGATTTAAGTCGATATCAGAGATACCAGGTGTACTGTAAATAAAGCAGAATTGTATGCTTTCTAGGATGTTTTTTACACTTGTACACAAACCAATGATATTTTACGTATTTCCATACGGGTTGAAATGGAAAATTAGCCTTAGTCTGGCATGGCAGTTTTTGCATCGCTTGCAGCCGCAAAAAGTTTCAAAATATCACTGATTTTTATTGCGGCGGCAAAATCTGCAATTTTTTTTTGCAAATTTTCAAGATTTTTGTAAAGAAAGAAAAACAATAATAATTTTTTAAAAAGGCGAATTTTTTTTCTTTTAATTTGATAGCTCGTGTAGAATATGAAAGATACTTAATCAAGAGTAGTTTCTTTTTTACTATCCTATTTTCTTTCTTTTTCCTGGTGCTGATATGACCTTACATTTGTTGCAAGAGCCGTGAAACCCTTAAAAACAAGCAAATACCTTTCTCTTTCATGAACTAATTGTGGGTTTTTAGGAAAATTAATCGCAAATTTTTGAAAATTTTGATGGTTTTAGCTTGCAAAATGTGTGATCTTTTTGGTTGCAAAAAACGACCATGTCAACTTAGTAAAAATATTGAGATCTGGTTGGCGGGAAATATTGGTTGCAGTATGGGAAAAATGTATCTCGCCTAATATTCAGTGTTTATTTATGTTATGCTTTAGCTGTAGTTCTGAATACGTTTTCCAATAAGATAATTGCCTTTTCTCTTTTTTTTATTATTGTCAATTTTGAGTGTATGCATTATTGCGCACTTGGATTATGCACTTTTTTTTTTCTTTCTCAATCTTCCTTTTTTGACCTGATTGTACACTTTTTCCCCTCTTGAGGTTGGCATCTCTGAGATATGCTTTTATTGTGAATAAATTAACTGCAAACAACTTCTATTTCATAAGTCTGATCATTTTGAATTTGAATTCTATAACAGCATCTGATATAATGTAATACGATTTAATATCTGATCTGTAATACCAGATAGAGGCAGGGGTCACATATGAGATGAGTTTGAAATGAGAAGACGAAAGAATGATAGCCAAAATGTGACCCAAAAAATGTGGTCATACACAGGCATCAGCCTGGGATGTATACAACTGTATACAACCGTCCATCCAACTATCAATCGATCCATCCATCTATCCATCCATCCAACCATCTATCCGTCCATCCATCCATCCATCCACTTATCTATCCACCCATCCATTCATCTATCCATCCATCCATTTTCTAAGCCAAATCATATATCTTTCCTCCCAGGGTTTTGAACACAGACAACATGAGTATAGTAGGTGTCACCATAGACTACGGACCCTTTGGTTTTATGGATAAGTACGACCCAGACTTCATCTGTAATGCATCAGGTAAGCGATGACAGGCAAAAGTTGATTCAATCTGTGATTTTTTGGGGTTTTTTTTTCAAATCTTGAGCTTTAATTGGTGTAATTTCATCTAAATGTCCTCAATGCATTTTACGAAGGGTCTCAAAACAAATATGACAGAGAGAATGAGGGAGAGAAAGTTAAGATGGTTTAGACATAAGAAAATCGACTACCCAGGCACCAGCCAGGAAAAAAAAATGGGGGGCCACCAGAGGAGATATGGTATGCTACGACCTCAAAGAGAAGGGTCTTTTGTAGGAAGACCCCAAAGAAGCTGCTCATGACAGATGAGTATGAAGATTTGTGTTGGCCTGATGAGTCTTGCAACTCAGGACATTCTAAGATCTAAAGTCTCAAGGCATGAGCAACAATGGTGTGATTACAATATTTTTGTGACAGAGACAATACTGCTACCTACCAGGTACTCATTTTACATCTGAGTAGAGTGAGAGAATTTGAGTAAAAAGCCTTTTCCAAGGACTCAACCTTTTACCGCCCAGAACAAGACTCGAACCAGAGACCTACAGGTCCAAAGGCGAGTGTCATATCAGTAAACCGCAAAGCTTTACTTACAGGACAGTCTCCCAATGTCTGTTTAAGATATTCGACATGCTTAACATTTTTTTTTACCTCAACAATTAAGAATGGATACTTCAATTCAACTTAACGAGACAGAGCTTACCGTTTAAAATTATTTTTTTTCAGAAGTTAAAATGTGGCATATGCTCAACTTAGGAAACATCAAGCCTCTGTCAATCTCTTATTGTTGTTATTATTATTATTATTATTATTATTATTATTATTATTATTATTATTATTATTATTATTATTACTATCATTATCGCTGTTATTATTATCATTATTATTATTATTATTATTATTATTATTATTATTATTATTATTATTATTATTATTATTATTATTATTATTATTATTATTATTGTTATAATAATAATAATAATAATAAATAATAACAATAATAAAATTGCATTATTATTATAATTATTTATTAAATTATTATTATTATATATATTATTTATTATTTTATTATTATTATTAATATTATTAGATGATACTTCAATTAATTACATTAGTTAGTTTATTATTTTTTTAATTAAAATTTTATATAATTAGAAAATATTTTATTATATTTTATTATTATTATTATTATTATTATTATTATTATTATTATTATTATTATTATAATATATATTAATCATATGTTTATTATTATATTATTATTATTATTATATATTATATTATATTATTATTATTATTATTATTATTATTATTATTATTATTATTATTATCATTATCATTGTTGTTATTATTATTATTATTATTATTATTATTATTATTATTATTATTATTATTATTATTATTATTATTGTTATTGTTTAATTATTTAATGCCCAGATGATGGAGGTAGATACACATATCGCAAACAGCCTGAAATATGCAAATGGAATTGCATGAAATTGGGGGATGCCATCAAAGAGCTGGTGCCAACATCCAAGACACGACCTCACCTGGAGCTCTTTGATCAAGAATTTGATGCCTGTTATATTGCAGGGATGAGGAACAAGGTAGAGATGTGTTCTTATACAATCTTTCAAAATTTTTGTCTCCATTTTTTTCTCGTTCAAAACAAACAATCTCAACTTTTAAATCATGCAAAAAACACTAAATGTTCTCAAAGCGATGTAAAAGAGGGTCCCAATCCAAAAGCAATTCGGATGTAACTTGACGTTAAGACATTCCTACAATTTTCTTCTCAAAAGAGACAAGGCAGAAAGATTGTGAGTAAAGAGCTTGTTATACAATTCAGATCCCCTTTTTTCAGATTGATAAAAAAATGTTTTGGGATTAATATATGTCATCAGTTGACAATTATTTGTCAGGAAGGCTATTGTGCGTGCATCATTGAAAAAATATCTGACAGTAGAATTGAGATTTAAATAATTCAACTACTGAATTGGCTCATCCAACTTTGATTGGCCAATTATTTCATAAATGGCTGCCTGTTGAATTGAGTCTCACCGTAAGTTTGGTCCATAATTGAGCAATTGCATTAACACTAGTTAATGTAATGTTTAGTTTGGTGTTGGGAGATGATTCAATTGTTCTGCCCAGTTTGTAACATTCAAGCTTAGATGTCAAAACTCCGGTTTCATTAGATAAAATTTAGGTCTGGAGTCAATCTCCAATGAGACCTTATGGTTTAAGGAAAGCCTCCACTACTACATCTTCATCTTTGCTACTACCAGTACTACAGCTAACCCCGTACCATCATCAACATCACTAACATCAAATCTACTGTTCATATAATTTTGTTGTTATATTCAAACATTTTTAGACATCTCTGCTCAATCAAGAATTGCATTTGAGTTCAAAGGTGCTCTGGAATCACAAACTGACCTGGTTCAATCTGCGGTACATTGAACTTTTTTTTAGGTCCCTTTCCTCAGCAATATTAGGTTGCTGGATATAATATATGATCCCTTGTGTGATCATACAATACACTTAAGAAATCCTCCAGAGTCATAAAACTCATAGAACCAGAGTTTATCTTTAACATTAAACAGACAATATCTAATCTAGCTGTCCTAAGATAAAATGCTAGTCTATCGCAAAGGTACTTTCAACCAAATATAAAAGACCCAGCTACCCAATTACAGCTGGATGAACAAGAGAGCATAAAAAAAAAAATCTCTTCTTCACCTGGGATTGATCCCAGTCCTTTTGCGTGTGTGAAATGAGTGCTCTAGCAACTGCATTATCAGGACACCCTTACAGTAAAGAAACACCTCAATATTACAAATTACAGTATAGAATATTATTGCTGCTGCTGTGAAAAATGGACTTAGTTAGGACTGCAGGCGGGTTTTATGGAAAAAAATTATGAAAGCTGACTTTTTAATTTAAAAATTTGTTTCAGTTCGGTCTCCAAAAAGAGTTGCCAGATGATAGGTAAGTATTGCAGTTATTATTTCATAAAATGTATGTATTTTATATAATGTATCTGCATTTATGACACACACCAAAAAGGAAAAATAGATTTACGATAGATAAATTGAATTCTAAGCTGCTAGGAGATGTGTATTGTAAATGTGACATAGCTGCTTTGCCTGACGTCCGTGCTCAATGTACATAAGTAGTATCAAATAGCTTTGATTTATCCATCTCAAATTTTACATCCTCGCTACTTCAAGTCAAGATTTTAAGAATTTTTTCCTAATCCCAGGCCATCCTATCTAATGACCCTCTTAATTAGTATCAATTTTATTAAGAATTCAAGTCAAGTCTACAACTATAATGGCAAACAGAAGGTTGACAACCCCATCGTTGAAAAGAAAGATCAAACTGATCGATGCAGTTGAAAAGTCTGGCATGCGACAGAAAATCATGCAGGGGAAATTGGCATACCAGCCAATTCAGTCTAGACGATTTACAAAGTTTAACCACCACAGGGACCTCTACTTCTCTGGTCAATTTGATGCGACCAAGCAACGTCAGCAGAAAGCGTGACTTGAAGGGCCATATTTATTCTAGATTAGCTTGCTTGCTCTGTTCACATGCATTTTTGCTCATTTGGTTATACTCCGGTTAAGTTGATTTTCGGTTAAGTCGATTTTTTTTCCTGTTTCCCTGAGCGTCGTCTTATCCTGAGTGTGTACTAGGTTATTCATAATATTATGTGAGTCAGCATGACAGGGAAACTTAATTCTGAAACATACTTTATACAGTCTGAATGCTGTTCGAAATTAGTAAGATATGCAATTTTTATTTATTTCAGTTTATTTTCTCTGTCTCACCAGCACCCTTATCAAAGAATTTTTAAACACCATGAAAGATACCGGTGCAGATTTCACAAACTGTTTTCGACACCTCAGTGACCTTCCCTTGCCAAGCTCTCCTGCCTATGAAGAGGGAAAAGAGAAGTTTCTCAACTACCTCATGTCTCAGAGTTCCACCTTGGAGGAAATGAAAGCTTCCAATAAGCCTCGTATGGATAGACGGTTAGTAATGGAAGCACTGTAAAAAAAAAAATTATAAACAAAAATGAATATAACAGCTTCAAAAAAGAGCACAATACAAAACACAGAATGTTTCAGACTCAAAACGTTTTTCCAGCTAACAACAAAAAACAATAAAAACACGAATACATTATTTAAAAACCATATCGACAGCAGAGAAATATTTGGCACTGTGTAGTCATTTTTCATTGCAGACCTGCCAATCAGTATGAAATTATATATTTGTGTGCATCCCTGACATAATCAGTCACATGGTGAAAATTGTTGTTTTGCGATTTTTTTCTCCATTTTTTGAAAGCCCAATGTCTTCAGAGCATTTTAATCTTTATTCAAAGCAAATCGGGTGATTTTTCGTGAAGGTATGGTCATATGCATGGGCTAGGATGCGAAACCCTAATTTTTAGAAAATCGCGTCCAAAGTTGACAAGAGTTGAAATTAAGTATAATAATTACCTTCATAAAAAAAAATTAAAATAAAATACTCAGGAGTAGAGTTCAATTAAAATATTTCATCAATATGTAGAAAAATGTTTGCTTTAACGATTTTTGATGAGAACTCAATTTTCCATAAAAATTGACCTCTCGACTAAAATTGGCAATATCTCCGTTCAAAGCTTTTCACCATGCGACTGACAATCTCAAGGATGCCCACATTTTAACACTTTCCCTCACCACTGATTTTTTCACGTTTCGCATATGCCATTTTCAGGATATCGATCAAAATCTGAGTTGACATACAAAATAACTCTGTCAAAGCATATTAAAAACAGTTGCAAATGGCATAGAGGGGAAGTAGATACACTACTTTACTCCCTCACATGATTTTGTCATGATTTGTCAATTCATTATTTCTTGTGCAATTTATTTCGCAAGCTGCAAATTAGGGTTAGGGTGCTGTAGAAAAACTGTGTGTTATTATCGTCATCATCATTATTATTATTATCATTATTATTATTATTGTTATTAATTATTATTATTATTATTATTATTATTATTATTATTATTATTATTATTATTATTATTTATTATTATTATTATTATTATTATTATTATTATTATTATTATCATCATTTCTTATAGTTCCAAACATTTTAATTTTACATTCCTAACCATTTTTTAAATCTCAAAATCTATTTTTGGCATCTGGTTCAACCCGACGTAATCCGTTTTGGATGACATGGGTCTTAAGACTCTGAAGGCCCACAAATGACTACCGTTTTTCTTACCCACTACTCCTGGGTGGGGTTTTCTGACCTCCCATAGTGGACAGGGAGTTGCTTATTCGCTTGTTGTGTCTTCTGTCCTCTATCTGTTTACCCACATGCTTTCTGTCTTTGTCTTGGAATTATATTTTTATATACTTGGTTTTGTCCTGACCCTGACCAGATACCCTGGCAGGGAGGGAAGCAATTAAATGTATAGTTTAGAGTTTTTAGAGATGATATTTTTTGTTCTGTAAATCATCTCTTTATTATGCACTGTATTATTTTTTGTTTCACATATATATATAATGATTTGTAAACATTTTAGTGTGTTCCTCTTTGTGGGGGCCTGTGCTTCTGTCTGACTTTTCGGTGGTCTCAAACTAACTACACTGGTAGTATGCTGTTGGAATCTACATATGTTTCCTTTTTGAACCAATTCCCCTTTGTCTTACTTTTCTTGGGTGCTTCAATTGTAATTCTAGAACTCATTTTTACAATCCCATTTTCTTCCTTTTTACTGGTGCTGATATGACCTAAATGTGTCACAAGCGCTGTAAAATCCTTTTTTTTAAATAAAAACAAAAAAACGTTTCCACTACTCACAAAGTTCTATTCATGTTTAGTGATAGCGGATCCTATTGATTTGCAGACAGCTGGGCATGTTATTGCAGATAGCCCAGACCAACCCAGAGCTGTTGGAGGCCTTAGGCAAGGGAGCTAACATGCTCATGTCCGAGTTGAAACGCATGGAAGTCATGGAAGAATTAGAGGTATGATCAGGTTTTATACAGTAGACCTCCACCACATCGACTGGCTTGTATCCGGCTATGTGGTCTAGTGGTATGACACTCGCTTTCGGATTGGAAGGTCCTGAGTTCGAGCCTCGCTCGGTGCATAGTTGAGTCCTTGGAAAAGGCTCTTTACTCACATTTTCTCACCGTACTCTGGTGTAAATGAGTACCTACCTGGCCGTTAACAGCGTTGTCTCTGTCGGAAAATCATTGTAACATTGCCTTACAGGCGTCATGTCTCGTTCTACATGTTACATGTTGCTATTGGTCAAAAGCGCTTTGGGCACATGAAGTGGATATTGCTATATATAAAACCTCAAGTTTATCCAACAAAATCTCAGATTGTAAAGCGTTTTGAGCACATTAAGTGGATATTACTCTATATAAAACCTCAAGTTTATTCAACAAAATCTCAGAATCAATAGGGAACTAGACAATTCTGTTTTATTTGGGTTTTGTGAGGTTTTTGCTTTTATTTTTGTTTATTTATTTATTTTGCATATATCGACATTAGTTCCGATAGACTACGATCCCATCCACAGGAAGGTAAGAATTTGTTATTGTCTATTGAAACACCACAGAAACCAGGACATACCATGAGTGCATTGCCATTGTGGATAAGAAAGAATACTTTTTAAAATTTTCTTTGTATATATATCAATTATGGCATTTTACATTGAAGGAAATTCTGGATGACAATTAGGACGGCCAGTACCGATAGGAAAGACCACTTTTTATTTACTTTGCATTTATTGATAATGTCATTTTACACAACGTTTTGGATAAAAATGAGAATTTATTTCCAGTTCCTGCGTGCTCTGTTTACTCAAATTGTACTTTTTGTGTTTTCTTTCTGCTTTCTTTGGCTGGCACTGTCACACAGTTTCGGATATTTATCTTGCACCACTTGTCTCTTTGCCAATTTTTCTCTTGTGTCCAAACTCAAGTCTTTCAGAATGCTGAGGTAACATTCTCTCATTACTCTCAACATAATTTCCCTTCTAACCAGCAAGACGGCTTTGGTATCGATTCATAATTGTAACCTTACTCTGGTATTATATAGTTCAGGCCTGGCAAGCAAGAAGAATTTGATTGCTGATCTTCTTCTTCTAGGTTCCATGCCTGGTCCAGGCTTCGGATACTGCATGAATTATCTCTCTCCATTCCTCCCTGTCTCTTGCTTTTTCAAACAGCTCTTGGATTGTTAGGTTGGTGAAGCCCTTCAGTTGGTCTATGAGTGTTTTTCTTTGTCTCCCCCGGGCACGTTTACCAGGTATTTTTCCACAACTTGCCAGGTATTCATTTTTATCTTTCCTTACTATGTGTCCGAAAAAGGATAGTTGTCGATCCGCTATTAAGGGCATTAGTTTCCTTTGTTGGTATGTTTGTTTTAGCACTTCTTCGTTCGTTTTGTGTGCAGTATACGATATTCTCTGCATCCTTCTCAAGCACCACATTTCAAAAGCTTCAATGTTCTTTGCTGATATCCAAGTCTAAAAGATAGAATTTACGTTTGATTGAGAGTAGAATGAATGATGTTTCTTCAACTGCAAACTAAACCAAATTATTTTTGTAATTCTGATCACTGTGACATATAAGTCAATTTAAATTCTATATTGCCGGTTCACCCTGAAACTATAATTATAATAGTTTAAGTTTAAGGCTGGGGATTGCGTGGGATGGGGTGGGAAGAGAGAGGGAGAGAGAGAGAGAGTTATCTCAATTAAATCTTACATGCCTACCAGAAGTCAATCAGACAATGGTCCGTGTCCATGACCGTAACATGTTAAGTCAAGACAAATCGTCAGAAGAATGGAACAGGTCACACATCAGTGGTCACAAAAGTTGGAACTTTAAAAAATAATTATGATACAAAATCCCATTTTCTAAAAGTTGAAAATTTTGTCAATAGTTTTTAAAAAAAACAAAGAATGATTAAGAGTTTTTACAATTATTTAAAATGAATGATATTGCCGATCCTCACTATAAAATCCATGCCCAACAGGACTTCAGTCACCTAGCTTCGGACAGTTGATTACGAAAAGTGGAATAAAAGGCAATAAAAATCAATTAACTTCTACTGTTGCTTATGTGTGTGTATTAGATTATCCACACGTGAAACGAAAGAAAGTTCTACAAACTACACCTGTGTAGTTAAAAAACTCTCTCTTTGTTCTGATTAAAACCAGATCTCTTCACTCTCAAATCCCTTGTCAGCACGTGGGTGAGGGAAGAGGAGGGGGGGGGGGGTGTGACTTTCTGGCTTTCTTTGTTGGTTAAAAGGTCACAAACACGAAGTGATGGACCAAGCTAGAGTATTAACCAATCAAAATCAAGAGCTTTTTTTGCACTAAATATGGAAATAGAAAGAGGCAGAAACCCATTCATAGACACAATGAGCTTGGGTACCCAATTTAGGGCATGTGCAGTGGTCAAGACTCACCAGCTCACCCACAATTTATGGACTTGTTTCCAGCGATCAGCCTCCTTAATTGATCCAACTCCATCGTGGAAGATATCCTACAAGTACATATCCAACGCAATGGGTTACATCTTGATGCCTGCAATCCATCTCTGACTTAAAGCTTTGTTGTCAATGAAGAAAAAAATAGATCTCATTTGTCTGTCTGCCTTTCAGATTTCCTTGGAAAGAGAGTTCCATTGTCAAAATGTTGGATAACCTTTTTCGATCAAAGGTGTGATGAGCATATTAGTGTTGTCCTTTTATTATTATTATTATTATTATTATTATTATTATTATTATTATTATTATTATTATTATTATTATTATTATTATTATTATTATTATTATTATTATTATTATTATTGTGTTGATCATTGTTACAGAAAAAGAATTGTTGGGGGAAGGTGAATTTTCACTTTTATTTATTTCAATTTTTAATGGTCAAGTGCTTCTCCATGGGATTAATCAGATTTCCCGCTGTTTTCGTTGTTCTGGATGACTGAGAAATTGTGAAATCCAAAAGAGCATAACTTTTGCCAATGTCGTAAGTTGAAATAATTAATATTACAATAGTGGAAGGCAGATTTAAACACAAGTTTATTCATGCTTCGGAATCGATCATGCAAACTTACTATGGTCAGATTTTTAATACATAGCACGCCTCACCCTCCTAACAACTGTGCCTGATTCTGGCATTTTTTTATTTTTTAAAATGATTTAGTGATGTTTACACGTGCAGTATGACTGATTGATAGTATTTAGGTGTTGTTTCTGACATATATTTATAACCAGAGTACAGTATTAAGGGCAAGCGTTTGTCACTGGTTCTTTACGTTAGTTTACTATTATAAGGACAACTTTGTTGTAAACATTATTTTTCAAGGCTTGATTGATGTTTTCTATGAATAAACGAAAATAACAAATTACACCAACTCATGCGCACACAAGCCACAACACTTAGATGACAGTCTCATCTCATGTGTTTTTGTCCTTGTGATTATTTATTTGTCACCAATCAAGAGACTTGATTAGACAAAATGCATTCACTCAATAAAGACTTATTTTAACGAACCACTTAGGATGAATCGTTTTTTGTGAATTCTAATTTTGGAATTTAAATCTATTACTAGTATTTGAGATTGTGTAAAGATAAAGAAATCATCATCATCATCATTGTCTTTTTCACCCTGGGTCAGGGTATAGGCCACAGACAAACAAATTCCATCCTTCTCTATCCTGATCTAACTTTCATATCTCGTTCCATGTCTTATCACTTCTCTGAATATCAGCTTCTTTAATTCTTTTCCATGTTCCTCGTGGCCTTCCCCTTGATCTTCTGCCCTGAGGGTTCCAGTCCAATACTTTCTTTGAAATACATTTAAAAAAAAAAAGATTTAGGTCTTTAAAGCCTTTGTGAGCACGTGTATACCCTGGTTTCTGTTGTATGAAATAAACAGTAATGAATACTCGCCTCCAACTCCATTGGTTAACAAGCCATTTTGCTCAGTCAAACAGGGCTTTTTGCAAAGTTGGTGGATGTTGTGTGTGTCATCAAAGAGTTGTCAACCAATGGCAGTTGATGATCATATGTAGCAACAAAAGCCCCATTGAGTAGGTAAAATGGCATGCATTTTATTGAAAAGGATGCTGGTCTGCTACAGAGTATTTACCCTCAGACCTAAACAAAATCTTACTTTCACTCAATCGCTGATGTATGGGTGGGTGGGGGGGGGGGGGGATGTGCTGAAAATCAATAAATGTGTGTTGAAAAAGAATCAAGACAAAATGGCAATTTCAGGAAAGAAAAATAAAGGTTTCAGTTTTCACAATATTGACACATTTGTTTAAGTTAACTACGCATGCATGGCAAATACCTATAATCAGATTTGTTAACTCTTTTGAATTTATCAGAATATATTTCCTAATATCTGTTCTTATTTTTTTTTACATTTCCAAATTTTATAATTTCAGAATTAAAAACCACCATCAGCATCATAATCATCATCATCACCATCATCATCATCATCATCATCATCATCATCATCATCACAGATTTCTACTAGATCTTTGCTCAATTTTGTATATCCTATTCCTTATCTTCTTATCTATCATTTTGGTTACTTTAATGCAAACTGATGGGGGGTTCTGATAGCTCAGTTGGTAGAGCACTCGCTTCACATGCAAAGGGACTGAGATCGATCCCGGGTGCAGTCGACGATTTTTCTGACCCCCCTGTCCACTCAACAGTGAATGGGTAGTTAGGCCTGTTTGATCAATTGTTATTGTCCATTTCACGCTACAGAAACTGGGATAAACCCCGGCTCCACGAGTCTAATGGCTCTGAAGGACTACTTTTTAAACTGAGTTTTCAATGAATCCAACCCAAGAGACTCGTGTTTTTACCCCCTTTTTTTTTTTGCCTTTCATTTTTTTAGAAAACCAGTGCTGACTCTGTCCAATCCAAAAACAGAGAGAAATGGGCAAGTTGGTTGGAAATTTACGAGAAGAGACTGAAGGTGGAGGAGGAAGGAGAAGTGGACGACAGACGTAAACTTGAGGAGGAGAGAAGGAGAAAAATGAACTCTGTTAACCCAAGGTTTGGTTATGGTTGTGATTAGAACTATTATTGTTGTTGTGAAGTTTGTTGTTGTTAAGTCTGCGGGGGAAAGGGGGGGGGGGGGGGGGAGTATAATTTTGTTTGACAAAAGGTATGATTTACAAGATAAAGATCTGAACAAGTGTGTATGAAAGGTGCCAGACAAAGCAAGAAAGAAAAATACAAGAAAAACAACCATCCCAAAAAAATCAGTCTACCTGGACTGGGGATCGAACCTCAGACCTTCTGTGATTACTGGTCAGATGTGCTACCATTACACCAATGTAATGTGTAATGGTAGCGAGTCTGACCGGTAATCAGAAGGTCTGAGATTTGATCTCCAGTTGAGGTAGACTGACTTTTTGGGATGTTTTCTTTCTTGTATTTTTCCTACTTGCTTTGTCTGGCACCTTTCATACACACTTGTTCAGATTTTTATATTACAACGGTGCCTGCTCCATAGTTTCTTAGTATGATTTGCAACAGCCAATGTCACAATAGTGAAAGGCAGATTTAAACACAAGTTTATTCATGCTTCAGAATGGGGAAGATTTTGATGGTAGAATAGATCACCACCTAAATTTTACAAAATGTTTAAAATGCAGTTCTGAAGAAATGAGCTTTAAACTCCCTTTTTTAAATCTGCAAGAAAACAAAACAAAAACGTGGCTTAAATTTTACTAAGGCAAGGAAGAGCAATGATCTTCACTACCTTTTTTTAAAGAAAGGATACTGAAAACATGGTTACATTTTTTAATTTCATCTTTCAACAGATATATCCTTCGGAATTACATCGCCCAAAATGCTATAGAGGCCGCAACCAAAGGGGATTACTCTGAAGTGAGAAGAGTTTTACGTCTTCTAGAATCACCATATGATGAAGGTCCGATTGATGACCAAGTATCTGTAAAAAGTAAAGGTAAGGTTTAAATTTTCAATAGAAAACATAACGTTTATTTATCTTATCACAAGTTGCACACCATAATGAGCTTAAAGGGAGATTTCACCATCAGAAATTGGTGAGTTAATATATATTTGCAAACCTTCTTCTTCTTCTTTTTCTTCTTCTTCTTCTTCTTCTTCTTCTTCTTCTTCTTCTTCTTCTTCTTCTTCTTCTTCTTTTTCTTCTTCTTCTTCTTTTATTTCTTCTTCTTCTTTTATTTCTTCTTCATTTTGTAGAAACCCCGAGTTTGAGGACCGATTTACATTTGATTTAAAACTATATTAAGGAAAAAAGAAATAGATCCTAGCATATTGAAATCTAGTCGTTATATCACATCTTTAATTTGTCATTACAGAAGCCTGTCAAAAAGAGGAAGCTGCCAGTCAACCATCAACTTCCTGTAACCAGGAAATGTTTGTTTACGACAACAAACCACCATTGACTGCCCAGGAGCTTCGTGTCACCTGATCTTCGTAAATTGGGTGATGAGATTGATTTGCTTGAGAAACAGAAGGACAATTCAAATACATTTGTGACATGGCATTGGAATAGATGAACATTGCTTGGAACATTATACAGACCGGCCATTTATACAGGTTAAATATATATGATTTGTTTGGGTTCTTTTTGGTGTGTGTGTGTGTGTGTAAAAAGGGGGGGGGGGGGGGGGGTGTCGTTTAATTTTTTTAAAGTCAAATTTGACCAAATTTCGATTTTTACCTCCAGACTTTTGAAATAGAATTTTTAAGGAAAATTAGTGAAGAGAATGTGACTAAATTGATTTTCATTACATCGATTCTAAATTATATCAAAGTATCAAGAATATAAATAAGGTTGTAAATCTGGCATTTTGGATTGGTACGAATTTTTATTCTTAGACATTGGATTTTTTTCCACAGAAAATATACATATTTTTTGTTTGTTTGTTGGATGTGGCAGGTCTGATTATAAGGTTTCAAATGTACTAAGTACTGGGTCTTTTGATATAAAGTGATTAATACAATAATGAGCCAATTAAATGGAGAGAAAGATAAAGGTTGTAAATGTGACTCATATTCATATATAAACATATAAATATATATATATATGTATATATATATATATTAGATTTACCGACTTGAAAAAGGCCAAAGGCCGAAATGTCGTTTGTTGTGTTGTTCCCTTATATATGAGTCACATTTACTCCCTTTATCTTTCTCTCCAATTCAAATTCAATTATGTTGACACATTTTTAATTGACCTAAAGATGTTCCATTGTGAAGCTATTCACTGTTCGGGTGAATGTATTCAGAGATGATAAAACTCTGTAATTTGGTTGTTCTGTTTCTCACGACATTCTCTCATCACCTGTTTTTTTTATGAGATGAGGGTGGAGTTGGGGAAATAATTGTTAACACGTTGCATGGTGTGTAATAGTTATCTGAAAATATACAAGGAAAAACCAAATGTTGATGCTTGAAACTCAAAGAAATAGAAAACAATGGCCAAATGGAATGGAATGGAAGCATTGATTTAATTAACGAAAACAGATAATGTGAATGTTTCACAAAGGTTCCCCCTTTGTCAATAAAACACGAGGAATGAAACACTAAAAATGTTTCACTCATCGTATTTTGTTGACAAAGGGGGAAACCAGAAATATCCACATTATCTGTCTTTGTTGATTAAATTTGAACCTTCCACTCCATTTGGCGGGTGGTTGGATGGGAGCATCACCCTTGAATCGTATACCTATGATGTTCGCATGGGTGTACGATCCGATAGTGATGTCGTTTCTTCTTCTCTTTACTAGCCTATCCTGCTTCTTTGGTTTGTGATTGTATTTTTGACAGGGGATATTTTTTTTCCTGTAAATCCTCTGCCTGTTTGTTCTTGGTTATTTATAATTTAGCTTATGATATCTTTAGGTTATGATTTTGATTTACATTTGTACTATTTTTGTTAGATTGCTTGTTTTTTTGTTTCAGCGGTCTCTCATATAACCTCAATTGTGTTGGAAGAGACCTAAAGCAACAAACAAAAAAACAAAAAAAACCACTCCATTTGACCATTATTATTATGTAAATAAACAATGATGATGTGGTGGGGTGATCGATGTGGTGGGGTGATCGATGTGGTGGGGTGATCGATGTGGTGGGGTGATCGACGTGGTGGGGTGATCGTGCGTGGTGGGGTGATCGATGTGGTGGGGTGATCGATGTGGTGGGGTGATCGATGTGGTGGGGTGATCGATGTGGTGGGGTGATCGATGTGGTGGGGTGATCGATGTGGTGGGGTGATCGATGTGGTGGGGTGATCGATGTGGTGTGGGGTGATCGATGTGGTGTGGGGTGATCGATGTGGTGGGGTGATCGATGTGGTGGGGTGATCGATGTGGTGGGGTGATCGATGTGGTGGGGTGATCGATGTGGTGGGGTGATCGATGTGGTGGGGTGATCGTGCGTGGTGGGGTGATCGATGTGGTGGGGTGATCGTGTGTAGCATTAGAGGGGACAAAAATTGAACGATATTGAAAGCCATCTTTTAAGCAAGATATGAAATCTACAAATGGTGATTGATACAGTGCTTAATTTTAAAAAACAACAAAAAAACAGATAAATTTGAAAAGAAAAAACATCTTGTCTTGGGATTGAAAACATTTCTCTATTTGCTTTATACTACATGGGGGTCCTGATAGCTCAGTTGGTAGAGCATTCGCTTCACACGCAAAGGGACTGAGATCAATCCTGGGTGCAGTCGAGATTTTTTTCTGACCCCCCCTGTCCACCCAGCAGTGATTGGGTAGCTGGGTCTGTTAGATCTGATAGAAAGTACTTTGCGATAGACTAGCGTTCTATCTAAAGGGTAGCAAGCAATTGCTATTGTCCGTTTCACCCTATAGAAACCGGGATAAATTCCAGCTCTGTGTGCCTAAAGGCTCTGAAGGACTACTTTATGTTATTTAAATAAGTAGTCTTTCAAGATCATAACACAATAGCTGGAGATTATCTCACTTTTTTTTGTTGGGGTTATACAAACAGTAGCAGTTGCTTGCAGCCCTTTGGATAGGATGTTAGCCTATTACAAATTTCTTTGAGATAGATCTAACAGACCCAGTTACCTGATCACAGCTGAGAAAAATGATCAAATTCTCTCTAACATGGTTACCTTTGCCTGTGAGGCATTTGCTCTACTATTCAGCTATCAAGACCCCTTGTATCTATTCTTTTTAAAAAATGGTTGGGGCAAGGGGGGGGGGGGGGGGGGGTTAACATTGTTCCGTACCGTACAGCCTGTTAAATTTTTGCCAAGGAGCACAGAATTACTGCCGAATCTAAAAATGATACAATTTTTCACAAACTGATATAACGAGTAACCTGCAAACGCTTATTTAATTAAGGGTAATTCTACTAGACATATATTCTTGTAATTGATTAGAATTTTTAATTTTTGAAATAATAAACATAGAATAAATAAATTGAGATAATACAATAAATGTAATCAATAAGTCATTTATAAAATGTACGTAATAACACAATTGTTGAGGTAAATAATGATACCTCTTTTAGGATAATTAGCATTTATTAACTTGTAAAGAATTGTTATTTGCATTCTTAAGGTCTACTAGCATCCTATAGAAATAGGCTGCATTTCTAAGCCGATATATTTAATGTATTCCATTATCAGGCGTAAATGCTTAGACATTTTGTTTATCATTAATAGGCTCTGTAAAGATGTAATCTTTCCTTTTTAGATTTTAGAGTTGGCTCCTGTAGTTACGGTTAGATTATCTTTAATGACTAAATTGGCATTGCATTTCATACACCACTTTCCAAATTTTTGTCAAAAGGAAGACAAGTGAAAAGGATAATAAGTGCGTATGTGTGTGAATGCATACATATGTGCCTGATACGAATTTTTAATGTGTGTATGGATGTGATCAAGTACGTAACTGAAATAATAGAGTCAAGTGAGCAAGTTAGGAAATGAGATATGCAATAAATGTAAAATGGTGATGAAATTTTAATTATTTTTTTAAAACTTGTGTCTATTTTGAATTGAGTGCAAATACAGGGTGTCTCGAAAAAAATGTATACACATCAAAATAATTGGATTTAATCAAATGCATTTATTATTTTAAAATGCAGTGAAAAAAAAAAATATAATGATACTTATAAACATTTTTACATTTGTATTAGTTATAAATAATTAAATTTTATTAAATCCCACGGTTACAATTAATTATTCTTCATGTCTATACATTTTTTGGGACACCCTGTTTTTTAAACCATGTTTGTCTCTTCAATTCGTGACGTCATTATAAACCATGCTATGATTTCCTCTACTTTTCCACCCTCATCCCATGAATTACATCTCAATATCCAAAAAAAAAATTGTCAGGCCAATCACTTCTTTAAAGAGTAGAAGAAAAAAAAAAGTTAAGTAATGATTTAATTCTCCTTACAATGTGATTTTCAGATTCTTAATTGAAGATGATACATGATAAAGTACAGGTGATATTGATGTTATGCGTTTAATTGAAAAAAAAACTCCAGCTGGATATAGCATACCAAACACACAAAACTATGTGTAACTTTAAATGTTTTTAGTCTGATTATGTGTAACTTTAAATGTTTATAGTCTGATTAATACAATTTAGTGAGAACTACTCATAAAAATGGCTGGCTTAAAAATAATAAAAAAAGAGCTGAGTAATGTTAATTTCATTCTATCTATAAATATAAAGAGCGACTCCAGGTAGAATAAACAATTCCTCATTACAGTTGTTGTTCGTGATTTCAGGGAAATAATGAGAGAAAAAATATGTCACTGGCAGACATACGTCAGTTATTTCCATCAATTTGTTTCTAACGTGTTGTGCAGTTATATATGCGCTCCACTGTGGATATTAACTGTATTGTGTGTGTTTTTTGTTTGTTTCTGCCTTCCATGTGATCTGGTTGAATACAGTACAGTAAATCATATTCTCTTTTTAATACAATACAGAATCGTGTGTTTTAATAAATATTTAAAAATATGACAGGCTTCTTTCGCTGAGGAAACAAAAAAAAAAAAAAAAAAAAAGGATAGGGGTCTACAGTGGTGCCAACCTTACCTAAAAAATACGTATTTTTACGCATGTTCATTCATTGTACACATTTTTCTGAGGATTGTACGCATGATTAAATTTCTATTATTTAAGCATTTTTCGCATTCATACACTTTTTTGGTGTCCTTAAACACTAAATGTTTCTTGACCCATCAGAATTATATATATATGGATCTGGAAGTTGATAATATTTATCATCTATAAAGTGTTAGCTTATTCATTCTTTCAAATATTGATTATATTATTGCTGGTATATTCTAATTGCCCATTATCAGATTTAGTGCTAATTACATCGATTTTCTCAGAATTGTACGCATTTTTTCAAAATCTTACTCATTTTGGCTCTCCATTGTACACATTTACATGGGCCAGGGTTGGCAGCACTGGGTCTACCTGTCACATGTATGTGTACCATCATCTTTTATCTTGGTGCTGGTAGACATAAATGAATTTAAAGTATCTTTTAACCAGTAGAACTAAGTTACCTTGCAAATGCAATACCTCTAATCTTTTCTCTGATAAGATGTGATTGGCTGATTAATGACAGTCAAGTGTCAAAGGTCAAAGAGGCCAGCACTATGACTCGATTACAGTTTTTTTTAACTGGAATTGTAACAAATGATATAAAATATATATGTATTACCTGTTGTAATTGTAATATAATATTTTTATGATATTTTGAATGTTATGCTCATTTAATCAGATCTTATATGTCATTGAATGAACAATTCATCTATCTGTATAAAGTGAAAGAAAAAAACCGAAATTGCCTATTTTTTTCTTTAATTTAATAATGGACTTTTGTGAAATTAAAATCAATGTCAACAAAATAAAAATACTGTGTAAACATTTTATTTGTTTCAACGAGAAAAGTAGCTTTACATGCTCCAGTAATTGCTGTAGATTTGCGCAGTTTTTCGATTCACTAGAAATGCAATTTGACATGTCTGTTTTAAATTAAGCGATTTATTAGCTAAAACCAACTTATGGAGAGAGCAGGTATTCAAAAATCCAACTGTGATTTTGGTGAGTGTTGAATTTGCTTTTTTTTTGGGTGGGGTTCCTGACCTCCCGTAGTGGGCAGGGAGGTACTTGTTCTGTCTTCTATCCCCCTGTATCTGCTTTCCAACTTGCTTTCTGTCTTTGTCTTGGAATGAGATTACTTGGTTTTGTCCTGGCCCTGGCTGGGGGGGGGGGGGGGGGGGGGGGAGGAGGCAGTCAAATGCATAGTTATTGTTTTGAGAGATGATATTTTTTTCCTTGTAAATCATCGCTCTGTCATGTATTGTTATTTTTTCCACTTGATTTCCATTGATTTTTCCACTGTGCATCGTCTCTTTGTATGTTATTAGGAGGGTATCGATATACAGTGCACTCTGGATACGTCAACGTTGCTTAGGTCGATTTTTTTTCTTGGTCCCTCCCCCTTCTTCCTATATAACATGAGTAAAAAATAAAAAAAGTACACATAAGTCGATGTTCTCATCACTCATGACCACAATAAAATTACAAATTTCCATTGGTTAAAAAAGCTACCAGTAAGAATTTTCAATCGTTAAGAATATCCACGAACGATTGGCGCACACCAATGTGATGTACGGTAGGTACTTTGCCTGACGTCCGTGCTCAATGTACATAAGCAGTTTCGAATAACTTTGATTTCTCCATCTCACTTTTTACATCGTCGCAACTTCAAGTTCAATATTTTTTATTATTTTTTAAAAGTTCTAATCCCAGGCCATCCTATGTTATGGTCCTCTTTATTAGTATCAATTTTATCAAGAATTTAAGTCAAGTCGACAACTACAATGGCAAACCTATCGCAGCTGATCGATGCATGTGAAAAGTCTGGCATGCGACAGAAAATCATCGCAGAAGAAATTGGCATACCAGCTATTTCTGTCTCGACGATTTACAAGGAGCATGACCTTGACCTAGAGGCTCCTACCCTTCCGATTTTTGCGGAATAATTCAACTTAATTGGTCTACATTCCGCATTCAAGGGAAACATTCCGCTTTCCAATCGTCGAAAATTATTTTATTTTTAAATCTCTAGTAAAAAAAAGTGAGCTATGGCTTATTTCATCAGCATCTCATATGGTCAATCAACACACATTTTGTTTGTCTGATAAGTCCATTCAAAGTGTGTGCAGCTGATGTCAGATAATATTATATTTTTGGGAGGGGGGTTGACCGAAGTATTATTATTGCGTTGACTCCATTGTATGAGGTCAATGACCTAGGTAATATTATATGTTGGCTCCAATCGGTAATATTAATAAGTCGGTCAGATTCTTTCCCTATTTAATTTTAGCCCTGTGTATTTGTGTTATTGAGGGGAGGGGGTAGGAGGGTCCTGACAAGGTTAAATCCATCCATTCAATGCTTTGCTCTGAGACTGCCAGGACCTGTGTGTCCTCTATTAAAATTTGACCCCCTTTTTACTCTTTACATAATCTGCACATTTTATATTTTATCATTTGAGTACTTTTGGATTGTCTATTACATTTTCTGTTGCAAAGCATGTCATAGTCAATAACAGTAAGTTGATTCCGCTTTTTTATCTCAAATTCCGCCTTTTATGTATTCTGATTCCTCTTTAGGGCTATTGGAGGTAGGAGCCTCTGATGACCACGACAGGACCTCTACTTCTCAGGTCAATTGAACTCAACCAAGCAACGTCAGAGAAACGCGCGACATGAAGGGACATATTCTAGATTGGCTTGCTTTGTTCACATGCATTTTTGCTCATTTGGTTACATTCCGGTTAAGATTATTTTCGGTTAAGTCGATTGTTTTCACGGTTCCCCTGAGCATCGTCTTATCCGGAGTCCACTGTATTGTTAAATTTTCTTCAACTTTGAAGCTCAAGCTAGAAATGCTTAATCATTCATCGGATATGTAAAAATTTCCTCCAAACATCTTCTTGACGTCTTAAGTAAGTTGCTGTGCCTATTTTAGATTCATAAATGTCAAGGAAATTCCTAACCCTACAGGTTTCGCGTTTCTAGTGACTTTTTTGTGTGAAAATATTTAATCAAAATCCCACGTCAATGGTTTTATTTTACAAAGAGTGGCCCCATCTAAATTTCATAGCCTACAGGTTTCGAATTTCTAATGTCTATTTTGTTTGAAAATATTTGATCAAAATCCTATGTCAATGGTTTTATTTTACAAAGAAAGGCCCCAGCTATCATTTCAAGTAAATAGTTATATATCCTTATCCATGTTTTCTATTTAAAAATTATTTTTTGTTGTTGTATTGGAGCAATTCCACACCAAGCGGGTGTGGAATTACCGTGACATAGTTTACTATTGTTTTTCTTAGAAAAGCACATAATCCAAAAGTCTTAGAAGTGTGCAGCCTATTGTTTTTGTTTTTAAGGGTTTTATGGCGCTTGCAACACATTTAGGTTATATCAGCGCCAGTAAAAAGGAAGAAAATGGGATAGTAAAAAGTTCTAGAATTACAATAAACGCACAAAAGAAAAGGTAAGACAAAGGGGAATTGGTTCAAATAGGAAACAGATGTCTATTCCAAGAGCACACTATCAAAGTACTTAGTTTGAGATTACCCAAAAGTCTCATCCAGACACAAGCACATATCCCACTAAGAGGAACACACTCAAATTTTTACAAATCATATGTTAAAAATGAAAAGAGTAACAGTACATAACAGAGAGATGATTTACAAGGAAAAAAATATCATCTCCCAAAACTATAACTATAACTATACATTTGACTGTTTCCCTCTCAGCCAAGGTCTGGACAAAACCAAGCAATATCATTCCAAGACAAAGACAGAAAGCAATTGGAAAACAGATAAGAGGGGATAGAAGACACAGCAAGTACCTCCCTGCCCTCTATGGGAGGTAGGAACCTGTGCAGCCTATTAATCCTGTTTGAATAATAAGCCTTATTGTGAGCCCACATGTTTTATGCCCATGCTTTAGAGCTGGATTTTGAAGGGATTTCTGTTCATGTTTTTCTCCTTTTTCTATAGAGATTAGCTAATCATGGTGATGAATTACAAGAAAAGACGGTGTCATATGACCATATGGTGAAAGCGGTCGATTTCGTTACATCTGGAGGGATAGGCTGCAAATGTGCTGCCAAATTATACAACCTAAACTGGGGAACAGTCCATGACCATGTCAAGAAACGATAAAGTAGAAGAGAAGATACTGCTGACTCAAACTCAAATCGCGAGACTGCACCCCGGGATCGATCTCCGTCCATTTTATTGTGAATCGTGTGCTCTACCTACTGAGCTATTAGGACCCCCACTTAGACCTATTGCCAATATAATTGCTGACTAGGTGTGTATTCGACGACTCGCGCGAACTTCGCAACCCTCTCTCACTCATCATGAACATAGTACAGGGATGTAAATGCAAAGTTGAAAAAAATTCTGAAATTCTGCGAGCTCATTTCTATAGTCTAAACTCCAAGTGACACACCAGGAATGAGGTGATAAATGGCCTTGTGATTGTGACAACATTTTTAGGACTTTTGAGTGATAAGTTTCAGAATAAAATCTAAATTATTTTGTCTATGGATGGATTTTAATGATTTATGTCTCCTTTTTGTCAGGAGGAAATACCATTATTTGGTGTTGTTCATGCTTAAATCAGTGCCCATTTAGATTATCCTTATCTTTATGGATTAAACAGGGTTAAATTAGTTTGGGATACTGAAAAAAATCAGAATATTGGAATTCTTAACTTATTTTCACTGCACGTAATCCAACACCTAAACTTTTATATATCAAAATTATATTCAGGTCAAAATATTACCCCCAATGACGAAATGAATCTGACAATAATAAAAACTCGTACTCAAATTTCAACAGCCATATCATTACTATTACTAAGGCCAATTTTGAGATTGGAAAGATGGTCACCTCCCGATATTTATCATTTTCTCAGGCCCCAAACCCTTCTGCTAATAACAAAGGCAATAAGAAGTACATTACGATTAAAATACTACATTAGGTTTAGAATCGTGTTAAAAGCCCTTTACTTTATTGGTGTAGCTTTCAATGAGAACAAATTTGATTTTTTCCCCCACCACAGTCAAACGTTCGTGGCAGTCTCAACCAGAAATGAGACCCCATAGAAATTTCTCATAAAGACCAAGGCTAAGGGAAATGTATCTTCAGACTCATTATGACTGAAATGAATTGCAACACACAGGAATTACTTACAGAAACAGAAATACATTCCAATTGAGCCTTAGGAAGAAAGTGTAACAACAACTCAGAACTCAGTCATGAATACTCGATATATATCCACCATCTTCTACTTTCGATTCTGCAGCCCATGTTTCGCTTCCGGTAAACTAAAAATAACCTCCTTGTTTACACAACATATGTGAATCTAGTTCCGAATTAAAATTAGGAAAATTCGGAAATTCGAACGCTATCAATCCTTAGTACTTCCGAATTAAAATTCGGAAGCTGTCGTGGAAATAAGTTGAATGGTTAAATACACGTATAATCATAACTGACACAACAGTAGTGTAAATTAATTGTTTCAGTACATTGAAAATGGATATTCACTACAAATTCTCTATATGTACAGCAGTATCTCTTATCACAAGAGTTGTTGGTAGTGAGGTATTAAGAAATATTTAAATTGTTTGGGGAAGCTAGAAAATGTCTGAAAAATAGGAAATCCTAATAATTCTGAAAGATTTACATCCCTGATAGTAGTGTGGCGCCCGGGATAGCGGCAGCTATTCGGGCACCGGGTTGGATCTTCATTTGTCACACCGGGACCAGCAGCTCATGTGGCTCGTTACCCGGGATGGTCTCGTGATGGTCCGGTCAACCGGGATTTACACCTTTGCCCTCCTTGTGCCTCAAGCCCCCTCACCAGCGACAAGGTAGAAGATCCACGAGTCGGCATTTTATACGGAATAAAATCTGAATCTGATCTTTTCGAGGAACGAAATAAAACATTTTTCTTTTTTATTGGTTCTGTTCTTTGACGTTACGAATTTTACTTTTACTATTATTTTTGTTATTTAAATATTAGCAGATAAAGCAAAATCGTACTGTCGGTAATCCGACAATAGTTGGAAGATTTACAGGCCGCAATCTTGGTTTGTAAACATTTGAGTGTATACCCCCTAAGAATAGACTCCATTGTTACTTAGCATGTACTCCAGTGTTGCGACTCTTCTAGGTCATGGTCATTTCAGCGCCAACGAAAAAGAAGATGGGATTGTTTTCTAAAAATCCAGATTTGCAATATATGCAGCTGCGAATAGGTTAGACAAAGGAGACCTAAGATTCCAAAAGCAAGTTTGTTTTTGTTTCAGGGTTTATGGCGCTTGCAACACATTTAGGTCATGTCAGCGCCAGTAAAAACGAATACATACCCAAGAAAAAAAAGTAAGACAAAGGGGAATTGTAATTATAATTCAAATAGGGAACAGACGTAGATTGTTTTGTTTTGAAGGGTTTTACGGCGCTTGCAACACATTTAGGTTATATCAGCGCCAGTAAAAAGGAAGAAAATGGTATAGTAAAAAGTTCTAGAATTACAATTAAAGCATCCTAGAAAAAGTAAGACAAAGGGGAACTGGGAACAAATAGGGATCAGATATAGATTCCAAGAGCATACCACCAATGTACTTAGAGATCACCAATAAGTCTCATCCGGACACAAGCACGGCCCCCACTAAGAGGAATACACTCAAATGCTTACATTACAAATTATAACAAATATAATAATACATAAGAGATGATTTACAAGGGAAAAAATATCTAAAACAATAACTATGCATTTGACTGTTTCCCTCCCAGCTAGGGCCAGGACAAAACCAAGCAATCCCATTCCAAGACAAAGACAGAATGCAAGTTGGAAAACAGATATAGGGGGATAGAAGACGCAATAAGTACCTCCGTGCCCACTATGGGAGGTAGGAACCCCACCCAGACAGATGTAGATTCCAAGAGCACATAAATGTGGGTACTTAATTTGAGATCACCTAAATGTCTCATCCTGACACAAGCACAAGTCCCAATAAGAGGAACACACTCAAATGATTACAAATCATATATAATGTAAAATTAATACAATGCATAACAGATGATATACAAAAAAACAAAATCTCCCAAAACTGTCGAGGACAAAACCAAGTAATCTCATTCCAAGTCCAAGACAAAGAGAGAAATCATATTGGGGAAATAGATAAAGGGGGATAGAAGACGAGGTAAATGTCTCCCTGCCCACTATGGGCAAGAGCTAGCAATCAATGTGCTTTGAGATCGCTTTTACTTCTACATCCCATCCAGCATCCAGGCACAAGCACAGGGTCCCACCAAGAGGAATACACTCAAATGCTTACAAAACATAAGCAACCTGAAAGAATACACAGCAAGCAACCTGCCCATGAAGGAAAAGAAAAGGCACCACGGTCTTATGACAGGCACATAACAGCAAGAGTGACCTCTACCCATCATGGGAGGTCAAAAGTCCCAAATCCCATAAAGTAAAGGCAACAATAGATGTGTATCCCAGCAACAATCTACAGATGGTCACTCGGGAGTCTCAGAGATGTTAAGCACGGGATGAACAAGAGGTAGAGAACCATCAGTTTTGGGCGGTAAAATCTTCAAGCACTATAAACTCCTCAGAGTGCTTCAGAAAAGATAATCCGCCTAAAAACTCACTGATTCAATATCCTATGGCCCCAAGGCAGGATGACAAATTTGGACAAAATACCGAAGTATGGCAGTTGTACCTAAGTCTAAATGCAGCATCTTAGATGCATCACTTTACCTCAGATCAGTGTATGAGGACCCAGGGAGAAAGCCCCCCCCCCCCCCCAAACAGACAAAATTTTTTTAAAAAGAAGAAAAAACGTGTATACAGAACCGAGATTTTATTCCGAACAGAAAACATTTGTTCTATTTGTTACCAGAGATAACTATACTATAAAAAATATGATAACTGAAGTGAACGGCTAAGCTTAGTGATTGAATAAATATTCCAAGAATAACATTCAGATGACTAGCACACAGATCTCTAGCATGAAAAATTTCATGAACGCACTGAGCTTGAATGAAAGTGAAATGATGAAATGGCCGATTGATTTAGTCAACCTCCTCAATGGTGGGTCCACTTCCGCCTGAGCCAGCACCTGGGGCACCACCAGCACCTCCGGCACCAAAGTCAGGCATGCCTCCAGGCATACCACCTGGCATTCCTCCGGCACCACCGCCCATACCCTGATACAACTTGGTAATGATGGGGTTGCACACACCCTCAATCTCTTTCTGTTTGGCTTCAAACTCATCTTGTTCAGCTGTCTGGTTGCCATCCAACCAGGTAATAATCTGAATGAGATTAATTTAAAAAAGGGAAAAACATTACAATCCCATACAATACGTAGTTAAAATGAAATCAAAACTGAAGAGAAAAAAAAAAATAATTTAAACTCGAGAGCATAAAGGCAATTAATTTTCCCCATATGTCCCAGTAAACTCAAACCAGTCATGGTTGGTTGAAATAGTCCAACAAGCATTTGCAATGATATAAACAAGTGATTACTGTCATATTTTGAGCACGCTAGATAAGACCCAATAAGACTTTCAGTTCCAAAAAAAAAACAAAGCAAACCAATACAAGATAACATACAAGCACCCAAAGAAATGCACATCAAATAATATAAAACATTCAAGACTAAATAAAAGCCTAAATCTATCTTGAATCTTAAGAACCTAACTGTACAAAAGAATGTAGCATACCTCAGAGCACTTATCGGTGATGATTTTCTTGTCATCAGCACTGATCTTGTCCTTAAGTTTCTCATCTTCCACAGTTGATTTCATGTGGAAAGCATAGCTCTCCAGAGAGTTCTTGGCAGCAATGCGGTTCTTCTGTTTCTCATCTTCATTCTTGAATGTTTCTGCCTCATTGACCATGCGTTCAATCTCCTCCTTTGACAAACGTCCTGCAAAAATGAAAAAGGTCACATTAGCATGGAGAAAAAAACAAACAATAGATTGGCAACCAAAAAACATTCAATCAAAAACAAAAAATTACTGACCTTTTACACACATACTGAGGGTTTATAATGAAAATTGGAACCTTGTAATATTATAATTGTCCCCTGCATGTGGACCCCCCTCAGTAATAGCAGCATAGCCACTAAGAGAGAGTGATGTGAAATACAGGGATGAGTTCAACATCCAGCGAGAGCTGCTGGGAGAACTCAATGGTATACAACGTTGTGGAAGAGGACCAAATGTCACATGACTGACACCACTAGGTGATGGGTCACCTACTCCTACTCGCCACACAGACAGCCAAACTTAGAGGTACCACTACAGTACACACATAAGTCTGAATGTCAACGTTGAAAAAAGTCATCCTGAAAACAGGATACAAAAGAAAAAGAAAATTGGACAAGGTTGTGTTCAGCTGAAAAGGTAAAATATTGACTAATATAGACATCACTAGGTCCAGTGCTAATTTACATAAATATAAGAATATTCACCGGACAATTTCTTCAACATAATCATCAGTAACTGAAAACCGGCCAGTGCATCCCTGATTCAAAAAAAAAAAAAAATTCCCATAAATGATCTTTCATGGTAAAATATAGCGGGTTGTGACTAAATCTGTCAAAATGACCCCTTCCTCTATAAAAATTTGATAGTGACAATTTCCCAGTACATTTTCGAGAATCACATCCAGGAATAATTACACTAGGACAAAAAAAAAAAAAATCGCAAAAATAGCTAGTATGCATAGTGTACTCAGAATCGCAATCTACACAGTCTTTACAGACTCAGAAGCGCAGCGAAGCAATCTTCATCATGATACACTTATTTTTATTTCTACTTTCATTTAATGATCTGATAATTGCCACAAGATGAAATGAAAAACAAAAACAAAAAAAAAAAACATGAAAATATGTGTACTCAGATGGATCAATCATCAAGGTCTGCAATAGACTTAGAGTGAGCTGGGACCAACTGTCATCACAATACACTTTCAATCAAGAAAAAAAAAAAAAGGACCAGAATTCGGCCTTCCATTGATGTAATCAGGTGTTAAATACACATTTACATAGCGGATAGGATAAAATTACTTCCTAAAATATGCAAATAGCCTGTAAAGGGACAATGTCAAAAAGCAGCAGAAAAAAACAATGTGTGATTTCAAGGTCTGTCAGATTTAAATCAAAAAGCCATACAGAATAAAGTGTATTCAGACAGGTCAATCGGCAATGTCTTCCACTGAAGACTAAGAGAGCTGGGTTTAAGCAACAGCTGTCATCAATATACACAATGACAGCAATTTAAGTAGAAACCTTGAAAAGAGTTTCTTCAAAATAAAAAAAATGTCCCCTGCATGTGGACCCCCCTCTGTAATAGCAGCATAGCCACTAAGAGAGAGTGATGTGAAATACAGGGATGAGTTCAACATCCAGCGAGAGCTGCTGGGAGAACTCAATGGTATACAACGTTGTGGAAGAGGACCAAATGTCACATGACTGATATCACTAGGTGATGGGTCATCTACTCCTACTCGCCACACAGACAGCCAAACTTAGAGGTACCATTACAGTACACAAAAAGTCTGAATGCCAACGTTGAAATAACCAGAGTTCCAGGAGGAAAATCACGACAAAATGCAAAAGATTTTAAAAATTAGCACACATGCCACCCAATTCAGGGATAAGGTGGGATGATTACGTTTTTGATGAGACCCTGGATCATGATATAGTGTCCTGCGATAAGACCTTTTGTTTGGCAAATCGTTCCCAGATTTACTCACCTCCATAACACGAGTGATTCCAGACTGAGGACAACGACTGATTACCAACATTCCCTCATGGAATACTAAGACTAGGCCATGCATTACAGATGGAAAATAGAATAAAAATACCTAAATGTCACAGTGCACAATTGTTTCGAGCTTAGACAACTTATGGGAGTGTGAGAAGCAAACCGGTCTGATACGGTTAGACACTTTCCTGAACATTCAAAGCTACACTAATACAACAAGCGGTCTAATATAGAGAACCTGAAGAAAAATATAAAAGTTAAGAATCTATGTTCCCTGCATGTGGACCCCCCTCTGTAATAGCAGCATAGCCACTAAGAGAGAGTGATGTGAAATACAGGGATGAGTTCATCATCCAGCGAGAGCTGCTGGGGGATCTCAAATGTTATACAACGTTGTGGAAGAGGACCAAATGTCACATGACTGACATCACTAGGTGATGGGTCATCTACTCCTACTCGCCACACAGACAGCCAGACTTAGAGGTACCATTACAGTACACACGAAGTCTGAATGCCAACGTTGAAAAATTGAGTAAACAAACGGGTGAGAGATGAAACCTACCTTTGTCATTAGTGATGGTAATCTTGTTTTCTTTGCCAGTGCTTTTGTCAACAGCAGAGACATTCAAGATACCATTGGCATCTACATCAAAGGTGACATCGATTTGAGGAACGCCTCTTGGTGCTGGTGGGATGCCTGACAATTCAAATTTACCAAGAATGTTGTTGTCTTTGGTCATTGCACGTTCACCCTCGTATACCTGATGATTGCAAGAAAATGAATATTGAATTGATGAAGGGCAAAGGGTTGTCTTAATTTTAATAAACTGGTAATTACCACAAGATGAAATGAAAAACAAAACAAAAAAAACATGAAAATATGTGTACTCAGATGGATCAATCATCAAGGTCTGCAATAGACTTAGAGTGAGCTGGGACCAACTGTCATCACAATACACTTTCAATTAAGTAAAATATTAGATAAGGACCAGAATTCTGTCTTTCATAGTTATCTGGTGTTGAACACACATTTACATAGCAACATCTAGATAAATATCAGCACCAGTAAAAAGGAAGACCGCTAAGGGTGGTCAAGCCCCAAAATGAGCTATGGAGGAAGCAACTCACCTGAATGAGTACACCAGGTTGGTTATCAGAATATGTGGTGAAGACTTGGGACTGTTTGGTGGGGATTGTGCTGTTTCTCTTGATGAGAGTTGTCATGACACCACCAGCAGTTTCGATACCCAGGGAAAGTGGAGCCACATCCAACAAGAGCAAGTCCTGGACCTCTTCCGACTTGTCTCCATGAAGAATAGCAGCCTGGACACAAGCACCATAAGCAACAGCTTCATCGGGATTGATGCTCTTGCACAAATCCTTGCCACCAAAGAAGTCTTGAAGAAGTTTTTGAATTCTATAAAATGAGAAGAAAATTACTTACGGACCAAATAGAAAAAAATCTAAACTCATTGGACAGAAATTGGACAATATGGGTGATTCCTGTTGATATTAGACATATCTATTGATGGATTAACTGTATTCCTTCATGGAATACCTAGACGACATCTAATGATAATGTAGTGGAAGGGCGAAATTTTTCTTTTCTTTTGAATAGATCAGCCAAATTTTCAAAGATGGAAAATCTCCCCAGGCCAATTAGTAACAAAAATAAATGACATAAATTTCAACATAAAATAGAAAACTGGTTATTAAAAAGGAAAGCAAATCTTAAATTTAACAAGGCATAACCCTAGCTAGAAAAGAAAAACTAAAGGAGGGGTGTTAAATATACCCAAAACAAATAAATTTGACAGAATACACAAAAACAAACCTTGGAATACGGGTAGATCCTCCAACTAAGACAATTTCATGAATCTCTCCCTTGGACAATTTGCCATCACGCAGAGACTTTTCAACAGGCTCCAAAGTACCACGGAATAGATCAGCATTCATCTCCTCGAAACGGGCACGGGTAATGCTGGTATAGAAATCTGTGCCTTCAAACAAGGAATCAATCTCAATGCTAGCCTGTTTAAAGGAAGAAAATTTAAAAAATTTTTTTTAGGTAGAGGCCAGAGCGAGAAATCAGGTTGACACCAGCCATGCTCATCAGATCATAATTCTGAAATTCTGAAAAGTGGCATCCCGGTGTGGTAAAAGTTTTCTAAATAAAGTGAAATATTTATAAGACATATCACAGTTGCAAGATTTTGCATTTAAACAATGGTAAAAATAATTATGCCAGCCTTGTCATGACAAGTCAAGTTTGAAAAACATTACATTACCATTACAATACGAATGCAATACGCCATCAAAAACAATTTTTTTTAAAATACCCAATTCTCACCTGGGCAGAAGCAGATAGAGTTCTCTTTGCTCTTTCACAAGCAGTTCTAAGACGCCTCAGGGCACGCTTGTTTCCGGTGATGTCTTTCTTGTGTTTGGTCTTGAAGACATCAACAAAGTGTTTGACCATTCTGTTATCAAAATCTTCACCTCCAAGATGAGTGTCTCCAGCTGTGGCCTTGACCTCAAAGATTCCGTCTTCAATCGTAAGAATGGACACGTCAAAGGTACCGCCACCCAAATCAAAGATCAGAACATTTCGTTCACCTGTGGCCTTTTTGTCCAAACCATAAGCAATGGCAGCAGCTGTGGGTTCATTGATGATTCTGAGAACATTAAGTCCAGCGATAGTGCCAGCATCTTTGGTGGCCTGGCGTTGCGAGTCATTGAAATAAGCGGGGACTGTGACAACAGCATCTGTGACAGTCTGAAAAGAAAATTTCAAGAAATTGTTAAAGATCAATAGCATAGCTGCCAACCCACCAAGCTTATTAAGAGGGAGTTTTGGTCAGAAAATCAGGGAGATTCAGAAAAAATCAGGGAGATACATAAATGTATAAATCTACATTTCAAAAGAAAAAAAGACAATCTCCATCCATGAATGTCTCTGGCAACTACTAATAAACTAAACATACTTGATATCAAGATATACTATGACTTGAAACAGTTTTAGAATGGCCAACAATTGAGTTTAAAAGTTTTAAAAAATGATTTTAGTAGTATTTACAAAGCTATTTGCATACTGCACGATAATGCGGGAGATCGGTGTGACCGGCGGGAGACGAACTAAAAATGCGGGAGTCTCCCGCAATTTCCGGTAGGATTGGCAGCTATGCAATAGCGATGTAATATAATACAAAGAGAAAAAAAAATTAAAGCACAGTCAACAAGCATAAAATAAGCACCTCTAATTGAATCAATGTTTAATAAGCTCAGCGAGCTCCAACAAACTTAGTGCAAATCCATTTACAGTAGCAAAAAAGCATTTCAAAGTTTTCAATGACTCTGAAAAGTTAATGGAAAAATCAGAATCAGAAGAAAAAAATATTTAAAAATCCCATTGTTACTTTCAAGGTCTAAGTTTAATACTTGAAAATAAGACACCATATAATATTGAGCATAATCCCATGGTGATTATAAATTATGTCTCTCCATTAACGTCATTGGTCAGTCTTTAACATTCACAAGCATAATAAATATTTGATTCCCTTATCAAGAAAATCCCAATCAAGTCAGGAGAGTTAGCAAGTCAGCATTCACAACACATTGCAAAAAGAGCTTCACCTTTCCCAAATAAGCCTCAGCAGTTTCCTTCATTTTGGTCAGCACCATTGATGAGATTTCTTCAGGGAAAAATGTTTTGTCTTCACCTTTGTACTGGACTTTGATCTTTGGTTTGCCATCGTTGTTAACGACATTAAATGGCCACAATTTCATATCAGTTGCAACAACTTGCTCATCAAATTTTCGTCCAATCAATCTCTTGGCATCTGAAAATCAAATTATCCAATTAAGAAACAATAAAAGATCCACTAACTCTTTATCAATACGGCTTAGGCACTTAATGTCGGGGGGGGGGGGGGGGGGGATGGATAAGCGGTATGCATCTCTCATCACTTTAAGCCATTCTTTTCTATAGTTGGCCATCTTCATTCCGTAAACATAGGGATGGATTGAAATATCCTAGAGACTAAAGACAAAATTCCAACGGTTTTAACAACGGATAATAATGACAGACTAATGCATCATGACCTAGCAATTTTAATAGTCAATGGAGCTGTGGTTGGAACTTACAATTCTTTTTATTCTACATCTGTGGGTATATTAGATGACGTAACAATGGAGAGAAAATGAGGAAAAAGAACAATCATAAGTCACTTATTACGTTTGTTTGCCGGCAGTGACTTTAACCTCGCTGACTCCTGGTCTGGCACTGTGTGGCGTGATGAATCACGGACGATATGTGGTAAAACGAACAGCCGTGTACTAAGACTAGGCCATGCATTACAGATGGAAAATAGAATTGCAGACTTAGATTCTATACAGTACAGTCATTTGAAACATTTCTATTTTAGTACCTTCGTGATTACTACATGGTTAAAAAAAACTCACCAAAAACAGTATTTTCAGGATTCATGGCCACCTGGTTCTTGGCTGCATCTCCAATGAGACGCTCTGTGTCGGTGAAGGCAACGTAGCTGGGTGTTGTTCTATTTCCTTGGTCATTAGCAATTATTTCAACTTTGCCATGCTGGAAAACACCTACACATGAGTAGGTAGTTCCGAGATCAATTCCAATAGCTGGAGCTTTAGCCATCTTCTTTGCTGTTAACTTCTATGTCTGAAAGTGAAAGAATAAGTATCAAGGTTATGGTTTGTCCTGGAAAATATATTATCGTATCAAAATGTTTGACTGGTGCGCTACTACCATCTTACTGCAGTATGACTGTCAATGCCAAGTCTCTACTTGAGTGTGCATTCATTCAATTTCAATCATGAATGTAAATTCAGTTTTGAAGCCCTCTACATCCATCATATTAAGTCAATACGCTGGCAGTAAAAATTTTGAGAACTGAAATGATAAAATCAAAAAAAGTTAACAAAACACGCGTTATCTTGCCGACATTGAGCGTCTTGCGTGAGAAATGAACTGAACACAATCCAATAAAATCGAACTGAAATTAAATTCATCCTCATCAAATAATCACTAAAAACAGTTTTAGAAATTAAAAGTTATTGCTTCGAACACCAAAAATACCTCGATAATAAACAGTTATTTTTGCATTTTAGAAAATCGGTCGACTGCCCCACCCCTCTGTGTTTCAGACGCCAATGTGGAAAAAATGGCGTTGCCTATACCATCTAATCTATGGTTTAGATAATGTTTTCCCTGATCGTTAAGTATTAACAAACAAGTAACAAATAAATTAAATTGTTTCAAAATCAATCAAATCTCCACACAACGGGATAACAAGGAAAGAAATCCCGCAATTGCCTTTGTTACAGCGTTCATCATCAGAATAAACTGACAAAGGCAAAAAATTCCAAAATTAATTAATTCCACATAAATTAGTATGTAGTTTGGATCAAATAACGCGAACGCTAAAAAATCCAGTCACAAGTTTTCAAGTATATCTACGCCTTTTAAAATGTTAACAATACTCACATGTAATAAGAAAAAAAATCTATGTCTAACTATGCTCGGAAACTGGCCGGTGTTTGGCTAGTTTCTAGAGTCGGTTCTGAGAAAGTAAAAGAACGGAAACTAAGCCGTGGGGTCTTTATGTAAAATGTGAATCAGGGTTGCCAGATTATTTTCAGACACTCTGCCAACTGGACTAAAAAATCTGCCAAATACCACAAAAATCTGAAAAACTCTACTATTTATAGTTACTTCTTTGAAAACTCATCAGTTTTGTTAAACAAAAAATTCGAAAGGCCGATGTCATAAATTTTTTTTTCATTTCCCAAGTTTAAAAAAAGCATTAATACATAAAAATTGCCATGGAAAACGTGGAAAATAAAATCCGCCAAATATCTGCCCAATTGCCAAACCGTTTTTTTTCTGCAAGACTTCAAATTCTGCCAAAAAAAAAAAGGACATTTGGCAGAAAATCTGCCAAATTGGCAACCCTGATGTGAATATGGTCACACACCGGAAGAACTGATGCTTCGAGACGAAGAAGGTTCGAGAAGCCTATAATGATTCGTTTGAACCAATCAAATTACTCGATTTAATGAATTGGTGACACAACCATGTTATTTTTAGATCATTGTATCCAAGCACGCCACTCTTGCGACACCTTACCTCACGTGCGTCGTCTGCTGGATTTTGTATTCAATCTTATAAATAGCTCTAACGGAAAAGATACTATATTAGATAATGACGGAGAAGAAAAAATGCATTTCTAACATTCAACTTGAATCAGTAGCTTTTTATATTTGACCAATGATGTCAAGTATGATTAAAACTTGAAATAGAAGATTTATTATCATCACGATCGTTGGTATGCCATCGTTTATGAATTTGTTTGTTTATTTATTTATTTATTTATTTATTCATTTATTTATTTATTTATTCATCTATTTTCCTATTTATTTCGGCCAGGATTGGGGGGGGGGGGGTGAAGTAAATTTGAATGAAATTTGTCAATTCTTGGAAAGCAATAACATACAGTTATCATTCTCCAGTATTGAGCCTATAATTTTAAAACCGAAACTGAAACAAATGAATAGTTTTTCTGGGCGTCATGCTATAGGGTAGAATCGGGTAAGTTCGCCGACGGGGAAATTCGCCGTGACCCTCCACCCCCAAGAAATAATGCTTGGTGAACATTTATCCTTACACCCCTCACGTTGGAATAGTCCATATTCAAAAGACAAGATGTGAATGCACGTGTTGCTTCAAGTTTGAAGGAAGCAAATGAGAAATCTTTAAGAGTTATAACACATCAAAATGTCATGTAGTAATCAAGATGTTGTGACATCCTTGACTTTTTGACTGTAACGGCAACCCTACATAATTGAAGGCCTTGGTCACAAAATCAGTGTTGTATTGACTTCGTGGCCATCCATATCCATTTTGTTTTCATTATCAGTGTATATTGTCATCAGAAAAAATATTTCTAAAAATTGTAATACATTTTTTCAAAAGTCTATAATTTAGGGTAAATTCACCGGTACTTTCGGGTAAATTCGCCTCACATCACTACCGTCATACAATAATTATTCCAAAGACGATTTTTGTGTGCAATAGACGCTGTGCGTTAGCACTTAAATCTAACTAAGTTAAGAAAAGTAAATAATAAATATGTAAGTGGTTATAATAACCAGAATCAGTCGACTCGGGTATGGATGGGCAGCAGGCTATGATCTTTTGGCTGGTATTGTAATGTGTCCCCAGGAAGGCACTATACATACATCATCACACTCGATTCAAGTGCCAATAAATATGTGTTGATATGCAGTATTAGATAATGTAGAGAGATTTGAGGACAAGAAGAGTTTAAGAAATGGAAATTGTTCCTCATATTGTCTTGTAGGGAGAAAAGCTAAGCACAAAATCTCGTGATGAAGTTACCCGCCGGTGGTGGCGAGTTCCCCGACGTGCGGCGAATGTACCCACAGACTACTAGGAGCAGACCGTACAACAGCCACTTTTTAGTGGCTAATCGCCGCCGTCGTATTTAAGATGTCAGCGGTTATCGGATGAATCGAGAATATAGAGAGACTGACGATATACGGGGTTTCCAGAAAACTGGCAGCGTAAAATTATATGAGAAAACAGTAAACATTGGCATTTCGGCGACAGAACAGATGTGTTGTTAGCAAAGATTACATAAAAATAAATAAACAAAATGCTGCGATGGTGTGATGAAAGTGTGAACTTCATGGTCGATCAACTTGGTCATCATCCATTCAACTATCAATCTATTATACTTCTTTTATTACTACTGCTACTACTACTACTATTACTACTCCTACTACTACTACTACTACTACTACTACTACTACTACTACTACTACTACTACTACTACTACTACTACTACTTCTACTACTACTCACGACTACTACTACTACTACTACTACTACTACTACTACTGCTGCTGCTGCTACTACTACTACTACTACTACTACTACTACTACTACTACTACTAGAACTTCTACTATCACTACTTCTATTACTACCATTACTATGACGACGACTACAACGATGAAAGAGAGATATATAGATAGAGAGAGAGAGATAGATAGATAGATAGATAGATAGATAGATAGATAGATAGATAGATAGATAGATAGATAGATAGATAGAGAAGAGAGAGAGAGACTGATCAGAGAGAGAGAGAGAGAGAGAGAGAGAGGGAGAGAGAGAGAGAGAGAGGAGAGAGGAGAGAGGAGAGAGGAGAGAGAGAGAGAGAGAGAGAGAGAGAGAGAGAAAGAGAAGGGGGGGGGGGTGTTCTTCTCTTGCCCTCTCACCATACATGACATAGACTTGTCTACGTTGTTAGATCAGAGGGACGGATGCCGCAATTTCGCATGTTCTTCACATTTCACACCTAGGTCTAGTATCTACTAATACTAGGTATGTGTCATCATCAGTTAGAGAGACTGATCAGAGAGAGAGAGAGAGAGAGAGAGAGAGAGAGAGAGAGAGAGAGAGAGAGAAGGGGGGGGGGGGGGGTTCTTCTCTTGCCCTCTCACCATACATGACATAGACTTGTCTACGTTGTTAGATCAAAGGGGCGGATGCCGCAATACTAGGTATGTGTCATCATCAGTTAGAGAGACTGATCAGCAAGTTCAAAGAGGTGAGTTTCATTATTTGTGTTTAATATGTGGAATGTCGGTTGATAGTTATGTAACATCCAAAAGAAATGTTGATCGTCTCCGCCTGATGACTAGAATTATGTCAATATTTTATCAAAAGGGACAATCTAAATACTACTACATTACTGCTACACTACTACTACTACTACTACTACTACTACTACTACTACTACTACTACTACTACTACTACTACTACTACTACTACTACTCTACTACTACTACTATACTACTACTACTACTACTACTACTACTACTACTACTACTACTACTACTACTACTACTACTACTACTACTACTACTACTACTACTACTACTACAACAACAATACTACTACTACTACTACTACTACTACTACTACTACTACTACTACTACTACTACTACTATTATTATTATTATTATTATTACAACTATTGCTGTTGTGCGCCTATGTGGTCTTGTGATATGACCGGGAAATTGCGAAATTGCGGCATCCGTCCCTCTGATCTAACAACGTAGACAAGTCTCTATTATTATTATTATTATTATTATTATTATTATTATTATTATTATTATTATTATTATTATTATTATTACAACTATTGCTGTTGTGCGCCTATGTGGTCTTGTGATATGACCGGGAGCTCCAGGGTTCGAGTCTCAATCTGAGCAGCGCATAGTTGAGTGCTTGGAAAAGGCTCTCTTTATTCACAGTCTCTCACAATTCTCAGGCGTTAAATAAATATGTACCTTGGCGGAAAACATGTAATAACGCCTAAAAGGCATCATGTCTCCTCCTACATGTTGAGTGTTTCTCTTGGGTATGGGCCAGTTTGTACAGCGCTTTGAGTACGTTTAGTAGATATTACAGTATCTAAATGTTTGAGTTTTATGTTACAGAAGTAGAAATATTGGTTGTAGAGTCATAGTAGTAATGGAAGTTGTAGAAGTAGTAGGTTCGTCATAGGTTTACCGATCAAAGTTCAACAGCATCAAAATGAACGAGTTAAAACCAAACGATTAATGTAAAACGAGTACCTGGTTGGAAACAGTGTTGTCTGGGTCGGATAAAAATGTCATGTTGCCCAACAGGCATCATGTCTCGATTTCCGTGTTGCTTTTAGCATAGGACCACTTTTAAGTGCATTAAGCACACTGTATGGATATTCCACTTTATCAATGTTCTAGTGGGTATATTTCTTTAGAATTTGTGAACGTTACTTTGTGCAAGGGTGGATGGGTTGGGGGAGGGGGGGGGGGATGTGTGGTTTGAAATCTAAAGAAGTGTACTCACGTAATTGGCATGTGCGATGGGCTTATGTGCGGCTATGTGGTCTTGTGGTATGGCACTCGCTTTCGGATCGGAAGTTCCTGGGTTCGAGTCTCGCTCGGCACATAGTTGAGTCCTTGGAAAAGGCTCTTTATTCACATTCTCTCACCGTACTCAGGTGGAAAATGAGTACCTGGCCGTTAACAGCGTTGTCTCTGTCTGAAAAAATTATAATATCGCCTAAAAGGCGTCGTGTCCCGTCCTACATGTTAAGTGTTGCTGTTGGCTGGGGACCCCCTGTAAAGCGCTTTGAGCACGTTTAGTGGATATTGCTCTAGATAAAAGCTCAATTTTTTAATATAAAAGAGGTCCGTTTGTAGACCTTCCTCTGATCTAAAGCAAAATTGTATATCACCCGATCACAGAAGTTGTCCATGGATCCTGTCATAGCATCGATATGGTTTGTAGCACACGTCACTGCATTGAGATTTGTGAATATCATTTTTTTTTAAACAACAACATGACAACAGCAATTAGACAGCCATATAATTATCTCTTCCTTTGAATATCAACGGTGATAATAGTCAAAATTTAATAGATTGAATAGAAGATCCAACCCCAATGCACCACATATGTGACCCGCCGTCTCAAAGCGGTATTATGTCGGGATACACTCGGTTAGGGAAATTGAATTCATTGCCACAAATATAAAACTTGGGTTTAATTTCTCTACGTCATACTGGAGTATAAATACTATTTCTTGCTTTACAAAAACTTTTAAGGTCCAATTTCTCATCATTCCATCTCTAAATTCACTTTTTGGGGTCTGAATCATCCCGACATAATACCGTTTTGAGACGGAGGGTCACATATTATCTACTCAAAAGACAATACATAACTACAAGTTGAACTGCTGTGTGTGCCGGGTTCATGGACTGAGATTCTTATAATTTATAGCATCATGGGGCTCAACTCGGTGAATGATTTGTGTACTATTCTTATTGATTCGTAATATCCATCCATTTAAGCAAACCGAATATCAATAAAATCTATATTTATTGTTATTTTCTTCATCCGTATGTTTTGATTACAACAAACCTGATATCCAATGATAAAACTGATATAATAATAATGGTATAGATTTATAGTGCGCCAAACATCCCTTCATCAGGAGGGCTCTGATGGTTTTGATTTCACCCAAGTCAGGCCTTAAGGTGTGGAAAACTAGATATGCCGACTTGGTCTAATTATTTTAGCAGTAAAGAGCGTTAGTTGTTTGTGTGTATGTGTGTGTGTGTGTGGGGGGGGGGGGGATGTGGATAAGCGTCGTTTTAAAACAGAAGAAAACAGTCTTTTATATAAAATGATAAGGCGGCATGTGGTGTTTTGGCGCATTGGGAGCTCTCATACATCCCACCCTCACTTCATTGTCGTACGTCACCTCGCCCTGCGTGGGCAACAAGAAAAATAGACCCGGCTGGATTGACCTTCTTCTTCTTCTTCTTCGTTCCTCTGATGGACATCTATGGCTGCAGTCCGATATCTGCTATGAAGTCTGTGGTCCGCTTTAGGTCCTCAGCCTCACCATAGAGCTTTGTGTTGAGTGTTGTAGGGGTGACCCAGTGGTTCGAACGTTGCACGTTGTATAATGGGCAATCCATAAGCACATGTAAAGTGGTTTCATGGTCGGTTCCACATGGGCAATAAGGGGTTGTTCCAATACCTAGCTTTGTAAACATATGTCCTCTTAGTCTATTGTGTCCTGTTCGGAGGCGGAATAGAGTGACTTGGCTACTTCGCTGAATGGCATGGATTGGATCCTGCTTGTTGTGTTCTAGGTGTGTGTCATTCCTTTCTTTGTCTATTTTTAGCTTTATTATTTTCTTTTGCTGATGGTAAGTGATTGACGACTTCGGTTGTTCCTTCTGGGCTCCTTCTTTGGCCAGTTGATCGGCAATTTCATTTCCATATATACCTACATGACTTGGAATCCACTGCAGCACAATTTTTCCTGTTTTATCAGATAAGCCCTCAAGGGCCTCCACAGTGTGTGCGGCTTCAGAGTCCTGGTAATTTTCAATAGACCGGAGAGCATCATCAGAGTCTGTCAAGTAAACCACATTTTTCCCGTATATTCTGTGATCTCTGGATAGTTCTTTTGTTGCATTGAGGATGGCTTTTTCTTCAGTTTTAGTACTTGTGCACATTGAACCCACTGATACAGATATTTTTGTTTCTGTTTTATCTGTCCAGTGTATGAGTGCACCAGCACCTCCATTCATGAGGGGGCCGGAAACTGAGCCATCTGTATAAACTCTTATCCAGTTGGTCATTGGGTATTTTTTATCGATCATCTTTAGGGTTTGAGCATTGTCATTATTGCTTCGAATGTTTTTCTTGTTGATGGTTATGGATTTTTGTTTCTTTTTCCACGGTGGTGGTTTGAGATTTGGGACATTGATTTGGGCAATATCTTCCTTTGGTGTCACTTTATATTCGCTCTCTAGTTTTTGTCCCAAGGCGATGAAGTTTTCCCTTTTGAGTCGATTCTCTTTCTTTTCCATTGTACTTGGATGCAGTGGTTGGGATTCCATGAATTTTATCTTTGAGAATTGTGTCACTATTTTTAAATTTCGTTGTTCTTTGAGAGGTTTTATTCCTGTGTGGGTTTCCATCTTGTGAATTGGTGTTGTTTTCATTGCTCCAGTGATCACGCGTAGGCATTGGTTTTGGACTTTTTCAACCTTTTGAAATTGAGCCTGTGAGCACGTTCCCCATGCCGATATGGCATAGTCTATTGCAGGTCTTACATATCCAAGATATGTCTTCTTCAGGACGTTTGAGTTTGCTCCCCATTGCGTTCCAGCAAGTTTTCGGAGAAGCTGCATTCTCTTGTACCCTTTCTGTTGACTTTCATCTATTTGATGTTTCCAAGTGAGTCGAGGGTCAAATTTCACTCCTAGATACTTAGGCATAAGGTCTTCTCTCAGAATCTTTCCATCTAAAGTTAATCGCATAGATTGCTTTTTGGTTGATAAGCTGAATGTTGTGTATGTGGTTTTATCAGCATTTACTCTCATACCCCAGTCTTTTGTCCATTTGCTCAAAGCATCAAGAGTCATCTGTATCCTGGCCTTTGCAGTACCAATATTTCTTTCAGTGCATATCAGTGCAAGGTCATCTGCATACATGGCTGCTTTTACTCCTCTGCATTTGGTTTCGCAGATGTCATTGATAAAAACGACAAAGAGGGTTGGTGAGAGAACCCCGCCTTGTGGTACTCCATTTGTCATGTTCGTTAGCTTGCTTTTAGAGTTTTGAGATTGGACTCTTGCTTTTCGATTTGTGAGGTAATCTTTAATCCATGCAAACATGTTGTGTGAAACGTTGGCTTTCTTAAGTTTGAGAAGTAGTCCTTTTGTCCAGACTTTGTCAAATGCCTTTTCCATATCCACCCAAACTGTGACTGTGTGTTTTTTTTCTTGGTAACCATTTTCGATCAGCTGCGAGATGTATGTTATCTGGTCCTCTGTGCAGCGTAATTGTCTGAAACCAGCCTGTTCATCTGATATCAACTTATTGCTTTCTAAATACCATTGGAGACGGCGATTAACAATTCTCTCCATCAGTTTACCCAAGCAGCTTGTCAAACTTATTGGTCGGTAGCTTTCGGGTTTATTTTTTGGCTTGCCATCCTTCTTAATTGGTATCATGGTTGCCTGTTTCCATTTGAGTGGAAGTTTACCCTGTTTCCAATTCTGGTTGAAATAACTGAAGAATATGCAAAAGACAGAAAGGCACCACCTCCGAGATGGAATTATAAAAAAGCAGACTGGACTCTGTTTTCAAAGTTGACTGATAGTTATACAAAAGAGATAAACTGTAAAACAAGGAATGTAGAAAAATCAGCCAAAGCTTTCACAAAATCAATCATGAAAGCTGCAAAAGAATCAATCCCCAGAGGATCAAGAAAGGACTACTGTCCAGGATGGACTGAAAAATTAGGAAGTCTCAACAGCCAAGTCACTGAACACAGAAAAAAAGCAGAGAGAGAGAGAGCCAAATGATGAGAATATGGAAATTTACAAAGAGGCTGAAAAAACTCTCAGGAAAGAAACAATAAAAGCAAAACAGGAAGCATGGCATGAAAAAGCCAGACAACTTGACTACGACAGAGACGGAAGAAAGTTATGGAACCTAACAAAGCTCTAAGTGGACAAGAAAACAGATATGCTGCACCATCAGTAGAAGATGATCAGGGGAGGATTCTCAACAAAAAACAAGCAGCAAACTGTTTTATGAAGCAGTACTCAAGTGTTGGGAGTATACAGATTAGAAAAGAACGAAAACGAGAAGTCCACAAAGAATTGAGAAAACACAAGGATACACCCAAAGAATCCACAGATGATGTCATGTTCAGTTCGATTAAAAAAGAAGAAGTAGAAATTGCCTTGAAATCTCTAAAAACGAACAAATCACCAGGTCCAGATGATGTTACTAATGACATGTTGAAACACCTAGGAACCCTCACAAAGAGGAAAATGAAACAACTGTTCAATGCTGGATTGACCAAAATGGTATTATTTATTGTGTGAGCTGATTCTAACCAACAGCAACACTTAACACGTTGGACAAGACATGACACCTGTGAGGCGATATTACAATTTTTAGGACAGAGACAACGCTGTTAACGACCTGGGACTCATTTTACACACGAGTATTGTGAGGGAATGTAAATAAAAAGTATTTTCCAGGGACTCAACTATGCGCCGCCCAGAGCGGTACTCGAATCCAGGACCCTCCGATTCGAAGGCGAGTGTCATACCACAAGACCACATAAGCCGTGTTCTTTTGCCTAAAATTTCGAAGTTCGTCATAGGTTACCGATCAAAGTTCAACAGTATCATCAAAATGAACGAGTTATTTCGTAGAGGCTAAAACCGAACGATTAATCAGATAGATAGCATTGCGTCATGACCTGATAAACGAAACAGTAGATAAAGAAAAGGTGGGGTGACCCTCGACTCAGTTCTCGCGATGCATCAACTCTTTCCGTACCAATCATTTTCAGTATTTTATATGGCAGGCTTACCTAGCAAAAAAATTGATTTTTAAAACTCAAACAACTTCTCTACAAAACAATTGTATGCTCTTATTGATTACGAACAAAGATCATTCTTCAAAGTTTGTAATGAACAAAATAAGTCTGAATAAGAAAAATGTATAGTGTGTCGTAACAAATGTGACGATTTTGTTGCTGGTGGTAAGGAGAGAGTTAATCAAGTCCTGTTCCAAAAAAAAAAGAGTCGGTGAATTAATTTATTTTATTCAGACACCTCCCTCCACTATGTGGCATGCCCAGTTTTGAGAGACGTGAATTAATTACGTTCACGAATGCACAAGAGCAGATAAAAGGCTGTAAGAGCCTAACATAAATCTGGACTTATATCATATCATATTATATATTGAGCTTTATATAGCGCAATATCCACTAAATGTGCTCAAAGCGCTTTACAAGGGGTCCCTGGTCAACAGCAACATTTAACACGTAGGACAGGACATGACGCCTGTTAGGCGATATTACAATTTTTCGGACAAAGACAACGCTGTTTACGGCCAGGTACTCATTTTACACCTGAGTACGGTGAGAGAATGTGAGTAAAGAGCCTTTTCCAAGGACTCAACTATGCGCCGAGCGCAAGGCTCGAACCCAGGACCTTCCGATCCGAAAGCGAGTGTCATACCACAAGACCACATAGCCGCACGAATATCATAATACCCTTTCAAATAGATCATTGGGATTCATTCGACGTGTACATAATATATGCAAAGAAGGACACGTCGGAATCAGTCAATATATTATCCGCACATTAGATTTTGCGTTCAAAAGGAACGTTCTGTTAACCGATACATCGTACTCATCAGTTGGTGTGCTGAATTTCATATCATAAAATGGCCTTTTTTCATACAACTTCGTCAACGTCAACACCATTCTATATGGCTACCGTTTGTGCGTGTTAAGGATAGATAAAACGTTCCAACACAATGAAGTTTTGCGGGGCTCATTAAAAAAAACAAACAACAGGAGCCACTCAATTTTACGACAGTCATAACACCGATGGCCACGAACAGTTTGCGATACCTAATACGAGAACACAGTTTTATCATTGACTTAGGTCAAGAGGTTGGTGCTACAACGAGAGAGAGAGAGAGAGAGAGAGAGAGAGAGAGAGAGAGAGAGAGAGAGAGAGAGAGAGAGAGAGAGAGAGAGAGAGAGAGAGAGAGAGAGAGAGAGAGAGAGAGAGGGGGGGAACCAAATAGTAATAAGAAAACAATATAAAACAGTGACTGGCGTTTTCCCGAACTCACAAACTTCTCTCACGCAGCGCAGTCGTTCAACTTTGTAATCTAAGAGAGATAATTCAGTTTTTATAGACACCTGTATTAGTCGTATATGAGTAACATTTCTTGATTCCTTCTTAAAATTCTTCGGGTGACAGGTACAACGAACAAATTAATAAATAATTATATATATATATATATATATATTATATATATATATATATATATATAATATATATATATATATATATATATATATATATAATATAATGTAAATTTTCACTCACATTTTTTGCCGAGACGACTCGTTTCTGTGTTTTTCCTTTCGTACCTACAAGTACCCACCAACACTCATAAATATAAATATAAATATATATATATATATATATATATAATATATATATATATATATATATATATATATATATATATATATGTAGTAATGGAGCGAATTATTATTTTAATATTTACCACAATGTTTGAGACAGTCAACATTAATACCGGAAGTTCTTGTTAATCAACTACAAACCGGAACCACTTCAACAAACAACAACAGTCAACAAACCAACTCAGTCCTGACGATGGCTTATTAGGCCTGAAACATTAATGTAGACTGTCTCAAACATTGTGGTAAAAAAATATTAAAATAATATATATATATATATATATATATATATATATATATATATATATATATATATATATATATAGGCCTAAATATATATATTTTAAATTTAAAAAACATTTTTTTTAGAGAAGAATAATGAAGAAAGAATGGAAAAGAAAAGCAACAAGAACTACACTTTAAGACTTTATACAGTCAATATTTTCACTAAATACAATCAAAGTGCTTTAAAGTTTTTGATCTTTAGGGAAGAGGGGTGTCGCCATTCCAATGAGTGTCTCTTCGACCCAGGTTCACCCCAAATAAAACACTACCTCTACAAAATGCCTGGGTTTTATAGTCTCTTTACTAATGCGTTTAAACGTGTTACTCGACGTTTTTTCTTCTGAAACAAGAAATTCAATGTCAGCTTTCTGTCGCTGACGGACATTCATGGGGGCAGTCATTTTGAACTGTCATGACTTTGTCAAAATTTGACAGAATTAAACATTTTAACTTTTGGTTCAAAGGGTACATATGTAAGTTCAATTGAGCCAAATATGACGTCACATGAAAAAGAAATGAACTCGGTAGGAGATTTGTCCCATAACGTTTTGACTAACCATCGTAGCTTTATTCATTGTTTCAATCGCAGAAGGTATGCAAGTAAATGTATATCTATCTACATCTTGTCTCTCAATATCGTGTATCAGATGGTAGGAGAATAAATTCATATTTTAATAGATGTGTATTGTCATTGAGAATTTCAAATGCTTTCCTCTCAACAGCTCTCATGTAGTGTTGATCAATGCTTTCCAGTTTGAAATTCATTATTTTACTCGATCTTACCCGATTCTTTATCTATTCTATATAGTTTTGATTTCTTTTTCACTCCACACCCACCCCATCAGATTGTTAAATTGAAAATTATTAGACTAAGTAGAATGGAATTATAGATTCGCAACATTGTCATTCTGCTAACATCAACATTTCTACATTTTCGAAGAATATACATACTTTAACAAAGTTTCATAGAGATGCAATCTGCATAAGGTTTAAAATTAAATGATTTGACAATGATCATTCCTAAATATTTGAATTGCTTGACTAGTTCAACTTTTTGATCATTCATTTTAATGGCATTTGGAGTTACCTGACTTTTTCTGAAATCAAAAATTTATTCTTTTGTTTTTGATACATTAAGTTCGAGGCAGTTTTTCTAACATCAATTCACAAAATGTTCAATTTGGTTTATATAATGATTTTCTGATTCTTGGCTATTCCTAAAATGACTGTATCGTCTGCATATTTAACAATAAGACATTCATCAAAAATAGATATACAATCATTTGTCTACAAAATATACAAAATTGGGAAGCTCACACTGTGGGCAACCAGTTGAAATGGACTTTGTTGTAGAGGAATATATTCCCATTTTAACGTACTGGGGTCTTTCCAATAGAAAATTATGGAATCATTGTATGAGATATCGTGGTAGCTTCATGGACGACAACTTTTAATGAGGATGGTTGTGTTCATTTAATTGAAAGCAGAAAAGTCAACGTATAATATTCGTGAGTAGGTTGCGGGTGATTTGTTTAGATGTTTTTTTTTCCATAGTATTCAGGCATCGATTACGCTACGGCCATGTTGATAATCAAATTGATGCTTGTCAAGTATCTCGTAATCACGTAGGTACTTTTTTTTGTTGTTGTAGAAGTTGACATTTCAAAATCTTTTCGAAACATTCATGACCATTAATGTTAATGCGACAGGACTGTATTAATTCAACTTTGTCGGGGGATGTTTTTTAGGCATTGATATGATAATCAAAGTTTTCCACAGAACTGGAACAATTTGTTTATAGACGGATAGCTGAAAACATTTTGTATAAGGAACAACAAGCTGTTGAAAACAGTTGGTAAGAATATTTCGGCCGAGACAACCCTGTTACCGACCAAGTACTCATTTTTAGTAAAGAGCCTTTATCCAAGGACTCCAACTTTGCACCACCGACAGTGGACTCAAACCAGAGAGAGACCTACAGGTCCGAAGATGAAACCTTAAAAAAAAAAATCTTGTGAAAATAAAAACGATGCTCACTCTTAGTTTTATACTAAGAAAGATGGCGGCATGTGTCGGCATAAGACGGAATATCAGCTGTTGTCATGCATGTGCTATTCTTTAAAAAAAATATTATGGTTGTGTATCTCCCCAATGGGTCTTGGAAAGCATCCCTAAGATCGGCCTTGACTGGGGAAAATGAAAACGGTGCTCGCCCTTAGTTTCATACTAAAAAGATGGCGGCAGGTGACGTAATACCAGTTGTTTTCACGTATGTCCTACTATTTTAAAAACATTATAATAGCTGTTTATCTCCCCACTGGGTCTTAGAAAGCATCCCTAAAATTAGCCTTGACTGGGGGTCGATGCACAGACTTGCTGCTATTTCATCACAGAAAATACCCGTTAGTTTAGACGATTGAATGTTGTATATACATAAGAGTGCGTGTTTCCGATGCGAACGATCTGCATTAGCCACTCCCACGCCTCGTTCTGAAAAAAGCCCGCGAAATTAAAGGGGAGGCAAGAGAAAATCAGCTGATCGTTAAAATAGTAACAGAAAAGTGGAGGTGCTCGGCAATGAATGCAAAAAAGACATTTAAAACGCCGTAAAAATGTTTAAAAATCACTTAATGTTATAATTACCATCCATAACAACCTGTCAAATTCACATATGTAAGATGTCAAGCCAAAATTAATAATAAAATAATAAAGAACACGATTGACCGGTGGTCCGTTGACTACACATGCATACGAGTACCAGAAATATTTTGTAAACAATGTAACACAATATAATGTGTAAGTTTCAAAGCAAATGCAACCACAAATAACATCAAAGAACAATGTGGGACTACTGTTTTAATTTCATAAAACCAAACGTATATTTTCTGCCCCGATATTGAACGTGTAGTTAGTATGTATCGTACAAACAACATTCGTTTAGACAGGTAGTCGGGATTCTAGCGCCAGTTTTATTTGGGCAACCATGATTGGGATTTCACTCAATGCACTTATTATTAATTATTATTATTATATAATAATAATAATAACAACAACAACAACAACAACAACAACAACAACAACAATAATAATAATAATAATAATAATAATAATAATAATAATAATAATAATAATAATAATAATAATATAATAATAATAATAATAATAATAATAAGCAGTTGAAAGGATATAGTCTTTGGTGTATAAGTGCATATGTACAATATTTCTTATAATAAATGCTTCAAAACAAAACAAAACTAAAAAAAATAAATAAAGAATAAATGAATAAAAATATCTATTTGGGCATTTACTTACATTAATAGTCTTGAAAATCACAATCACAATCCATGAAAATTAAATATCCCAAAATCCGAAGAAGACATGAATTTAATCCAAAATCCAACACAGGAATGTATTTTAATAGGAGACAGATATCCTATTAAAACCATAGCATTACTTGCAAACAACAATACCCCACTCTGCGTTTAACGGGCTTGTGGCCGTCACATTGTAAATTGTGGCCGCATTAGGGTAATCGGTGTCCTAAAGACTGACACACTGACATACAATCAATGAGAACTATAAAGAATCCATTCTAGAATTCAACTACAAACTGAAAAGCATGATAAATATCACTCTCTCAAATAATTTCCTTTGCTCAGGTTCACTCACACTCTCCTTTATTGCAAAACATTGATAAGTGAGATAAAGTTTGTATTTCAATTATAAACTTAATCACATAACCTAAATGATGGAGAATAAAAACAGCTAATTATAAAAAAAATTCACAGATCAAGTTATCTAATTGAACTCCGCATATTTAGCTTAATTACTCATTGACCATATATTTTTTTTAATGGCATTGTTTCATTTAAACAAGACCATGACGCTTATGCCTGGACCGGGTATTCACAAATTATGCTTTTGTGTTCCACTTTTCGAATCGAATTAATCTCTATCTTATCCGTTTATTTGCAAATTTTCTGCACTTTATAAATAAGACCATAACGCTTATGTCTGGACGGTTGTTCGCAAATTCTGCCTTTGTGTTCCACTGTTCGATTAGAATTAATCTCTATTTTTTCCGTTTATTTGCAAAGTTTCTGCACTTTATAAATAAGACCATAGCGCTTATGTCTGGACCGGGCATTCGCAAATTCTGCTTTTGTGTTCCACTTTTCGAATCGAATTAATATCTAGTCTATCGGTTTATTTGCAAAGTTTCTGCATTTTATTAATAAGACCATAACGCTTATGTCGGGACCGGGCATTCGCAAATTCTGCTTTTGTGTTCCACTTTTCGAATCGAATTAATCTCTATTTTATCCATTTATTTGCAAAGTTTCTAGATTTTATAAATAAGACCATAACGCTTATGTCTGGACCGGTTGTTCGCAAATTCTGCCTTTGTGTTCCACTGTTCGATTAGAATTAATCTGTTTTTTCCGTTTATTTGCAAAGTTTCTGCACTTTATAAATAAGACCATAGCGCTTATGTCTGGACCGGGCATCCGCAAATTCTGCTTTTGTGTTCCACTTTTCGAATCGAATTAATCTCTATTTTATCCGTCTATTTGCAAAGATTCTGTACTTTATAAATAGGACTATGACGCTTATGTCTGGACTGGGTATTCGCAAATTTTCCTTTTGTGTTCCACTTTTCGAATCGAAAAAACATCTAGTCTATCCGTTTATTTGCAAAGTTTCTGCACTTTATAAATAAGACCATAACGCTTATGTCTGGACCGGGCATTCGCAGATTCTGCTTTTGTGTTCCACTTTTCGAATCGAATGAATCTCTATCTTATCCGTTTATTTGCAAAGTTTCTGCACTTTATAAATAAGACCATAGCGCTTATGTCTGGACCGGGCATTCGCAAATTCTGCTTTTGTGTTCCACTTTTCGAATCGAATGAATCTCTATCTTATCCGTTTATTTGCAAAGTTTCTGCACTTTATAAATAAGCCCATAACGCTTATGTCTGGACCGGGCATTCGCAAATTCTGCTTTTGTGTTCCACTTTTCGAATCGAATGAATCTCTATTTTATCCGTTTATTTGCAAAGATTCTGCACTTTATAAATAAGACCATGACGCTTTTGTCTGGACCGGGTATTCGCAAATTCTCCTTTTGTGTTCCACTTTTCGAATCGAATTAATATCTAGTCTATCGGTTTATTTGCAAAGTTTCTGCATTTTATAAATAATAATAATTGTTCAAAATTTTACCTTACACCCGATATTACAAGTACAAGTGAGCCAGGTGAAGAAGATTGTCAAACAGTGTGACAGATGAAATAGGAAGAGAGAGAGAGAGGGAGGGGGGGAGAGAGAGAGAGAGAGAGAAGTGAGAGAGAGAGAGGGCAAGAGAGAGAGAGAGAGATATTCGTTTTTTGTTCAAAATCTCTCTCTCTCTCTCTCTCTATCTCTCATTGCACAAGGTTGTGCTATTTACTACTATTTATCAAGAACAGCCAAGCTGGCAACCCAGTCTCTGTATAAACTAAGCAAGATGGCAACAGGGACCTCGCTCCTTATCCAATGCCGAAGCTTTAGTTTGAGTCAAACGGTTTTGTTAAAAAAAAACACCCAAAATAAGTTCGTGTCGTAAGTGATGGAAGTTGAATCGGCTTATTATAAAATCGTTTTTATGGTCTGTTTGGATTGCCCTTTTTAAATAGAAAAGTGAATATATCATAAACTTGAAGAATAGGCAAGCTAAATGAAATTTAAATTGACTGATTAAATGAGTACGCGAGGCTGAGTTGCGAACGACTACTGTGTTCGACATTCCGATCCAGTGTCATTCATGTTCACCATACCGTGTTACTGTCTACACACTACACTGCATTGTTAGTGACTGGTCATGTCTTTTTTGTTTGTATGTTTTACGCAAGCTTAATAAAAATTAAATTGACTGATTAAATGAATACGTGAGGCAGAGTTGCGAACGACTCATGGGTTCCGACATTCCGACCCCAATGTCAGTGTCAGTCATGTTCACCGTACTGTGTTACTGTCTACACACTACACGGCATTGTTAGTGACTGGTCATGCCTGTTTTGTTTGTATGTTTCTTTTAATATGGGTCAATTTACAAAGAATAATAATAGAAATGTTCAAAACAAAAACTAGATTCACTATTACGTGCCTGTAATGAAGTGCTTTCCACAAACCGTGAGCGAGAATGATGGTGGAGGTAATGGCAACCATGTGGGTTTGTTATTGTTTCCTACCTCCGTCAACCCGCGCATCCGGTTGCGCACCCACGCTGATTCTGACCAATTGAAAACGAAAAGAACTTAATGAGACATGGAGGGTGGACATGTTCCATTTCTTGGTATGATTCGAGGCAAGTACTCCTACTCTTCAGGGATGGGACGGAAAAAAAACTTCTTCGTTTTATCAAGTAATAAAGCAAAAACTCAGGACATCTTCCAACGGTGCCTATTTATCAGTCTAAAGGCGTCCTCCTTTCGTCAATGGAAGAGGTAATAAGCACATTAAAAATTGCATTCCGTGCTTTTTCTCCTTCCTTGAAGGTTATTGGGTTATTAGGCTAATATTCATGATTTTTAAAATTAAAACTTATGGTTGTATTTGGTTTAACTCACTCAACCCTAACACCGACTATATCCGTAGTTTACCCGGGTTACTTCTAACCCATGCCTTATTTATTACATTTTTCTAAGACAAATTATAGGCGTAGTATCAAAGCTAATGTTTTTTGGTTTTTACAGGTTGGTGGTAGTTGAATAAAACTATCTATGTATACGCTCATTTTTTAATACATTTTTTTTCCAATTTTGAAAAGTAGCAAAAATTCTAGGATTGAGTGAGTTATACATATGAATATTTTGTAGACGTTTATCTTACTTTTCCCTGCAAAATTATAGGGAATGCACTTGAAAGTCTTAGGTAAGCAGTAAGCAGTGCTTATTATGCTTCTATGGGCAGTTTTGAAATCGGATATTTATTAATTTGTTCGCCATTTCCAACTATTTCTATATCAATATGGATCCTGATATAGGCATTGCTTGTCTCCTTGTCACTTTGAAAAAAAAAATTAAATAGAGCTTTTATAAAGAGCAATATCCACTAAACGTGCTAAAGGCGCTTTACAAGGGGTCCCTGGCCCACAGAAACATTTAACATGTAGGACGGGACATGATGCCTGTTAGGCGATATTACAATTTTTTCGGACAGAGTCAACGCTGTTTGCGGCCAGGTATTCATTTTACACCTGAGTACGGTGAGAGAATGTGAGTAAAGAGCCTTCTCAAGGACTCAACTATGTGCCGAGCGAGGCTCGAACCCAGGACCTTCCGATCCGAAAGCGAGTGTTATACCACTAGACAACAGAGCCGTTTGGATCAAACATCAAACCGAAAGGACACCAACAAGTGACCGCAGCATTTTCTTTCTACCTGAACACATAATACAGACAGGTGGAATGCCTTGGTTGGCACACAATTTGACGGATATAAGGCAAGTTCACTCGCTGCGAGATAACTATTATATCCGAGTCAGCATAAATCGAACCATGTTATAACCATGGTTCCATGTCTTACATTTATAGAGAAAAAAAAGGTATTTGAATTTTCATTTTAGTATCCAAGTTCCTGTAATAACAGAGTCTGACCAGACTGCATCTTTTTGGTTTGATCGTTGTTGATCAATATAGTATTTTACTGCACGCTGCCAGAATTTTAAAAAAACTTCAAACTTCGATGAATTAATTTATCCCGAAACTTGCCCTTCATCTTCTTCTTCTTCTTCTTCTTCTTCTTCTTCTTCTTCTTCTTCTTCTTCTTCTTCTTCTTCTTCTTCTTCTTCTTCTTCTTCTTCTTCTTCTTCTTCTTCTTCTTTCAGCTTATCCCGCATTTTGCAGGGTTGCCATAATGAATGCCACATCTCCACGCATCTCGGTTCAGAGCATCATCTTCCTCCAGGCCCAGTTCTTTCATATCATCCTTTTCTTTATCCCACCATCTAGTCTTTGGGCATCCCCTTTTCCTCTTTCCTGCTAATTGTCAGTCTAATACTTTCCTTCCCACGTACTCCCTCTCTCGTCTCTTTCCATGTCCGAACCATTTCAATATATCTTCTCTCATCTTTATCGATACATTCTTCACTTCAGTCAACCTTCGAATTCTTTCATTTCTCACTTTATCTTTTCTTGTCCAGCTAAGTGACCATCTCAACATCCTCATTTCTACCACCTCAACTTCTTCTCAACCCTAAACTTATCCAAAATTCTTATATCTGATCCATCCAA
>NC_088371.1:16978401-16990901 GCF_034508935.2 Berghia stephanieae
GATTCAAAATCCCTACATCTTTTGTTGATTTACTTCTGCCATTGTATTTCCTTTTTATTATTTATTTGCTTTATTATTTTCAGAAATTCATTGGTCCATGGCAATACCCAAAATAAATTTTCAGAAGTGGATGAATAAAGTTTATATTATATCTTATCTTATCTTAAAAACTTCCCGAAGTCCCATGTTTGAGAGTTTTTGCCAATATGAGGGTCATTTATATCGATTTTAATAAAAACAAGTCTAATTTTCAAAAATCACAATATCTCAATGACAACAAACCATAGGGTTTTGAAGGACTATGTATGATCAGTGGAAGTTGGACAATTACAGAAGACATTAGAAAGAAACTGGAGGCAGCAGAGATGTGGTTTCTTAGAAGGATGTTAGGAATCTCATAGATAAAGAAGAAAACTAGTGAAGTAGTATTAGAGCAAGCTGAAACTAAAAGGTTACTGATTCGTACAATAAGAAAAAGACAAATGCAATTTTTAGGGCACCTAAATCGACATAAATGAAAATAAATTGAACATCCTGCTCTCACAGGAAAGATAGAAGGTAAAAAGAGTAAAGGTAGACCAAGAAAAACATATTTGAATCTGTCCCCGCGGTTTTTTGCCATTTCAAACGCCAAAATTTGCTAAAATTTGCCATAAAAAATGGAAAAATTTGCCAACAAAATAGCAAAATTTGCTAAAAATTTGCCAAAACTTTGCCGCCATTTTTACAAAAATCAAACAATTAAAACAACATGTACGGTAAAAAAAAAATTGACACAAATAGGGCATTTTGTAGAATATTGATGTCACAACATGTCAACATGAATTTATTTACATTTTGAATGGTTTGAAATAATATAATAATAATATAAATAATAATAATAATAATAATAATAATAATAATAATAATAATAATAATAATAATAATAATAATAATAATAATATAATATATAATAGCCATAGTAAGTAAGTAAGTAAAAAAAAAGAAGAAAGTAATCAAAATATTATAATATTTAGCTTCTTAAAATTTGGGAAATCAAAGTGAACAATCGCATAAAAAATTCAAAATTTGAAAAACCAATTAAGGAGAGGAAAAAATAACTATTCACAAGGAAAGAGAAACAAAATCCATTTTCCCAATGGGAGCACATTAAATTTGTATTCTCTACTTACTATCCAATTTTGAGCATTATTATTATTATTGCTTTATATTTCAATAGGCCTAATGGGTTTTTGAATGAAAAACATGGAAAAAATCATGATAAATCATAATCATATCATGAAAACTAAGTGCAACTTGTGGCTAAACATGAAATTGCATTTCCTGAAAAATATTTTACTAGAACACATTTTGTTTACATAAATGATAAATGTGATAAATTTCTAAGGCAAAGAATTACACTTTGAAAAGTATAATTTTTGAATGCAATAAAATAAAAATAGGAATTTCCTCATGAAATATCAAATAATATGTAAGTTAGTTAACATTAATTGTCTCGAATGTAGATTCTTGAAACTAGGTAATTCTATTTTCTGTAGTAGTTATAGACAATCATAATAAACAATAATTTATTACTTACTTAACAAGTTGATGATCATTCAGAGAAATCATGTTATAAGAAACAAAAGTGTTTGCAGCATAATAGGATATAAATTTAAAGTACATTTTAGATTATTATCTTATATTATAAATATTAACCTTTTACTATAAAAAAAAACCCCAAATCATATGAATATTTAAAATATTTCATTGATAAAAACCTTGCCTGGATCTAGGTCAAGACGTATATATATGTGACAATTTTGTTAGGGTAAAGAGTGCAAAGTTCTATTGGAGGCGGACTAATTTCATAACAAGGACAGTCTAGGATATCGCCAAAATAGTAGTCATGGGTAAAATTCAATGTGACTATACAACAAGACTCTGGAATAAAGAGGAAATAATCCATCACATAGGAACTTTAAAAAATGACATATTACATCAAAGAATCAATGGAAATAAAATTATTATAATAGAGGAAAAATCGTCAATTTAGCCTAAAAACGACAAAAATTGCCGCTTTTTGCGGTCAAGGGTGGAATTTGCGGCAGTGAAAAACTGCGGGGACAGTTGAATAGTTTGAACAGTTGGGTGACAAAGGAAGAGAAGTGTAATATTAGTTTTTTGAGGTTATCTGAACACGGAGATGAATGGCGTAAAATTCAATGTGACTATACAACAAGACTCTGGAATAAAGAGGAAATAATCCATCACATAGGAATTTAAAAAAATGACATATTACATCAAAGAATCAATGGAAATAAAATTATTATAATAGAGGAAAAATCGTCAATTTAGCCTAAAAACGACAAAAATTGCCGCTTTTTGCGGCCAAATAAAAATTTGCGGCTTTTTGGGGTCAAGGGTGGAATTTGCGGCCACGAAAAACTGCGGGGACAGTTGAATAGTTTGAACAGTTGGGTGACAAAGGAAGAGAAGTGTAATATTAGTTTTTTGAGGTTATCTGAACACGGAGATGAATGGCGTACCATAATCGCCTATGTCTGGCAGAGTCTTGGTAATTGAAGAAGAAGAAGGTATTTGAAGGACGAGATTTTTGGCCAAAATTTTAATTGCATGTATTTCCAGAGTACGCCAGTTAACTGGTCATCACGGGTCAGTTATCGTAAACAGAGAAAAGGCTATGGAAAGTAGAAGGAGAATGTTGACAATATCTTGACCAATACTGGAAACATTTTCAACGTTTTGACCAAATCGATGCAGTTGTTGAAGGTCTTCAATTCCATCCAGTTCAAAGTGACGCGGGATGAAATCATCTTTGGAGTCTAGGTCGTAACATGATAAGAGTGTACCATTGGTGTCTGTAGCGGCATCACCATCACGGCCTGGACGGAAATCAACAACGACAACTGCTTCCTCATCATCTTGTTCTCCCATAATGAAACAAATGAAAACCTGTTGAAGGTAGGCGTTATTCTGATACGTCTCTGAAATGTATGTCGACACATGTTGAATCGCAGGGAGTACATTTGTGTCTTGTGGAGGTGGGCCAAGGTCATATTTGGTCAGTGTCATCTCGGAGTGAATTCCCATTAATTTCTCACGGCTGTTATTGATTCGCGTCATTGTTTTCTCCAGACGTGTACCATTATCTGCGATGACCAGGTCATCCCCAGAGCATTGGTGCGTCAACTCATACGTCACACCATTCAACACGCTGGTAAGCAAGTCACCCGTGTTTTCATTGTCTCCAAAAACTTGCAGGACCAATTTTTTTGGACGTCTACACTCTCCATCCACCATGAGATACCCTTGTTTGCAGACAAATACCAAATCACAATCATTATTCCCTGTATCGCTCGAACAACGGAGATCCCGCCATTTTGCTTCGACTTTGTTATTAATTTCCAGCACATTAAGCGATTTTGCTTTGGCGTCAACTTTGAAAACAATCTTCAGGGTGTGGACATCATCTTTCAGTGGATGTATATATATCCAACGCAAGTAACACTTTCTATACTCATTATTTTCCGAAAGGTTGTCTTCCATCTTGAAAGATGCCCCAAACGTTTTCTCATAATCCACCCCACAGACAGGAGACAGACTCGGTAGCGTTACATACCTATGAACGCTGTCACATATCCTGAGACTATGGTCCCTGCTAGAGACATCCCCAGTCTCCTCCTCATCTTCCGCCTTCTCATCATCATCATCATCATCATCATCATCATCATCATCATCATCATCATCATCATCATCATCATCATCATCATCATCATCATCATCATCATCGTTACTAACACCATCACCGCCATTAACAACACCATTGTCATCACTGCCTTCACCTAAATACAGTTCCCCTCCGCTAAAACATGAAAGTCTAACACCGTTCTTGCAAGTTCGCAATGTTGTCATCATTGGCTGTTGATCGATCCGGATTATGTTATTGTCGAACACCATTCCATTTTCCAACGAACGTTTCAATTCCTTCATTTTACTCACAGGAGTCTTAAACAAATATTTCTTGGACCAGAACACAATCTTCTCTTCGTCACCCATCGTACCATTTTCTCTTCCAGTACTGTCAACAAAGTCGAAGGCTTTACGACTTTTATATTGGTAGTACTGATACAATCTGCAGTTCCTAAAATTCAGTCCTAATGTTTCATGGGTTACTACGATGGATTCCCTTGCATTGAGCACATCTGAAAAAACAAACAAAAAAAGAAAAACCACAAAACAGAACATTGCTGTCAAGAGCATGGTCCATGGGAGATAAATCATTACATTTTCACTGACCTTATCCATCGTTAACCATACAGCGGCATCGCGAGTCGATCGCGTCACTATAATAATAATAATAATAATAATAATAATAATAATAATAATAATAATAATAATAATAATAATAATAATAATAATAATAAAGCGCTAAATTCTATAATCAACTGTACTGTACACGCCAATTACGAATATTAACCAAAAGTCAAAACACAAGTCAAAACACAGAAACAAGCACGCACTCACACAGGCATTGGTACAAAGGGGTCACACTCAACAGTAAACGTAAACATGCGTATCCAAATCCTAGCCTTAATTAACCAGTAGATTTTTGACAAATCAAAACCTGGAATTTGTGACACACCTTCACCCGTGCTCGGGCAAACATATTTAGTTGTTTATAAACAATAACGTGAATGAAATCGACATCTCTCTGATCATTGTTTTTGCTTTTATACCGCCAGATGGGTGACTAGTTATCATTCGATTTTTTCGATCATTTGGTAAATGTTTAAGTTTACACAAAGTTGTCTGTTTGTTCTTTTGATCAAGCAATAGAACAGTGGGTATTTTACTTAGACACATACCATCGATAGTAAAAAATGTGTAGTTCGCTATATTACCCAATCACTGCCAGTGTTTACATTATGACCACTGTCCGAGAGGCGTGGTTATCTATGTGTCTATTGGATTCAGTAGTCTGATGTCACACCGCCCGCAACGGCGGCCATCTTGGTTCTAAACAAAGAAAATCATTACTTTTTATTCTTCATGCTGGCTAGAACTTTTCATATGCCTTGTGATCAGAATGTGTAAAAGTCAAAACATGATCAAATTTATGTGTTTTTCCCCCCTCTGTATACGCTTTTATGCTCGCCGGCGAGTAACAAGTTTTGTATTAGTAAGACTGGACTAGAAGATCTTAAAGTACAAGATGATGTATGCATCCGGATTAGTGAGTAAAGATAATGAGAAGAGTCAGCATGATGAGTACATTTAAAGACTTGAAAAGTTATCTGAAATTCAACTCTTTTCTCCACAGGCAGCCAATGTAATTGTTTTAAAAATGGGACAAGGTCTGTTCTACCAGGTAGTACTTGAAGTGGGGTTATGTCAATGTGCTCATGAAAGTACGTTTGTTTTTATCAGTCAAAAATCTACTGGTTAATTGTTTATAAACAACTAAATATGTTTGTCCGAGCACGTGTGAAGGTGTGTCACAAATTCCATATTTTGATTGGTCAAAAATCTACTGGTTAATTAAGGCTAGGATTTGGATACGCATGTTTACGTTTACTGTTGAGTGTGACTCCTTTGTACCAATGTCTGTGTGAGTGCGTGCTTGTTTCTGTATTTTGACTTGTGTTTTGACTTTTGGTTAATATTCGTAATTAGCGTGTACAGGACAGTTGATTATAGAATTTAGCGCTTTATTATTATTATTATTATTATTATTATTATTATTATTATTATTATATATTATTATTATTATTATTATTATTATTATTATTATTTATTTTAATGTTTTTGAAGTCCTTGAAAAGAAATGTTGATTTTGCGGGAAAGAAGAGAGTTTCAATTGTCAAGACTGCTTGTTTCAAGTAAGTTGATGAGAAGATAGTATCGTTGTGTCTTCATTCAAAAGATTTCTAATATTCTAATGTGACAGTCTTTAGAAAAAAAAAACAAACAAGCAAACATAAATAAAACAAAACAAAAACAAAAACAAAACACAACACACACACAAACACACACAAAACTTCGTCAAAATAAACCCCTTAAGCCTTAACCTTTTACAAAGATATATTGGCTATTTATCCAATTATTCATTGGTATAATATTTTCAACAAGTGTGGTATTTCCCTTTTTTCTAATCACAATCAATTTACTTTTACTGACTTTACACTGTAGTTTGTTGAAATTCATCCATACTTTGATGGCATGTGTGCATTGTTCAATATTGCTTATCGTAGATGTAAATGAACGGACAAGGATGGACAGCTCAACTCTAATGAGAAAAGCGAAGGACAGATCTAGCCTGATCTATGTGGAGGGCCCTTACTGCATAATAATAATCTCTCATGCCTCTTCTACGACCACCGCAGTCAGGAGAACGAGGTGAGGTGAGTTGACATGTTGAAGATTTTACGGTGATAGACACAAAACTGTGCCCCGTTGGCGTAGAATTGATTGCCTGGAATAATTCCTGAACTAGGAGGTGTGTGTGTATGTGTGTGTGTGTGTGGGGGGGGGGGGTAGAAGTAAAAAGAAATTGGCGCGAGAAAGATCCTTGAGGCACGTGATATTTCAAGTCCGGGTGGGATGACAGGGTATCTGCAATAGTCATTTGCTGCTTCCTCCTCGTCATAATACTCTTGGAACCAGTGGAGTGCTGTTTCGGGCGATTCCAAATTCGTTTTTCATCCTCTGATGATTTGATTTGACTTTCCTCACCGGTCTGTCCTCCTCAATGATACCTGAGGATCCGATCTCCTATCGTGTGTTGTAGTAGTACCATCGATCCCAATGTGCAGACAGACACGCTTATAATTTCATTTGAGTCGAGTATTGTTAAGTTCCTTGCACACAAAGGAAATCCCCCCGAGAAAAAACAAAACAAAACAAAACAAAAAAAGAAAAAGAAAAAAAAAAGAAAAAAAACAAACAAAAAACAAAACAAACAAGAACTACAACAACAACAACAACAACAACAACAAAAAAAAAAAAAACCCCATCCTTCTAATTATTCCAAAGGGGAAACATTTCTTTAGGGCCTATTCAAATAGAATTGCGCCAACTGCAGTACAGCACTGCAACTTGAGCTAGGGTAAGGTGACTTGATCCGGGTCACAAAGTGAGGTAGGGAATCGAACTCGGTACCTTTTGGGCACGACATCCCCCCCCCAACCCCCTCCCCCCCCAAAAGAAAAACAAAAAAAAAACAAACAAAAAAACAACAACAAACAAACCATGCTGCTGTGAACTGTATTCAGATATCAATTCTAAGTGATGTCAAATTAAGATCAAATTGGTAAGAGACAGGAAATATTCGGTTTTAGAAGTTTAAGAAAACGGGGTCATGAAAACGTTGTTACATGAATCTCGCAGAAATAAACACCAATAGGAAAGTGACCGGCAGCTTCAATTTAATGAACGAAATTGAACTACGCCATTCTTACATCTCTCATTAGTCTTTAGTGTGTTTCATTCATCGTGTTTTGTTGATAAAAGGAAACCCGAAACGTCCATATAATTTGTTTTCGTTTGTTAACTTGAAGCTTCCATTCAATTTCCTATTGTTAGATAGTAATTTGAGGTTTAAGAAATAAAACATTCTATTTGATGAAGACATTCATTTTCACGTTGATTTAATCATATTATTATTTAAGTGTAAAATTCAATTTTGAATGTCATGCGCACCTCAACATGTCGACTAGCTAGATATAAGATTTTTGAACTCCTGCGGTTGTGATTCCGAACTCGTTTCGTTCCCAATGCCGCTGCGAGACCTTAGAAACAAACTTTAAAGAGCTGCCACATCCCTTTTTTTATAATTTAATTTGAGTCGAGTATTGTTAAGTTCCTTGCACACAAAGGAAATCCCCCCCCCCCCCCGAGAAAAAAAAACAAAACAAAAAAAAATAAACAAACAAAAAAACAAACAAACAAAAACCAAAACAAACAAGAACTAACAAAACACAACAAAACAACAACAACAACAACAACACTACTACTACTATTATTATTACTGTACTACACTACACACTACTACTACTACTACTACTACTACTACTACTACTACTACTACTACATACTACTACTACTACTACTACTACTACTACTACTAACTACTACTACTACTACTACTACTACATACTACTACTACTACTACTACTACTACAAACTACTATAACTACTACTACTACTACTACTACTACTACTACTACTACTACTACTACTACTACTACTACTCAAATGCTCCTAAGGTCGCATCACTCTAAAGGAACTACAACAACAACAACAACAACTACTACTACTACTACTATTATTATTACTGCTACTACCACTACTACTACTACTACTACTACTACTATACTATACTACACTACTACTACTACTACTATACTACTACTACTACTACTACTACTACTACTACTACTACTATACTACTACAACTACTACTACTATACGACACTACTACTACTACTACTACACTACTACTACTACTACTACTACTACAACAACTACTACAACAACTACTACTACTACTACTACTACTACTACTACTACTACTACTACTACTACTACTACTACTACTACTCAAATGCTCCTTAGGTCGCATCAGTCTAAAGGAATATTTGGTTGTTTTTAACAATCTCACAAAGAACAAAACATACTCACCCAGTTTAACTCCCGGTCCTTCAATAATTGCCGCACGACGGTCACAGGTTATGTTGAGGTCTCTCATGTGAGCGTAGTTCTGTTCAAAAATTTGGCTTTCTGAAGGGCAGACATTTTCGAAGTCCCAGCAACAGTCCCCAAAGGTGGAACAGAATACATCACATGAACACACGTCATAAGTAAAACCCACTATAATAAATAAATTAGAAAAAAAAGAAATAATTAAATAATACTGATGCTTTGTGATATTGTTGCAAATATTTTAAAATATTGTTTAAAATGATGTACCACACGTCTGTACAAAGAATTTCCGATAGGATGAAAAACGTATTATTATTATTACTATTATTATTATTATTATTATTATTATTATTATTATTATTATTATTATATTATTATTATTATTATTACTACTATTATTATTATTTATTATTATTATTATTTATTATTATTATTATTATTATTATTATATTGTTATTAATATTATTATTATTATTATTATTATTATTATTATTATTATTATTATTATTATTATTATTATTATTATTATTATTATCTTTATTATTATTGGGTGAACAATGTGTGAGTTACATCGAGTGTGTTAGTCTGTTCCTATATATTTTAGGGTGCTAATGCCAACAATTTATATTTTTGACCAGTTTAACATTTAGTTCGGCTTTTAAGCATATGGTTCGTTCCGACATAATACCGTTTTGAGACGATGGGTCACATATAATGATCTGTCCAGGCCGCATATTTATCGCCGCATTCGTGTACAGTCGCGAACCCACCCAGAAGCTTCGTCACAACACTTCGTTCGACTATCTAGATGCTCTTCGATTTCGGGCTCTTGTCTTTTCTCCACAGTTTCGAGGAGTCTATGTCCCGCCCCCTGAATTGCTACCATTATCGGCATGTGCATGGACTTGCAAAGTTTTACATCAACCTTCTCAACGTTCTTGCTCCTACCCTCCACGTGAGAGCAATACACCGCGGTGAATAAGAAAATTGCCAGTTCCCAGAAGTGTTTGATCAGCACCTCAAGTTGTTCCCGCCATCTTCGATCATCCGCCGCTGCGCTGTGTGGCCTTGAGCAAGTCACCTCGCCCTAGCTCAATTTGAGGTGCTGCACTGCGGCTGACGCCTGGGTTATTCCAGTCTTCCCTAGAGACACATTTCCCCTATGAGATGAATAAAGGGAATTTTATTTATTTTCTATTTATTTTTCATTCCTTGTATCTTTTCTTGAGTTTGAGGGGTCAACTAAGGTTCTTTATCCCTATCTCTTCCTCACAAGGGCCTGTCCACGTCTGTGTAGCATGCTCCTCTTTTCACTCTTACATCTTGCAATGATCCACGGACATTCTGGTTGGTACATACGTGATCTATCTGATTCTCAGTCCTGACTGAGAACCTGAATAATAGTGATAACAACAATCATGATAATAATAATGATGATGATAATAACACTGATTATAATGATAACAATCATGATAATGATAATAATAATAATAATAATAATAATAATAATAATAATAATAATAATAATAACAATAATGATAATAATCATAATAACAATATGATAATAATCATAATAACAAATAATAATAATAATAATAATAATATAATAATAATAATAATATAATAATGAATAAATGATAATAACAATAATAATAATATAATAATAATAATAATAATAATAATAATAATAATAATAATAATAATAATAACAATAATGATGATGATGATGATGATGATGATGATGATGATGATGATGATGATGATGATGATAAATTTGACGAGAAATTTAGAAGCATGCAAATGGCGACCAACAACAACAACAACAACAACAACAACAACAACAACAACAACAACAACAACAGCAACCACAACAACAAAACCCAACAAATTAAATAAAAACACAAAAAAGAAAAATAACAAAAAAAAAAAACAAAAAAAAAACAAACAAAAAAAAAAAACAAAAAAGCAAAAAACAAAAAACAAAAAAAATTAAAAAACAAAAGCAAGAACTTAAGCACACTATTTTATTGTAGTGCAATATTCACAAAACTTGCCCAATATATAACATAAAGATATAAAATTGTGTTTATTGCTTACTAGACCCAAATTTGCTCATGAACTTGCCGCACCGACCAGCACAAGAATTGATTAAATGGTGACATGATTTATTCAGAGGTTCTTCAAACATTGGACAGGTGGAAAAATATTCCCTGACATCGGATTCTGAGGATAATTCATTGTCATCTTCTGTGTGTTGAAATAAAATGATTAGTTTATGAGGAGGAGGAGGAAGAGGAGGAAGAGGAGGAGGAAGATAAGAAGGGGGAGGAGGAGGAGGAGGAGGAGGAGGAGGAGGAGGAGGAGGAGGAGGAGGAGGAGGAGGAGGAGGAGGAGGAGGAGGAGGAGGAGGGCGAGATAGAGGGGGAAGATGAGGCCGAGAAAGCAGAGGAGGAGAAAGAAGAGGAGAAGAGGAGGAAAATGAGAGGAGGACGAAAGAAGAAGAAGAAGGAAAATCAGAAAAGTAATAGTAGTAGTAGAAGTAGCAGTAGAAGTAGCAGTAGTAGTTATAGCAATAGTAGTAGTAGTAGTAGTAGTAGTAGTAGTAGTAGTAGTAGTAGTAGTAGTAGTAGTAGTAGCAGTAGTAGTAGTAGTAGTAGTAGTAGTAGTAGTAGTAGTAGTAGTAGTAGTAGTAGCAGTAAAGTACAAAAAGAAAAGGTTGAATACATAAAACAAAATGGAGCGACAACTGAGATCGGGCTTTGCAAGGAAAGCATGGGAGATGATAAAGCAAATGGGAGGAGTAGACCAAAAGAAACGACCATTCCCACAAGAAAAAACGATAACTGATATCAACAAATTAAAGAATTTGTACTGTCGTTTTGACAGGCTCCCACCTGAATACAACGGTTTGTCAAACAACAATGAGATAACTCCAAATGTTGAAGAAGAAATTGTAAGTTCCTTCTTCCGGCGATCTATAGACCACAAAGAAGCAGAACCAGACAACATTACCGGAACTATTTTGAAAAACTGTCACCAACAGCTGGCTATACCTTATACTAAACTTATCGATTGCCGTCCCACATCCAAAACAGCGTTGTTCATCCGTATTGAACGACTTCCGCCCAGTTCGCTTACATCGCTTGTCATGAAATGTCAATGAAAAAAAAAATTAAAATGTGAGGTCTTACAAACATGTTACGATCTGAAATTGCTAGATCCTTATCAATTTGCATACCAGCACCATCTCACTGTAGAAGACTCACGTTTAACCGTCAAATATTCGGTCGCAAAACACCTTGACCAAACGCCCTCTAATTCCATAATTCTGTATGTCGACTTTTCGTCAGCTTTTAATGCGATGAACACTGATATTTTGCTTCAAAAGTTGTGCAACATGATATTCCAAAATACTTTTTTAAATAGATGTACAAAGAGTTTCTGACCCATAGACCACAGTGTGTAAACTTGGGTGGGTGAGAATGTCTCTAACAAATGAACGTGGTCGATTGATGTCCCCAAGGCTGCGTGAGTTCCCCAATCCTGTACATCTGATCTTATACACCAACGACCGCAGACCATCCTTTAAAAATTGTTTTATAGTACACTATGCAAATGATACTGTTATTCTTGGTTTATTAAAAGATAAAATTACCGACAATAATTATTTCGAACAAATTAATATCTTCACTGATTGATGTAAACAAAATCATCTTGAATTAAATGTTGAAAAAACCCCCGAAAGAACAAGTGTAAAAAATAAAAATGACTGAAAATGTGTGACGATCGGTAAAGAT
>NC_088371.1:16995901-17005901 GCF_034508935.2 Berghia stephanieae
TTCTAATGCAATTCTATAGTCATACTGTTTCATTAAAAAATATTATCCTCTTCTTTATTACATTTTGGGGGGGGGGGGGCGAAGTGGCCGAGTGGTTAAGGCATTGCACTGTGACCCGGAAGGACTCGCGTTCGAGCCCCGCTTCAGGCACTTTCGTTTTTTTCCTTGAGCAAGATTATTAACCCCCAATTTGCTTATTTGGATAACATGTGTAATTCCTGTTGACATCAGACATCTTGTTTGATGAGTTATCTATATTCCGTCGTGGAATGCCTAGGCGACGATATCTTACGATGTCCTGCCGAAAAGGCAGAATTTTTAAAAATTGCTTTTTGCCTACATGATAAATTTGGAGGTCTGATAGCCACGCCCCCATGAAGGGGCTTGATGTAAGATTGTTGTAATGTCATTTCATTTGACAGTGCCTTCAAAAGTGTGGATGAAGACCATCTGGTCCTATGCTTTTAGAAGTGTCTAATATCAATATTTTGTTGTTTTTTTTCAACACGATATCAATATTTATATCAATAGTATTCAAATAACCATCACCATTTTTAGCATGCAAGATAGGTACGTTGGATACATCTTCATCAACAAACTCAAACACGCAAAAAAAAAAAATTATTCAAAGTCTCTGCCATTTCGACACTATTCATTTTGATCTCACCATTTGCTTTTCTTAGACTAATAATACCAGCTTTTCGTTTTAATTTAGTATTTACATATATCCAAAAAAGTTGAAAATGTCTCTTCTCACTATCATTGACAATCCCCCTTTCCACAGAAATAATGACGTTCTTTTTACCTCAACCAGGCAAGCTCTCGAATGGATCCAAGAGGAAACGCGGTCGTCCAAAACAGACTTGGAGGAGAAGCCTTCACCAAGATTTGTGCGTCTCCAATCTTACATGGAGTGAGGCAAAGAAAGGGTTGTGCCAAGGACAGATCAGAAGAAGACAGAAGAGAGCTGTTAAGGCATATTATGCTTCGCCAGGAGCCAAGAGGCATAAATCAAGTAAGTCAAGTCTTTACCTCAACTCAAAGTATCCGTATCTATTGTCTTCAATACCCCCCCCCCCCCCTCCCCCAATGAAATCGACTAAACTTCATATTTTAGCATCATAAATTATTATTATCTAAAACAATCCATTTATACAACTATATTGTAATATTCAATGTGCATATAATTTCAGGTCTGATAACCAAATGCAGTTATGGGCCTGATTTAACATTGTTGTTATGAACAATAATTGCATTGGTTTGAGAGTATTTTTCCCTTACAACAACGAGACCATGATGATTTGGGTTATCAGTCCTGCAAATAAGTACACGTCGGCCGGTAACATTACATTATATCCGTTCCTCTTTGGAAAAACTAACTATTATCACCTTGAGCTTTTGTATAGCACAATGCCCACTAAACGCATCCTAAGCGCTTTACAAAGGGTCCCTGACCAATAGCAACACTTTAAATGTAAGACGCGATGATCTATAAATTTTTGGGGCAGAGATAACGTTGTTAACAGCTGTTAACTTATTTTACACCTGAGTACAGTGAGAGTAAAGGGCCTCTTCAACTCAACTATACACCGCACAGAGCGGGACTCGAATCCTGGACTTTCCGATCCGAAAGCGAGTGTCATATCACTAGACCGCATATACGCACAGTATTGAAAATCTTGGTAGGAACGTTTCGAATAGCACCGGTTTGACCTGCCTATAGATAATAGATAGTGTGCAATTGGCTAAGAATCTCACAACATTGCTATCTGGAAGTGTTACGGACCAACACACAAAACTATGTGTAACCTTAAACGTTTATAGTCTGGTTAATTCAGTTTAGTGAGAATTACTAATAAAAGCGGATGGCAAAAAACAACAGCAAAGACTTGAGTGACGTCAATTTTGATCTATTTATATCAGTCGTTGATTGTTTTCACACGACGATAATCAACGAGGATGGCTGGTGTCTGGAAAATTTAATATATCTAAAGGATTTAAAATGAAAAAGGGTGACAATTCATTAAAAAGGTTGTCTCCTCTAATTGGTCATTGGGAAAAACGTGAAATAACAGGTGTTTAATCAGGGGCGTGGCAATATTGGTTGACTTGGTGCCTGGCACAGAATCCATCTTTTAAAAATGGTTTATAGAATAAAAAAAAATAAAACTGAGAAATGGTAAATACCGCCTCTAACGTATATATGAGTAAGTCTTTTCTTTATTTTTTTCTTCTTTCTTTCGTGTTTACATATATATATATATATATATATATATATATATATATATATTATATATATATATATATATATATATATATATGTTTTAAGTCATTTTTCTTCTGATTCTGGCACCACCCTATACTGCACGCCACGCCACTGTGTTAAATCACCATCATTCTCATCACTGAATGTTGGATCTGATGCAGCTGCAGACAATTTTAGCTTTTGTATAACACAATACTTAGCTGCTTTAGTCCGTTCCACAAACCGTGAGCACGCCTTTCTTGGATATCTCCACAACCTTCCGATGGATTTTTAATGATAATTGGCTCGAACACTAGAATTGTTAGTGACATTAAGCCAATTTTTTTCATTGTTTACAGTACCATTCTTTGGGATTTTTCTTCTTTACGGTATATAAAAAACAAGTGTCTGGGATGAGTCAACTTTTGGAGGGTTTAAGTGAATTCTGTTGTGATTACGATCACTGAGCTCCCCACAACACTAATTACAAATACTGAAATTGAGTTTGTATCGTCCGGTTTGCCGTTCGTTGCCGAACTTAAGGAACCAGAAAACGTTGCTCACAAAATATGTCTCCTGTTTTTGTAGTTTAAATTTTAAGTTATGAAGAGACGTTCTTGTTTGATATATACCGGCCTAATAATTTTGAATATTTAACTTACCTTAAGCGAAAAAAAAAAAGATCGACAGAAAATTATTATATCAAAATCTAGACATTATTTGATGCATGGCCAGGCGTTTATGAGTATGTTTCATTTCCATCCAAAAACCAGATTTTTTCTAATTATCTTTATCTATGATTTACAACTGAAGATGGGCGGTCGGGAGTGGGAGCATGTATTATTCTAGGCCCGTTTTCTAGCGCTTAGTCTCTGACTTAAGTCAAGGACTTGAAAAAAATCGGATTTCATATGAACTGACTAAGCAAGTCACAGACTAAAATCACGGCACATTCGGACGAATGTCATTTTCTGAGGCCGGACTTCAAGCTTAATGTGAGAATAGCAGAGATCTATACATCTGCAGTACAACGTGGAGAATAGTTACTAGGATACATCAAAGCGTCGACAAGATATCAACTATTTTTTAGATAGATAGATAGATAGAGAGATAGAGAGAGAGAGAGAGAGCGAGAGAGAGAGTGGGAGAGGGAGAGATAGATAGATAGATAGATAGATAGATAGATAGATAGAGAGAGAGAGAGAGAGAGAGAGAGAGAGAGAGAGAGAGAGAGAGAGAGAGAGAGAGAGAGAGCAGCGATTCGGAAAGAAAATCTACGTCAGTTCCACATGACAGAAGCTGTTGCTATTGATACTAAATCTGGTCCGCCAACATGAAATTGGGCTGAAGTGCTGGTTTGACGCTGTCAGTCGAATGGGTAATTCTATCGGCGTGAGCTCTGTTCGTATTCATTTAATTGAATAACACACACTTTCTGTGAAAGGCGTGTCTTAATATCCGGTTTCTAACACTTCTCAACGACTCAATTAATTTGTTTCCAAACACATGAAGATAAGAACACCGACCATAACATATATCACTTATCGCGTCATCTCATCGTGTATCCAGGTGACTAAATTTCGATTCTGTAGAATGAGATTAATATTCTAAAACCCACTTAATTGCAAAGCACGGCTAGACAGAGAATAAAGATAAATGGTAAAATGGGAAAGCTGGATAAAGGGAAGGAGAGAGAGAGAGAGAGAGAGAGAGAGAGAGAGAGAGAGAGAGAGAGAGAGAGAGAGAGAGAGAGAGAGAGGAGAGAAAGATGGATGAGAGAGAAAGAAAGAGAGAGAGAGAGATAGATGTGTATATATTCACACACACACACACATACACACACACAATATGTCGTACAGAATAACGTGTTACATGGGCTACCTAGTCATCGGCGTTTATTATCAATCTGTATGAAGTAGCTATCCAAAGGGTACCAAGCGACTTGCCTGTTACTGTTTGAAGTGCATCCATATTAATTAAATCTCTTCTTTCTATCTATAATCCTAATCTCTCTCTCTGCTCATCTACTTCCTTGTACTAGGACTGTTTGGCTCCTAAGTCGAACTTTTCGCGAGGTGCTTTCACGTTAATTCTGCTCCCTCCTCTGTGTGGATGACTCTTTCAGCAGACACTACAAAGCGCAACTTTCTGTCCTCCTTTAAAACATCTCGGAAGACAAGCTTCTCCGTTCTTTCATTTTTTCTCTGAGTGATTTTATTGATTGATGTAATATTACGGTCGCATGTTTTATTGTTGTTGTTGTTGTTGTTGGTGTTTTGTCTATGTATAAGCGCTTCCGAGCACCTTTGATGGAATTATTATTATTATTATTATTATTATTTTATTATTATTATATTATTATTATTATTATTATTATTATTATTGTCATCATCATCATTCTTATTACGATCATTATTACTATTATTACCACTATTCTTCTTCTTCTTCTTCTTCTTCTTCTTCTTCTTCTTCTTCTTCTTCTTCTTCTTCTTCTTCTTATTCTAATTATCATTATTATTGTTATTATTATTATTATTATTATTATTATTATTATTATTATTATTATTATTATTATTATTATTATTATTATTATTATTATTATTATTACTATTATTATTATTATTATTATTATTAATGATGATGATCATCATCCTTATCATTAGTTAGTTGCCAAATAAAAGGGTATATTAAAATCTATTTTAAAAAAAGACTAAAGACACAGAGACATCATTCTAAAAGTTACAAAAACAGTGTTATATCTTGATGAGTTAGTTGCCAAATATCTTTAAATTTTAAGATTATTTTTCTTTAAATAAAGACTTAAGATATAGAGACATATAGTTCTTAAAGTGACAAAAACTAGAATATTACATTTTTGGTCATTTTTTTTAAACTGAAAAAAATTACGTTTTGCCATCTCGTTCACCCCGACATAACACCGCTTGGAGACGACAGGTTACATATTCAGACCTGCCTAATAATACGAAAAAGTCGTAGAAATACGAATTTTTGTCTCCAGCCACAGAGCTGCATAGGTCTCTTTGACTCAATAAATCTTGTTGAAAAGGAAAGTTTAGCTTCTTAGAGTTAGAGCCTATATTCAAGACTTTGGAGACTTTTTGGATCATGCTGAGAGCAAATTGTTTATTTCTAAAGATATTAAAACAAAACAAAACAAAAAAAAAAACCCCAAAAACTTGAACTTTTATATAGGGCAATATCCACTAAACGTGCTCTAAGCGTTTTACAAAGAGTCTCTGGTCAAGAATAACAAATGACATGTAGAACGAGACGTGACGCGTTATGCGATATTACAATTTTTTTTTTCGACAGTGACAACGTTGTTGATGGCCAGGTACTCATTTTACACCTGATTACGATGAGAGAATGTGAGTAAAGGGCCTTTTCCAAGGACTCAACTATGCGCCGAACGATGCTCGAAACCAGGACCTTCCGATCCGAAAGCGAGTGTCATAATACGACAAGACCACATAGTCGCACATTTAGAGTGACTTTTTCTTTTTATCCCCTTGGAAACTACGAGTTTTTGAAATTTCAAATAAGCAGCTCTGCATATTCGAATTGCTAGATTCACGTACAGCTGCTGAATGCTGTTTTGTTTTGTTTTTAAGTGTTTTACGGCGCTTGCAACACATTAAGGTCATATCAGCGCCAGTAAAAAGGAAGGAAATGGGTTAGTAAAAAGTTCTAGAATTACAATTAGAGCACCCAAGAAAAGGTAAGACAAAGGGGAATTGGTTCAAATAGGAAATAGATGTAAATTCCAGGAGCATACCATCAAAGTACCTAGTTTGAGATCACCTAAAAGTCAATCCAGACACAAGCAGAGGTCCCCACTAAGAGGGACACACTCAAATGTTTACAAATCAATCATATGTTGAAAATAAACAAAATAACAGAGAGATGAAAATATCATCTCCCAAAACTATAACTATACATTTGACTGTTTCCCTCGTAGCTAAGGACTCAGGCCAGGATCAGGACAAAACCAAGTAATCTCATTCCAAGACAAAGACAAAATGCAAGTTGAAAACAGATATACGGGGATAGAAGACACAGTTTATATCCCCCTGCCCACTATGGAAGGTCAGGAACCCCACCCAAAATTTTTCTTCTTCATTTCAACCAAGACAATAACATAAAATTAAAATTCCCTTTATAAGATAAGATAAGATAAAATATACTTTATTGATCCTGAATGGAAATTATCATAATGTTACACATCATTCATCGTTATATTAGCACAGATTTATACACTGTCATGAACTAATTGATGAAAATACGTTGCTAATTAAAGCAAAATAAACATCAAATATAATAAAATAAAATAAAATATTCATAAAATATAAAGCAGTTACAAGCAATGCTATAAAAATCGGACATGAAAGTAGAGTAAAGTTGTAATAATGGATTTGTAATGTAACTAGAATTTTGAAAATCGATTGTGAAGGATTGCAGATAGCCAACCCAGGTTGATAAAAAGGAGAAATAAAGCATGGTATTTGAATGTATAAATATATTAATAATGTAGATATAGCACCATGTAAACACGCATAAATAAATATATTTTAGAGAGAACTAATTGATGAAAATACGAAGCTAATTATAAAAACAAACTTTTATAATGGTTTTCTAATGTAAATAGATTTTGGATAATAAATTGGGAAGGATTGCACATAGCTAACACAGGTTGATAAAAAGTAAAAATAAAGCATGGTATTTTAATGTATAAATAAATAATAAATAATGTAGATATAGCACAATGTAAACATGCATAAATAAATAGATTTTAGAGCGAATATAGTATCTTATAATGTCATGTAGTAAAAATCATCCTAAAGTTTCGTATTGCTGATGGTAAAAATGAATTAAAATATCTTTGTCTTTTGGTTTTCATGTGTATTAGTCTGTTACTCCTGTAGCTTAGTTTGATTTCGTTGTACAGAGGGTGGAACTCGTCTCTTTGAATTTTGTTAATCTTAACATTAGCAATATCTTTGTGAAAAATTTCAAAATTGTTCCATCCATCATTTCCTAACATTCGATTAGTATGCTTTTTTATTCTACTTATTTTTATTACTTCAGATCTTTTACAATTTCCACCCCAAGCAACTACACAGAAACAAAAAAGACTTACAATGCAAGATTTATAAAACAAGATAAAATTGCTTTGTCAACATTTATGGAGTACAGTCTCCTCATCATGAATAATCTTGTCTTCATCTTATTAAGCACTTTGTCCAGTCTAATTTTTCATTGACAAGTATACTGAGATATTTATACTCCTCCACCCTCTCTACCTTTTCGTTTTTAATAATTATATTTTCATGTATATTACCATATTTCTTAAAATAAAATATAAATACTTTAGTTTTCTTTACATTAAGTTCTAGATAGTTATTATCACACCATTCAACAAATCTTTTAATATCGTTATAATAATTCAATACATCATCTCCGGTTGTTATCAAGGCCTGAATGGCGGTATCGTCGGCATACTTTAAAATATTCACATTACTTGTGCCGTTTATGCAGTCATTTGTGTATATAACGAAACGTGTTGGAGCAAGAACAGTTCCTTGGGGTGCTCCGGTGTTGGTGATAAGGGTAGAGGATTCAACTTTGTTGTTCTCATCATCCGTGAGGGAAACGAATTATGGTCGGTCCGTCGAGAATTCTAGTGCCCAGAGTGCAATCGAGGGACTCACCTCCATGGACAGTAGTTTAGGGATTAGTATTAGATTATTCATCTCCACGGGGAAATTTGTCTTTAGGGTCTATCCCAAGGGAAGACTGGAATAACCCAGGCAACAGCCGCAGTGCAGCACCGCAAAGTGAGCTAATGTGAGGTGACTTGCTCAAGGCCACACAACGATGCGGGTAGTCGAACTCGGTACCTTTTGGTACGAAGCAAAGACCGTACCGCTGAGCCACGCTGCCTACTGACATACCAAGTTGTGATATTCACGTATTTCAAGGAATAATATGATACAAACTTTGTCTTCCTTCACGGTGACCAATACTCTTCTACAGTTATGACGTCACTTCCCTAGTAATGACGCATGGCAACTTAGCAACTGACTCAAAACTATCGGAACAATGGCGGACGCCCTTATGAAATATTTCTCCGGCGAGCATAAAAGCGTATCCAGAGGAAAAAACCCCATAAATTTGATCATGTTTTGACTTTGACACATTCTGATCACAAGACAGATGTAAAGTTCTAGCCAGCATGAAGAATAAAAAGTAATGATTTTCTTTGTTTAGAACCAAGATGGCCGCCGTTGCTGGGCGGCGTGACATCAGACTATTGAATCCATTTAGGGAGTAGGTACTGGTGTAAGATAAATATCTGTAAACGTGTGTGTTGTGTTTTTGACGGGACACCAGAGTTTCTACAAATATATCGCAACAACATTGTTAGTAGAGCAAACAGTATAAATAACTCAAATATGGATAGTAAGGAACAATGAGTGCGTCCTTCTCTAGGGCATACCACTCTAATATTTGTAAGCACAAGTAATATTTTAAACAATGGACAATGAAAAATAACTAATTAAGCTTTAACTAAAATCAATCAGCTAATAACAAAGGGGAACAACTCTTTCCTAGCGTAACTCGATGTATAAGTCCATAACAGTGTGTATAACAGTGCCACACAAGGTAAGAAAAACAAAATACGAGTAAAACTACGACAGACAGTAATAATATGCATCAGTAACATTCTCGCTGAGTATGAAAACGGTTGAATTCTTCAGCTTCTTTTTTAAAAACTGATTCTTAGAAACGTTAAATCAAACGACAAACAGTAATATGATTCAATGGCTTTCTCGCTCAGTACGAATACGGTTAAACTCTTCAGCTACGGAGCGGTATGTTGCTCCACTTTTTTTTTCCAGAACATTTAACGAATTAAGCTCTTTCTCGTATCAATAGTTTTTCACCCACATCTTGAATATAAAAAAGGAAATCATTATATTATAATACTGTAGCGTGGCAAATGATAAATTGAACACAGTAGTTACTCAGAGTTTGTGCTGTTTATTTTCGAGTGAAAGTGAAAGTGGAAGTGAGTCAGACAAAGAGAAAGATACAACAATACAACGTTACGTAATTCACATATAAAAGAGTTCATCAGTGTCTGTCAATGCGATGATTATTATAAATATCACATTGTAAATCATATGTCTTTTCATAAATATCTATATAGGGAATGAGATTAGCGGAAGAGTAGCGTCCCTTGATTGGACGTCACCGACGGAAAAGTTATTAGAGAGAGAACATCATGTTGGTTGGGCGCATGCGTCTCTCGTCCCTGCTTCCGGTGAAAGCGGCATGAGACACTTCACCGAAAGCGAGGACGAGAGAGACGCATGCGCAAAACCATGTTGACGTTCTCTCTGTATGGTGACGTCCAATCAAGAGACGCTACTCTTCCGCTAATCTCATTCCCTATACTGCACGACTTCTGGGATCCCCTGCATATAATTTTATCGTTTTGAATTCCGGAGATGTTATGTTTGTTTTTTATTTTTAACGGTTTTACGGCGCTTGCAACACTCTTAGGTTATATCAGCGCCAGTAAAAAGGAAAAAAATGGGATAGTAAAAATCTCTAGAAGTACAATTAAAGCACTCACAGAGAAAGTAAGGCAAAGGGAAATGGGAGGAAATAGGGATCAGATGGAGATTCCAAGAGCATACCACCAATGTAATTAGTTTGAGATCACCTATA
>NC_088371.1:17010901-17028401 GCF_034508935.2 Berghia stephanieae
CCTCTCTCTCTCTCTCTCTCTCTCTCTCTCTCCCTCCTAACCCCCCCCCCTTCTCTCAATTAATAATACAAATTACAAAATAGTTAAAAAGAAACGTGTTTAAAGGTTTCTTGAAAATAATGATGTGGAGTCGCTAATGCTCTGTGGAATGGTATTCCATACATAGGGACCAAAAAATGATAACAGGACCCTGTTCTCGCCTTTGCGTGGAATAGTCACCCGGTGATCATTGGTGGAACACAAAGGTCAGGTTGTGGAAAACAATTTAAAGAGCTTTATAAGGTAGGGGGTAGGGGGCCAGTGTATTTTACACAACGATAAACTTTAAAGCATATTTTGAATTTGACTTTTTTTTCTTTTTCAAAAGACAGTCAGTGTAACTTTCAAAGCAGAGGTGTGGCAGAGTCAAACCTCCTCCTTCTAAAGAACAACATGGCAACACTATTTTGGACAATCTGTAGTCGCTGGAGACACCAAAGTACAGAGCATTGCAGTTGTCCAGCTTAAAAAAAATATAAGGGAAACAAGTTTCCTCCCTCAGAAAGGAACATTTGAATAAATCCAATTGTTTTCAACATACGCATTAATGACTGGACCATTATCCTTATATTATGATAGTCCATCGACAGGTTCTAATCTAAGAATGTTCCAGTGCTTCTGACTCTATAAACAATGTATATATTTATCTATGTATATATATATATATATATATATATATATATATATATATATATATATATATATATATATATATATATGGACTAACTGAGCTGAAACAGTCCATCTTTATCACATACCAAAAAAAAAAAAAAAAGCAGGGGCAATAGATTTCGATCAACACCGCACGATCAGCATAATGAGCCAGATCTCAAATATCCTCCTACGCATCATAATGAAAAGAATGAGAAAAAAAGATTTCACCAGAGATTGGTAGGGAACAATTCGGCTTCGTGAAAGACAAAGGTACTGTACGTCTCATCTTCACATAAAAACAATAATACAACGGTCTATTGAGAAAGAAAAAAGTCTGTACTTCTGCTTCGTGGACTGTTCAAAAGCCGTCAACTCTGTTAAACTTAAAGAACTTTTTGAGGTACTTGCATCCATTATGACCTCCGACCTTTTACAATAATTTACTGGAACAAAACAGCATATATAAGATTGGACAATGAGACCTCCATTTTTTTTAATAATAAAAAAAAGGAATGAGGCAAGGACGTGTTTTATCGCCTGACAGGTAAATCTTCCGTGAAATTGAAGAAGTACCAGGCATCTGTGTGGAAGGTGAGAATATGACGAACCTGGGGTTAGTGGACGATGCAGGTCTTATGGCTTACACACCAGAAAACATTCAGATCATGCTTGACACATTAGTGGTTGATAGCGAAGCGATGGAACTTTTGTTGAATGTGAAGAAAACCTAGTGCAATGTCGTTAGCAAACAAACTCAATACCTAGCTTTTCACCCAACAAGCAACTATCAAACAAGTTTTAAAAATTAAATATCTCGGTGCACTATTGTCCACAACACCGGGGGGACTAGAGAATCTAATAACATCTGTAAAGGAACACAGCGAGACCAAAGGCCTTAAGCTGAATATAAAGAAGACCAAAATCATGAATACTGACAAGTGCAAAACAGATGCCATCATAAAAATCAATGGAGAAGAAATAGAAAGAGTAAAGAATTTTGAATATCTTGGAGCCATGATTGAGTACCACGGGAAATCAGCCCCAGAGATCAGGAGGAGACTAGCAATGGCAAGATCAAAGCTAGAAAAGATGAATAATATCTGGAAAGGGCAGTGCATTCAAACAAAAATCAAAATCCTCAAAAGTGTTGTTTTCCCAACTGCAACATATGGATGCGAAGCGTGGACTATCAGCAAAGCAGAGAGCACAAAGATCACAGCGTTTGAAATAGCATGCTACAGAAAAATACTCAGAATATCATGGACTGAAAAACAAACAAACAAAGAAGTCCTGAGAAGGATAGGAATAAAATCACCAATTCTTCTTCAAACTGTAAAGAAATTGAAACTGAACTATTTGGCCACACGACTCGCCACGAATCATTATAAAGCACATTCTGCATACAAGGGTAGACGGCAAGAGAGGAAGAGGTAGACCAACAAGAAGCTGGGAACAAGATATATGTGAATGGCTGAGAATGACAACAACTCAGGCAAGTAGACTGGCGGAAAACCGTAATCTGTTTCGCAAGAAAGTTCGTGAAGCAACGTCTTACGCAGGATCAGCTGACTAGATGATGATGATGATGATGATGATGATCTCGGTGCAACCATCACGAGCGACGCTAGAGATCTTTAAAAAAAATAAAAGAAAGAATTGCGATCGCTAAAAAAAGCCTTCCACAACTAAGCCCAACCACCAATATTGAATTAAACACGAAAATCAAGGTGATCCAAACCTACGTTCTCTCATTTCTCCTCTACGCGTGTGATACCTGAACTCTAGACAAGGAATGTCAAAACCGCCTAGCAGCTTTGAAATGTGGTTGTACAGAATACTGCTAAACATCAAATGGTCAGAAAGAATAACAAGAGAAGTTTTGCACAGATTAGGGAACCCATACAGATTGTGAAAACCGCCAGAAAAAGGCAAATGGGTTTTCTTGTTCATGTGTGGCGACGAGGGCATATTGAAAGCCTAACACTTAGTGGCGACATAGAAGGAAAAGAGCTCGTTCGTGGTCGTTAGAAGTTGACGTTCCTGACCAGTTTGAGGCTGTTAACGAGCAACATCTCTACAAACTCCGAGCACATGAGGCAGAGAACATATTGTCGTGCAGGCATATGATAGGCAACATGCATACAAGCGCAGGCCACGGATAAGCTGTAAGCGGACCCATCCGATCCCTGACACCTAGTTTACATTTTTTAATTAGTGCTTTTTACAATTTACCGGTTTATTTATGTCACTATTTACCGGTTTACTTATGTCATAAGAGGTCCAGAAAGTCTTTGAATAAATTGGTATTTTGTAGCTTTCATCTCAACGATGGTGCGGGTCTTTTGGGGCGGAGGCGGGCTTGGTCAGTGACCAATTTGCATTTTAATGGGATTCTGTTTCCTTTAAAATATTTTTTATGACCGGCTTTAAGGCATCAATTAGAATTCTACTGTTCAAAAACAGTTCAAACTTGGATTTGACTAAACGTTGACAAGAAAATTGTATCAACTTTAAAATAGCCATTAAATCAAATCAGTCATGATTTTCCGGAAATGTATTTTTACGTTGAGTTTTAAAACAAAACATTGTCATACCTCGTTCTCTTAAAGTGTGAACTTTAAAGCTTTTTTAATTTTTTCGGGGATGGGCAAAGATTCAATTCTTTGGACCCTGAGACCAGGAGGGCCTGCTCGAGAAATAGATTTAGAAATGTGAAGGAAAGACCATGTAGTAAGACTGAGTGGTGTTCGAGTGAATTTGTTGAGGGTGGGCTTGTCCAAAATTTGATTTCTGATAGTTTGATTCGCAGAGAGGGATCTGTAATCTTCGGAAAAATAGTAGTTATTTTTAATGAATGTTTCTATTGCCTTAGTTTCGCTTTCAATGAAAGCTGAACTAAGAGGAGACAACTCAACACCATTGTGCTTGATTGTCCTGGGCACAACCCAAATCTTAAAGCAGCTAGAGACACCGGAATAATGTCCTCGTATCGACACCATTCCCACTGGAAAACACGAAACTCAATGGATGTGAGTAGTGCAATGCGTGGTTTGTAGATATTCCGGATTGAGTTTACATGCACAGCTTTCAACATCCCGTTTTCTAGAATTTGCCCATTTTCCAACAAAGCTCAGAGACATTTCCCATCGTATGCTGTCATAACATACGACCAAACTCCATACCCTCGATTTTCTGTCAAGTTTGGATTAGCGCCGGCTTTTAACAACACATTTAAACAGTTTACATCGTCACTTATAACCGCCGACAAAGCAGCAAATCTTCCGTCTTTACTTTGGATGTTTAAGTCCGCACCGTTTTGCACAAGCAGCTCAGCTACTTCTGCATGGCGTTTTTCACATGAAATCATCAAAGCCGTTTTCCCAGCCATGTCTTTTGCGTCTAGTTCACAGTCGTGTTGCACCAGCAACTGTGCAATGTCGACATTTCCATTCCGGGAAGAAAGCATTAAAGCAGTCTCGCCATATTTGTCGAAGGAGTTTTTGTCAGCTCCGTGTTGTAACAATACGTTCACACAGTTTACATTTTCTTTTTCACAGGACCAAATTAAAGGTGTTTTTCCTGCTATGTCTCTAGCATTGACGTCTGCTCCGTACGAAACAAGTATTTTGACAATATTGATATCTCGAGTCCTGCATGCTTTCATGATAACTGTTTCACCACGTCTGTTACGTAGTTCGGTATTTGCATTGTATTGCAGTAAAAGTGTCACAATCTCTGCATCACCACTAGAGCAAGAACGCATTAGAGCTGTTTCTCCAAGATGGTCAGTTTCGTCAACATTTGCTCCATATTCTAAGAGTAATTCCACAATTGCGACATTTCTACAGTCACAGGAATTCATCAATATTGTTTTTCCATATCTATTCCTAACGTCAGTTCTGGCTCCATGTTCTAAAAGTAGCCTCACAATACTGGTATATCCTCTTTCACACGCAATACCTAGTGCGGTTTTTCCCTCAATATTTTGTCTTTCGGTGTCCGCCTTATTCCTTAACAGCGTCGCCACGATATCTTTGTGTCCTTTCGTACAGGAAAACATTAAAGCCGTTTGTTCGATTATGTCGATCGAATCAACATTAGCACCAAACCGCAAAAGTAAGCAAGCAATACTTTCATTACCTTCATCACATGCGGTCATCAATGGCGTTTTCCCACAAGAGTCAGGTTCATCGGTTTTTGCTCCTTGTGTTAGAAGCGATTCAACAATTCCCTCGTAACCATTCTCACACGAATACATCAAGGCCGATTTTCCATTTAAATCAACGTCATTTATCTCTACACTTTGCTTAAGAAGTAATTTAACAATTTCCTCGCAACCTTTCTCAGATGAATACATCAAAGCTGATTTTCCCTTTCGATCGATTTTGTTAACATTTGCATTCTGTTGTAGAAGCGACGTCACTATTTCAGAACAACCAGTTTGACACGAGTAAATCAATGCCGTCTCGCCGTCAACTCTACTGATATCAACATTTGCACCATAGCGTAGCAACAAATCAAAAGTCCTTTTATGTCCGTGGATACACGACAACATCATGGCAGTTTTTCCAAACATATCTCTCGCATCTATGTTAGCGCCATGTTTGAGCAGCATTTCGGCTATTTTGGTATAGCCACGAGCACAGGCAAACATCAAGGCAGGCTCTCCGTAACAGTTGCTATCGTTACAACTGACTCTTTGCTGGAGGAGATCTTCAACAATCTCTTCGTGTCCGTTGTCACACGCCATCATCAAACAAGTTTCTCCATAACTGTTGCAATCTATCAAACTTGCACCAAAATTCAAAAGTAGCTTTATAACTTTCCGATAACCCTTCTCACAAGCACGAATGAGAACTGTATTGCCGCTAGAATCTCTCACATTCACACTGACCACCTTTTTTCAAGAGAAATTCTAATAAATCATCACGTTCTAAACTGCATGATTTAAACAAAGCGGACTTAATCTTCTCTTTGCTTCTTATATCACCATCATTTCTGACACCGTCCACCAATGACTTTAAATCTCCTATCCCAATTTCATTGTAATCCGAGTTACAAGGTTCTTCACACTCGTTTGACAAATTTGAAGCATTCCAGGCCATCTTGAAGTTCAGAAATCCTCGGTTCTGTCTTCTTGCAAAACAATAATCTTTTACAGACAGCCCTCAATCTAATGAATTGTGAGTTTGAACCAGTTCCAAACTAATAGGATTGAGATTTATTAAGACAACGCTCAGTTCCATTCAGATGACGAAAAAATGAAGTCAAGGCAACCAGTTTTCATCACTCTTTTCCATTTTGTAATCATACATCACGTCCACTTTTCTTGCTTGTATACTGAAAAAAAAAAACAGAAAATAAAAATACAACTGATATAATATTCTATTAAATAAATCTTTAAAGGTTATATTTTTATACAAAGAAGGTAATGAAATAGGGAACAAGTGTGTGACGTCAAAAAACTGGTTCCAATATCGTTAGAAGAGTAAAACCACTCATCCGGAGGACTGAATAAATATATACTTCGAGGAATTGATTTTCTGGTTTCAGAGTGATGGAATATGTGACCCTTCGTCTCAAAACGGTATTAAGTCGGGATGGACCAAATGCTAAAAAGTCAACTAATAGCTAAACTGGTCAAAAATTTGAAACGTTGGTATTTAGCATAGTAAAATATGATATTCCATCTCCTATATAAAGCAAATAAATTCAACTTAAGCAAGATATTTCTGGCTACAATTTCCATTTTCAGCATCTTAATCTTCCCAACTTAATACCGTTTTGAGGCGAGGGGTCACATATTGTTTTCAGGTCTAAATAATATGCTGGTCGTCAATAACGATCATCCGACCTCGCGCTTTTACGTTCTGTAATCTTAAGAATCTGCCTAAAAATCTTGCTACTGACATGATTATACCACCTTATGACTTGGTATGTAACATATTCATTATTGGTTCTCTTTTTGATCCTCCGAAGAGCAAAAAATTGAGCTTTAATATAGCGCAATATCCACTAAACGTGCTGAAAGCGCTTTACAAAAGGTCCCTGGACAACAGTAACATTGAACATGTAGGACGGGAATGACATGACGCCTGTTAGGCGATATTACATTTTTTTTCGAACAGAGACAACGCTGTTAACGGCCATGTACTCATTTTACACCTGAGTACGGTGAGAGAATGTGAGTAAAGAGCCTTTTCCAAGGACTCAACTATGCGACGAGAGAGGCTCGAACCCAGGACCTTCCGATCCAAAAGCGAGTGTCATACCACTAGACCACATAGCCGCACATGATTATACCACCTTATGACTCAGTATGAAACACATTCATTATTGATCCTCTTTTTGATATATGTATATATATATATATATATATATATATATATATATATATATATATATATATATATATATATATATATATATATATATATATAAATAATGATAGGAAACGGATGAATGGGTTCGACGGTGTTTGTTGGTGTCACCGTGTGCTCTCTGTATGTGTATGTGTAAGTGTGGGCGTGTTGCGTGTATGTGTGTAGTAAGTGTGCATGCTTTTGCGGGTCTGAGTGTCAGTTGAAGTAGCAATTTCCGGGTGAAAGAACATAAAGTAGTTGCAATATATTAACACACACACACACACACACATACAAACACACACACACACACACACACACGTGTAGGCATGTGTAAAGTAGTGAATCACACATAATATGCTGATTGCTACACAATGGGAGCAATCTTTTGTCGGCTTTTCGAAACATAAATGGCAAAAAAAAAAAAAAAAAAAAAAAAAAAAACAATAACAAAGATCTGAGTAACGTCAACTTCGTTCTATCTATAGATAGTATGCGCTTGGCTAAGAAGCTCACAACATTGACATCCGGAAGTATAACGGTCCAACTCACAAAACTTTGTGTAACCTTGAACTTTTATAGCTCGTTAATACCACTTTAGTGATGTATTTATCCATACACGCGGATTTCAAAAACAAACAACAAAAAAGCAATAACACAATAACAAACCAGCATGTGACATCCATCTTCATTCTATCTATAGATCGCCCCCATTGAGTGTTTTGAAACTGGCCAACAGAAAACTGTCTCTGTTCAATTCGATCTTCTTATCTCTAACATTATAAATCAATGATGTCCCTTGTATTGTATGCTTTGGTGGATAATGACGACAGACATACACTTTTTACGTAGTTGCATGAATTGTTAACACTGAACACAAATAAACCTTTAAAAATGTTGAGTTTTAACCGTAATTTCATGAAATTAGTTGACAATGAACACTGTTATGTATAGATAGTATGCACTTGGCTAAGAAGCTCATATCATTGCCATCCGGAAGTATAACTTACCGACACATAAAACTATAATATATAACCATGAACTTTTATAGTCTGGATAATACATTTATGTGAGAATTACTCATAAACGTGGATGGCAAAAAACAGTAACAAAGACCCGAGTGACGTCACTTCATTCGATCTCTGGAAACTGTGCGATTGAATAAGAAACTCACAACATTGCCATCCGGAAATATAACGGACCAACACACAAACTGTGTGTAACCTTAAATGTTTATAGTCTCGTTGATACAGTTTAGTGAGAATAAATCATAGACGTTCTATCACATACCTCTCATGATCTCGAGTTTTTAACGTGCAGTTGTTGTTTGAAATAAGTGAACACTGACCGCAGCAAAATCTGGAGGCTTTTACCGTAATCATAAGAAATATACGAGTGATAGACCCTTACAAAAATGAATTAAACACAAAGTTGAAGAAGTAGTATTCGTAATCCTCAGACATTCCAAAATATTATACTGTCCTATACCTATTATTCACTTGCAATATTAAAATCTCAATCGCGGGTATATTAGTGTCGAGCGGAAGTCTCGATGATACCTCAAGTCATCGGCCACCAACACTCAAAACTTTCCGAACTCGATGACCAAGGAAAAGTCGGGAATTCCCGAGAAGTAGCACTTCAACTGAGCTTTGGATGGCTTTTTTGTATTAAAACTTAAAATACATTAAATAAATTCACTTTGTATAATAATAAAACATTGATACCTATAACCATTTTGATCTATTTACGACGTTTGTGTTTTGTTAGCTGTTTAAAATATGATATAACGTCAATACCCAATACCAATGACTAGGCATTGAATGAAAGCACCGATGACAAGAGCGATGCTCGAGACTTTTTTGAGTCTCGAGACTCAAAAAAGCATCGAGACGCAAAAAAGTCTCGAGCTTCGCTGAAATCATCGCCGACGAGAGAGGGGTGAACAATGCAGATAGTACACATTGTTATCGCGCAGTATAGTCTCGAGACTCGGGACTCGGGACTCAATACGAGAAGCATCGACGACCAATATTCTCGAGACGAGAAAAGCATCGAGAACTAAGTGGAGGTCGGGAAGTTCTCTGACTTCTCAAAACCTAAAGCATCGATGACCTTTTGGTGACCCGGATGCCCTCCCCTAGGGTATATTATTATTTCCTGGTAGTTTCCCTTGTTACTATTTATAACAAACCTGTCCTGAACCCTAATAATATAATATAATTTCTTGCAAGTCAATAAAGGGGTCAGCCAGCCGACGCCAGAGATATCATATAACTGGAGAGTCAACTATGCCCGGTATTTCGTGGACGGATCAGCTGATAATAATATGCCCTTTTTTTGTCTGACGACCAAACAAACGAGACTTTGGTAACATAATTTCCCTTGTTTCGATTCAAATTTAATCTATATTTTTAAAGCAAGTAGTTATTATAGATAGTTCGAAGATGATGCCACTCAGGTCTTTGTTATTGTTTTTTGCCATCCGCATTTATGAGTAATGCTCATTGAACTGTATTAACCTGACTATAAACGTTCATGGATACACACAGTTTTGTGTGTTGGTCCGTTATACTTTCGGATGGCAATGTTATGAGCTTCTTAGCCAAGCGCATACTATCATAGAATAAACACCTAGATAACCACGGCCCTCGGACAGTCGTCATAATATAAACAATGGCAGTGATTGGTAAACATAGCTCACGACATATGTTTTACTACCTATGATATGTGTCTGAGTAAAATATCCACTGTTCTACCACTTGATCAATAGATAGGATGCACTTGGCTAAGAAGCTCATAACATTGCCATCCGGAAGTATAACGGACCAACACACAAAACTGCGTGTAACCATGAACTTTTATAGTGTGGTTGATACAGTTTAGTGAGAATCACTCACAAACGCGGAGGCAAAATACAATAACAAAGGCTTGAGTGACGTCATCTGCATACTATCTATAGAACCAACACAAAAAAATATGTGTAAACCTAACCGTCATAATATGATCGAGAAAATCGTGTGATAACAAGTCACTCGTTTGGCGGTAAAAAAACAAAACAAAAACAATGATCAGAGAGAGAGAGAGAGAGAGAGAGAGAGAGAGAGAGAGAGAGAGAGAGAGAGAGAGAGAGAGAGAGAGAGAAGTCGATTTCATTCACGTTATTGTTTATAAACAACTAAATATGTTTGTCCGAGCACGTGTGAATGTGTGTCACAAATTCTGTGCTTTAATTGGTCAAAAATCTACTGGTTAATTTTTCATACAACACACAACCAACATTGAACTTATTACTTTCTAATGATGCAATTATCGACCCACGAATTGGATTCAATAGTCTGATGTCACGTCGCCCGACAACGGCGAGCAGCTTGGTTCTAAACAAGGAAAATTGGTATTTTTAATCTTCATGCTGGCTTGAACTTTTCATATGTCTTGTGATAAGAATGTATAAAAGTCAAAACATGATCATATTTATAAGGTTTTTCTCCTCTGGATACGTTTTTATGCTCGTCAAAGTAGTATTTCATAAGGGCGTCCGCCATTGTTCAAATAGATTAGAGACAGTTTCTAAGTTACTATGCGTCATTACGAGGGAAATGGCGTCATGACTGTTGAAGCCAATTGGTCATTTTGCTCTGCATGACTCTTGGGTATGTTTACGACTTTCATAAACAGAGCAGTGTGTTTGTATTTATTTCTGAAATTTCCAATAGGCTTACAGTTTTGTGTATTTGTACGATATATATATATATATATATATATATATATATATATATATATATATATATATATATATATATATGATTAAGGGGAGTTAGCTGGAACCACGTAGAGTGCTCGACATATATATTCAGATTTTCGAATCATAGGTAGGTTTTAAAATGACTACCTGGCCAGTAACATCTATGTCTGTCGAGACGTACGTCATGTCTCATTCTACATGCTGAGTGCTGTCTTTGGTACTGAATGAAACGGAAGTATGGTTCCATGTGGGACTGCCTGGCCAGTAACATCTATGTCTGTCGAGACATACGTCATGTCTCATTCTACATGCTAAGTGCTGTCTTTGGTATTGAATGAAACGGAAGTATGGTTCCATGTGGGACTGCCTGGCCAGTAACATCTATGTCTGTCGAGACATACGTCATGTCTCATTCTACATGCTAAGTGCTGTCTTTGGTACTGAATGAAACGGAAGTATGGTTCCATGTGGGACTGCCTGGCCAGTAACATCTATGTCTGTCGAGACATACGTCATGTCTCATTCTACATGCTAAGTGCTGTCTTTGGTATTGAATGAAACGGAAGTATGGTTCCATGTGGGATTGCCTGGCCAGTAACATCTATGTATGTCGAGACATACGTCATGTCTCATTTTACATGCTAAGTGCTGTCTTTGGTACTGAATGAAACGGAAGTATTGTTCCATGTGGTATGCTGGAATAATAATATTGTGAAGTGCAAGTTGGGCTGAGAAACGAGGCTTTAAGAGAAGGACTTTTGATGAAAAGGGACATAACAATGTAATATATCATTCATATAGTGTAAATTTTAATATTGTAATTTCTAATCTCCCTTGATTACGTTTGGGCGAGCCAATGCTGTCATTACAACATTAAATGGGCACGATCTATATTACATTACCATGTGCTTGAGGTCATTGGTCACATTGCAAAATATGCTCAAAGTGACCCACATAGTGAAAAATGTTCACAATTTGAGAAATATCCAACGACTCATGGGTATGTTTACAACTTTCATAAACAAAGCAGCGTGTTTAGATGTATTGAGAAATGTCTAATCATTGTACAACAAATCATGTCATTGATGACTAGGTTGGACGAAAACATGAATATAGATCGCTCCCATTGATGGATCCTTTTTGGTCTCAGTTTTAGCTCACAACATCAGCTATGCGTTTAGGCAAAACTAACCCAAATAAACGGTTCACGGTTACACATAGATTTGTGTGTTGATCCGTTATATTTCCGAATGGTAATGTTGTGAGGTTCTTAGCCAAGAGCACGGCATCTCTATTATATGAAACGTCACAGCCTGGATCAGCGGTGCGGTCTTTGCTTCTTATCCGAAAGGTACCGAGTTCGAATATTCACTGCGCTGTGTGGCCTTGAGCAAAGTCACCTCGCCCGAGCTCAGTTTGCGGCGCTGCACTTCCCTAAGAATAGATAGAATGCGCTTGGCCAAGGAGTTCACAACATTGCCATCCGGAAGTATAACGGACCAACACACAAACTCTGTGTAACCATGAACTTTTATAGTCTTGTTAATACAGTTTAGTGAGAACAACTCACAAACGCGGATGGCAAAAACAATAACAAAGGCCTGAGTGACGTCATCTGCATACTATCTATAGACCCTGAAGATAAATTTTTCCTATGGGATGAATATAGATAGTTCGAAGATGACGTCACCCAGGTCTTTGTCATTGTTTTTGCCATCCGCGTTTATAAGTAATGCTCACTGAACTGTATTAACCCGACTATAAACGTTCATGGATACAAACAGTTTTGTGTGTTGGTCGGTTATACTTCCGGATGGAGATGTTATGAGCTTCTTAGCCAAGCGCATACTATCTATGGGAAATCTAAAAATATTTTTTTTTAACGAAATGAGAGTTATTAGTCGATCGTTGAAGGACGAGTTTTCTGGCCAAAATATAAAATACGTGTTTTTTTTCCCCAGAGCACGACAGCAGAGTATGCGACTTTCAAAGTCTGCTAATTTTTATTTTTATCATTCAGAAAAAAAGCAGTTTTTTGTCATTTATTTAGTGACTTAAAGAGGAAAATACTTGTCTTGTTTGGCCTCATTGTGTGACTGTGTGATTTAGTGGTATGGCACTCACCTTCGGATCAGAAGGTATAGGTTCGAGTCCTGCTCTGGGCGGCGCGTAGTTGAGGCTCTTAACTTACTCACATTCTCTCACCGTTCTCGTGTTATAATGAGCACCTGGCTATTAAAAACGTTGACTTTGTTTGTTTTTTTAATGTCTTGTCCCACGTGTTACATGTTGCTGTTCGTTAGCGATCCCTTGTAAAGCGCTTAGAGCACGTTTAATGGACATTGCTCAAGTTTTCTTTTTAAGTGCTCATTTTAAAAATAAATAACAATGTGAAATTGAATGTAAGCTTCAATTTAATTACAGATTAAAAACAGATAAAACGAACGTTTCGGGTTTCCCCTTTATCAACAAAACAGGATGAATGAAACACTTTGGACGATTTAAAAAAATAAAACAATACATGAGTGTTGTGAAACTTCAAATTTTCTCGGGTGATTCTAGGCTGTCCAATAGATTGCCTGAGAGTGTTATGTGGTCTTGTGGCTATGTGGTCTAGTGGTATGACACTCGCTTTCGAATCGGAACGTCCTGGGTTCGAGCCTCACGCTCGGCGCATAGTTGAGTCCTTGGAAAAGGCTCTTTACTCACATTCTCTCACCGTATTCAGGTGTAAAATGAGTACCTGGCCGTTAACAGCGTTGTCACGGTCCGAAAAATTTATAATATCGCCTTACAGGCGTCATGTCTTGTTCTAAATGTTAAATGTTGCTGTTGGACAGGGACCCACTGTAAAGCGCTTTGAGCACGTTTAGTGGCTATTGCGCTTTATAAAAACTCATTAAAATTTTTTTTAAAAACTCATTTTATTTCTGGACTGGATGTGATTAACAGGTTTTGGAAATCACCTACTCATTAACTTCATCAATCTTTCGAACGATGATAGATTGATTAATCATGCCCAATACTTATACGAGGTGGTCAATCGCACAGTTGGTAGAGCACTCGCTGGACATGCGAATGGACCGGGATCGATCCCGGGTGAAGTAGAGATTTTTTTCTTGACTTTAAAAAACCCTTAAAAATGTAGCTTTATATAGCACAATAGCCACTAAATGTGCTCAAAGCGCTTTACAAGGGGTCCCTGGTAACAGCAAAATTTAACATGTAGGACGGATATTACAATTTTTCCGACAGGGACAACGCTGTTGACGGCCAGGTACTCATTTACACCTGATTACGGTGATTAATGTGAGTAAATAGTCTTTTACAAGGTCTCAACTATGCGCCGATCTAGGCTCGAACCCAGGCCCTTCCGATCCGAAAGCGAGTGCCATACTACAAGACCACATAGCGCACAATTTCTATCACCTAATCATAAATAATAAGTGTATAGTAGTTATTTTTTTTTTAACCTCAGGAATGGGAGACACCCAATGTTTGTCGTCCCTTTGCAGTTTAGATTTATCTCCGTCTTTTAAATACGACAATAAATAGGTATAGGGATATTGACCTAAAAAACTCCAAAACCAAAAAAAAAAAAAAAACCAAAAAAAAAAAACCAAAACAAAACAAAAAAAAACAAAACAAAATAAAACAAAACAAGCAAACAAACAAACAAACAAACATAAAAACAAACAAAACCCCAACTCCCCCCCACCCCCCCCCCCAAAAAAAAACAACAAAAAACCCCAGTAAATAAAAAAAAAGAATGAATAATTAAATAATAAATAAATAAATAAGTAAATACATAGATAAATAAATAAATAAATAAATAAATAAATAAATAAATAAATAAATAGATAAATAAATAATTAAATAAATAAATAAATAAATAAATAAATAAATAAGTCTAGACTACACCTTTCATGTATAAGCAATCAGTGACAAGTAATAAACATAAATCAGTGTAGGAACTGCAATCGACGCTATCATCAACTCCATAAAAAGTGCGGCTATGTGGTCTAGTGGTATGACACTCGCTTTCAGATCGGAAGGTCCTGGGTTCGAGCCTCGCGCTCGGCGCATAGTTGAGTCCTTGGAAAAGGCTCTTTACTCACATTCTCTCATCGTACTCAGGTGTAAATTGAGTATCTGGCCGTTAACAGCGAAAAATTGTAATATCGCCAAACAGGCGTCATGTCCCGTCCTACATGTTAAATGTTGCTGTTGGTCAGGGACCCCTTGTAAACCGCTTTGAGCACATTTAGTGGATTTTGCTCTATATAAAGGTCAATTTAAAAAAGTGGTATCAAGCGTCGTGTTTATCTTGAGCCGTTCTCCCGACTTCTTGAGGACATGGGTTCAATACCCAAAATCAGGCTAAAACGTTTAAGGTTACACATAGTTTTGTATTTTGGTACGAAATATCCGGCTGGCGGATGTTTTTTTGTTTTTTTTTTTTTAGCTAAGAATATAGTATCGATAAACAATTACTCTTTCACACTTGAGTCGATTTTAATAATGTGAGTAAAGTGTCTTACCCAAGGACACATAGTCGGGAGCAGAACTTTTAACGATCACAGTCACTCATCCGGCCATTGACTCCTCTTAACATTTCTTGACTTTTGTGACAAGATAAGACACCATACGTATCGCGGATCCACCGAACGCATATTGTAACGGTATTAAAATATAAATTATAAACTAAAACAGCAGCGTCTTAAAATAACGGATCCGAACTCTGTGAAGTTCCTTATTCTTCCGCGCAGTCACAAAACACATTTATTACTATCTCTTTCGACTGGAATTTTTCTTTCACTTTGATGTTGGATACATTTAGATGAACCATCAATTTTAAAAAATCAAAACCTGAGATTTCTTTTGTTAGTCTTGACAATTGTATTTTTATAACTTTGTACAAATCTCTCGTAAGGCCCATCCTTGAATATGACAATTGCATTTGGAGTCTATAATGCAAACGGCAATCCAGTAATATTGAAAATGCCCAAAGAAGGGCAACAAAAAGGTTAATATGCTTCAACAGAGCTGATCAAATGACCAATTGGCTTCCACAGTCATGACGTCACTTCCCTCGTTATGACGCATAGTAACTTAGTAACTGGTTTAAACTATCGGAACAATGGCGGACGCCCTTATGAAATACTTCTCCGATGAGCATAAAAGTGAATCCAGAGGAGAAAAACATTATAAATCTGATCATCTTTTGACTTTTATACATTCTGATCACATGACATGTGAAAATGTTATAGCCAGCTTGAAGAATAAAAAGTACCGGTTTTCTTTGTTTCCAACTAAACTGCTCATTGCTGGACGGACGTGACATCAGACTATTGAATCCTATTGCCATTGAGGGCCTTTCATATCACGATAGATTACAGCGTTTGGACTGACCTAGTCTTAAATAAAGGAGAATTCGGGGAGACCTCATTCAATTGTATAAATTAGTCCATCATGAGGTTGACTGGGATACTCCTGATTTTTGTTTTTTTCATTTTCGAGTACAAAAATTACCAGAGGAGACCGGTTTAAAATCTATATTGACAGATATAAAACTAGCGTAAGGGGGGGGGGGGGCATTTTATTTTATTAATAGAACTGTAAAACCTTTGGACAGTATCAAGTATGAAACGAATAATGCTTCTTCTGTGAACAGATTCAGAATAATCATTATAAAGAGACAATCGATTCCAGGTTTATTTATGATTAAATGTAAATACACAGGTTACGAAAAGTTCATTTGGCCCAAATCACACTTTACATGATATGATGTGATTTGATTTGATTTAAAATGTCAGTTAATATTAGATTTGTCAAGTTTCTCCCTATAAATTGATGCAAATTACGGGGATGGCCTTTCTGGGAAAATGTCAATTTATTCTGTCAATAATTAAGACTGATGATGGCCATACAGGCTTACATATGTAGACTACATATCGTGGTAAATATCCTAATAATAATTACCTCCATTGTTATCATTATGTCGAGCACTGTCAGTATCTTATTTGTATCGTAAAACACACACACACACACACACACACACACACATATATATATATATATATATATATATATATATATATATATATATATATATATATACTAGTAAAAAGCCCGCAATTTCGCGGGGAAAGAACTATTTTCATTCGATACTGTACTCACCATCATTTAATGAGGGCAGATTGGTAAACAACGTTGTCTGTGTAATTTGGTATATCTTCGGTTGATTTTTCTGTGTGGCCCAATAATATATTTAATAATATATTTCCTCAACTAACCCCAAGAAAAAAATAAACCTAGTACCTTTAATTAACCCCAATAGGAAAAACAAAAACCCTAGCACTTTAATAATACTTATGACTAACCCTAATAGGAAAAAAAAATCATCCGATCTCGAGCTAACCCTAATAGAAAAAATCATGACAAATTGAATAAATAAACGCCTGACAAAAGATCAAAGGTGAAAATACAAATTTTAAGAATACTGGGGATGTAGAAGCTTTCTGAATGTCTCCCCTTTACTTAACTTATGGAAAAACAAACTTCCTAGCACCTTTAATAAGACTTATGACTAACCTCTCGAGCTAATCCTAATAGAAAAAAAAAAAAACTCTCGGACTGCTTTGCACTACCTTTCAATATTTAACAAATCAAGATGGCGGCTGAAAATCAAAACAATGGT
>NC_088371.1:17033401-17090901 GCF_034508935.2 Berghia stephanieae
GCAATGTGGTCTTTCCAGGTCAGGAGATTGTTTATCGTTACTCCGAGATATTTTGCTTTGGTGAATTTTTATAGTGAGTTGTGGTGTATTGTGTATTACGAGTATCTTCCTTTTGTTGGTAATTTTCTGGAATCAAAGTCCCGATGAAGAATTTCTGAGTCTTTCTTAAGCCTTATTGCTCTGTAAAAAAGGCTGTCATCTGCAAATAGTCTCGGTTGAGTTCCTAGCGACAATCTTTCAGGCAAATCATTGATGTAGATAAGGAACAAGAGGGGACCCAGTACGGTACCTAGGGGCACACTTGTAGTGCTGGAGCTGACTCTGACATTGCTCTTTCAGTTGTTTACGATTAGTGAGAAAATCCATTACCCAGTCGTGTGCGTTACTCATGATTCCATATCTCCGCAGTTTAATAACCAGAGTATGATAATTGACTCTATCAAATGATTTACTAAAGTCTAATAATATAACATCTGTTTAGAGTTGTTTATTCATGTTTTCTGTTAGGTTGTTGCAAGTTGTTATTCATTGTGTTTCACAAAAGCTCTACTTTCTGGAGCCATGCTATATATAAACCATTCAAGTATAGAACAGATCAAAGACACACACACACACACACACACACAGAGAGAGAGAGAGAAAGAGAGAGAGAGAGAGAGAGAGAGAGAGAGAGAGAGAGAGTCCATAAATTGTCAGAATTAATGAAAATGTATAGCAAAGAATGCTGTGAAAGAGGTTGCACCCAATCGTATGTTCACCCAATCTGGTTCAGAGACAGACTCCAGCCGGTCGTACCAGGCCTCGACAGCTAATCTCAGGAAAGGAAACATTTTTAGCCTTCAATAAGACAACATATGGTTTTCTTGAACACACTGTCATTGAAAAAGCTGACAACGAGATATTGGCTTTATCTTGAGCCGTTAAAATAATTCAAAGAGATCAGGATAAACTAGAAAAGGCTGCTGTTGAATTCTCTCAAGTCTCCCAAGGAAAATGTGTTCCACAGTCATTTGTCTAATAAATATGATTTTGTTGGATCCTAATCATCTAAAATTGTTAATATACGTCACCAAGAAAATTTTTAATTTTCGAAATTAATAGTTACCAACATCACCATAATCACTACCACTATCACCACCACCACCTCATCATTACCATATTCATCATCATCATCATCATCATCATCATCATCATCATCATCATCATCGCTATCACGATCACAACCACCTCATCATCATCCCCATCACCATTATCAATACTACTATCTCCATAATCACCTCATCATCATCATCATCATCATCATCATCATCATCATCATCATAATCATCATCATCATGATTATCACTATCACCACCGCCACCACCATCATCACAATACCATCAACATCATCCTGATTATCATCTTCATCGTCGTCTTCGTCATCATCATCATCATCACCATCATCATCATCATCATCATCATCATCATCATCATCATCATCACTACCAAGATCAGCACCACCACCACCTCATCTCCATCATCATCACATTATACATCATCAATCATCATCTCTATTATCACAACATCAATCATCATCATCATCATCATCACTCTCATCATCTTCACCAAATCACTACCATCAACAACACAAGTAAAACTGACACCAGCACCATCTCCTCCTCTCCTACCACCTCCCTTCCAGTCCTCATAATAAAGCTATACTACCGGCCCAAACGGATCCTATATCACATTAAGTCACATTTTTCACAATTATAATTATTTAAACCAAAATAATCAACCGCTTACACGGGCTAAAAATAATATATTTTTAAAGTGCCTAATTGTGTGGCCAATCTTGTTATACGGATGCGAAAGCTGGACTACAAATGCAGAAACACAAAAGAACATTGAAACTTTTGAAATGTGGTGCTTGAGAAGGATGCAGAGAATATCGTATACTGCACACAAAACGAACGAAGAAGTGCTAAAACAAACAAACCAACAAAGGAAACTAATGCCCTTAATAGCGGATCGACAACTATCCTTTTTCGGACACATAGTAAGGAAAGATAAGAATGAATACCTGGCAAGTTGTGGAAAAATACCTGGTAAACGCGCCCGAGGGAGACAAAAAAAAAACACTCAAAGACCAACTGAAGGGCTTCACCAACCTAACAATCCAAGAGCTGTTTGAAAAAGCAAGAGACAGGGAGGAATGGAGAGAGATAATTCATGCAGTATCCGAAGCCTGGACCAGGCATGGAACCTAGAAGAAGAAGAAGAAGAATTGTCAACAAATATTTCATGGATTACGCCCCTTTGTTTTAATATAGCTCATATCGGCGGATTTTCATCGCCCTATTTTACACTGTTAGAGGAATTTCTCAACGTGGTTCTATATCAACATCGATTAATAGTGGTCTCAAGTTACTTTGTACCAAATTTGGTGCTTTCATCACTAATTTGCACAATTTTACCCCAATTCCCCTAGCTATCTGGTTGAAAAAGAAAAACGGAGTTAACAGAGTCAGGGAATTTTTGTTTTGTCTCTGACAATACTATCTGATGTAATTTTTCTAATTTCAAAAACAACATGCCGGGTTGGTTGTCGTTTACGACTCCGGCCGACGCTATTATTACCTACTGTGATTCCCATTGTGCGGCTATTATGTGGTCTAGTGGTATGACACTCGCTTTCGGATCGGGAGGTCCTCGGTTTGCATAGTTGAGTCCTTGGAAAAGGCTCTTTACTCACATTCTCTCACCGTACTCAGGTGTAAAATGAGTACCTGGCCGTAAACAGCGTTGTCTTTGTCTTTGTCCGAAAATATCGCCTGACAGGCGTCATGTCCCGTCCTACATGTTAAATGCAGCTGTTGACCAGGGACCCCTTGTAAAGCGCTTTGAGCACAGTTAGTGGATATTGCGCTATATAAAGCTCAATTATTAAAAATAAATTATATCTGGTTGAAAAAGAAAAACGGAGGCAACAGAGTCAGGGAAATTTTTTTTGGTCTCTGACAATACTATCTACATACTTTGCAGTCCGGGCGGAAATCGTATTCGATGTATTTCCAAAGATGTATAGCCTCATCCAAAGTGCCCTGAGTTGATTCCAATGGATTACAGCATTTGTGACCCATCGTCTCAAAACTGTATTATGTCGGAACGAACCATATGCTGAAAAGCCGAATTAAATGTTAAACTGGTCAAAAATATAAATTGTTGGCATTAGCACCCTAAAATATGGTGCCCATTCTCCTCAATAAAACATACAAACTCAACACAAGTATGATATTTCTGGCTATAAATTCAATTTTCAATATCTTAGCCATCCCGACTTAATACCGTTTTGAGGCGAAGGGTCACATTTGGTCATTGATTGTTTATAAGGATAATATTGCAACGTTTTACATTTTTTAAAAATCGATTCAAAATGCACTATCGACTGAGGTTTCAAGACATTAGAAAATGAATTGAATTATTGGGGAAATGGTAAGGATCAGTAAGAAAGTAAAATGAATTATAAAAATGTACATATGAAACAGTGCCAGAGAAAGCAGAAAGAAAAATACAGATAAAGAATTACGTAGTGTTCTTATGCACCTCCGTTGGCAGTGTATCTTAACGGATCGTTTTTACGCACTTCCGTTACGCATGCGCATTCCACCTAATTTCATCCGCGATATTGTGTTTCTCTATTTGGACATGGCAAAAGTCATATTGTGACATCTGTAGGATGTCTAATTTAAATAAAAATAATAATAATCTAAAAAATCGAAATATAAAACCAGAAAATAGAAGATGCATTGAAGGTAAAATAATGTTTTAGAAACACCTTATTTAATGTGATGAACAGTCAGGTGACCCAGTAGCGCAGTGGACAAACTGTCAGACTCTAACCTTGAATGTACTGGGTTCGATTCCCATTGTGGACATATATATATATATATATATATATATATATATATATATATATATATATATATATATATATATATATATTAGTTTACTTTATTGAGAAAGACATAATTTTTGTTGTTATGTTGTTTTTTTTTTTTTTTTTTTTCTTTTTTTATGTTTGTTGTTGTTTTCAAAATTTTTCATTTAAAAAAACTTTGCTTTTAATTTTTTAAAATTATTTATTTATATGAGATCAGTATTTGTGTGCCATATTTCTCTTTACCTTTGATTTATTAAAATATTGTTATTATTCTTTAATTTATTATCATTGTATAAACGTAGATCGGTAATCGCTAAGCAGCGTGCTAAACTACAATCTAAAACTATTTAAACCTCAAGGACGTATGCAGCAACATTTTCATTAATTTACCATCACCGCCAACGGAGGTGCATAAAAACGGTGCGTTTTTGTACACCTCCAACGGAGGTGCATAAAACGCCACCAAAGAATTATTCCACAATCTGATTGATAATCAGGCGTTCTGAGTTTAAATCCTCAGTCAAGGCAATCTGATTTTTGGGGATGTCTTTTTCAAGCATTTTTATTTCTTCTTTATCTGGCACTGTTTTATATACACTTTTAAATAAGTTTGTCTTTAAAACATTGAGCTTTTATATAGAGCAATATCTACTTAATGTGCTCAAAGCGCTTTACAATGGATCCCTGACCAACAGCAACACGTAACATGTAGAACGAGACATGATGCCTGTTGGGCGATATTACAATTTTTCCGATAGAGACTACACTGTCGACGGCCAGGTACTCATTTTACATCTGAGTACGGTGTGAGAATATGAGAAAAGAGTCTTTTCCAAGGACTCAACTATGCGCCGAGCGAGGCTCGAACGCAGGACCTTCCGATCCGAAAGCGAGTGTCATAGACCAATTTTTTTCTTATCCAGTGGCTGCTCCCTAATTCGCCAAATTATCATGTAACTTTAAACTTCAGTTTTTAAAATTAGATCCACCCCGACATATCACGGTTTGAGACGAATGGTCACATCTAACGATGAGATTTCTTTCAAATCTTATCGTATTCCAGTATCTAATACGAGCGCATGATACTGGCCAGGATTTCCCAAACAGTAGAAAAACATCTGTCCATCTGTCACCCGACCAAGCTGGTTTCCGCACTGGAAGATCATGCTGTGAGCAACTCCTGAACTTAAGACAATATATTGAAGATGGCTACGAGAACAAATTACAGGGGCTGTATTCGTGGACATGACAGCTGCCTATCACACAGAGAATCACAGGAAACTCCTCCTAAAAGGTTGCAAGGATAACGCATAACACAAATGTAGTTGCAATAGTAAAATCCGCTTATGTCGAACAGTCGTTTTTCTGTGAAATGGATGGGAAGAAAAGCAAATGTAGATCACAAAAGAACTGACTCCCTCAAGGATCGGTACTTGCACCTATCTTTTTCAACATTTATACCAAAGACCACCCCGAGTATTGTAAACATCCGGAGGATTCTATGAGCTGATGATCTGTGTTCTGCGATCCAGGCCTCTGATTCATACCATTTAAGAGTACAAACATTGTCCGAAAACACTCTCTGAGTATTATTCAAAGAACTAAACGCAACCAACAGGAAACGAACATCTCCTGGAATGGGAACTGCTATACAGCAGAATACCCATCACCAGTCTGACAAGATCCTGCTATGCCAAAAAGATTGACCCTAATTATTAATACCTGCCGGATTATATGAAACTTGAAACCAACTGCAGATCCATTCCTCCATCGCTGGTTGGCATGCGCCGCCTCACATTCGAAAGCCACAGCTTCCCAAAGCCAATATAACAGAATGGACCTAAGCACTTCTCTGTACACATAAGCCTGGTCTTAAAGGACAAAAGACGTATGTTTACTTGGAATAAGGCCACATAAGAGTCTTTTATTAGACGGCAGCAGTACTTGAAGAGAAAAGCTTCATGAGAGAGAACGCATAACCATAACCATGCAGGTCGTATACAGACTTTTCCACATGATGAGTGGGACAATAAGCAAGTGAGCCGTTTAATGATCCGAGAGAGAACTGCCTACGGAACGAGCTCCCCAGGAATGAATGGGTAACACGAAGGAGCACGGCAAAACTTAGAGAACAAGTGGGCAGCATGAAAATGTTGGGGACTGCTGAACCAGCTGTGTACATGTGGATTGCCCAGAGAGACGATGGAATTACATCCTTAGAGAATTGCCAGACGGCCCAGTGCACATGATCAGGACCTAACGATCTGCTCCCTGATGCTAAGAGTGGGTTCAGTGCAATGATGATGATCTAGCTATAATTACAGACCTGATCATATGATGTTATTTTAAAAAAAAATCATTCCATTATGACCCCGTTGGATCCTGAATTTGCTCCTGATCCCTGTCCACCTAGAAGTGATTGAGATTTGGTTTACAATCTGGGGGAATACTTTGCGATAAGACATCAACATATCCAAGCACTACAGACGGAAACAACATAAATAATCGTACAGTTCAAGCGATCACGCTGCCTTTTAAATGCTACAGAAATCGTGAAAAACTCCTAGATTTCTTCATCCATTATTCGACATAACACATTTTGACGCAATGTTATAATGAATTTGATGAAAGTCTGGTATGAATTGATATGGTTCGAGTTCAATTATTACAAAATTCGATTCCGGTATAGACTTAATCGGATAATATAACATCCGCCTATCGTAAACTCAACGTCATTGGATATTTTTTTTATCAGTTTATATAATTGGTCAATTTTCTTTTCTAAAGAGAATATAATCTTCAGTTTGTTGACATGATATGATGGCGTTTTCTGAAAAACAACAACAAAAAAACAAAAAAACAAAACAAAACAAACTAAAACGCAGATAACAATGCAAAATAACCCTTCTCCACCACCCCTTCTCCCCCAACCCAAAAATACCCATTGAAAATGAAACACGAAACAACGCCCAGATAGCATGAAATAAATAACTGATAGGTACTTTGGCCTCAAGAAGTATCGGTCTGCGCTGGATAAATAAACTAGCGAAACCATGGTATTACAATGATGTTCACATTACACGTAGCAAGGTCATAATGATATCATGCATATCAACATCATAGGAATGGAGATGTACAAGTGTGCAGAAAACGCTGTTGATACAGACTGTAGATTAGAAAGAAATTTAAGAAAGTTAACTCAATGTAATCCACTCATCCCTTATTAATGGATAATATCACACGTCTGTTCTTGACGATATTTTGTTGTTGGGGAGAATGTCTTGTTGTAAGTGTCAGGTTTTTATAAGGCCATGAGTCTTTGTTTTGAAGATAGGGTTGAGGGCGTGTCTGCCAGATGTTGGCACTTAATTTTCGTTCGATATTGGCGGAGTTTGAGGGATTTCTCACAGAGGTGTGAAGTTTGCGTCTTCGTCACGTGGGGCTTTAATTGGGTGTCAGCTGGAAAATGCCAAATCGTTAATTCCCCTTGTGACACAGTTAATAAACACAGTTCACAATTTTGTAACATATGAATTCAAAATACCACAACAATTTATCAACAATTTTACAAATATAATAAAATGCAATGCATTTTATTTAATTTGTTTTCAACGTTAATTTGTGTATCGTTGTGTTGACGAAGGGTTTTTACCCGAAACGTCCATTGTCTGTTTTGTTCCCATTCAAAGCCTCTCCATTTTCAGTCTTTCAAAGGCATTCACTTAAGTTTAGTTATGCTTGAAACCTATGTAAATTTCAGAAATCAACATTGCACTTCTTAAAATAGTGAATATCCGGTTATAGAGATCAATTTTTATTGTGGCACTTATCTGGATCAAGATGTAGAAATCAATACGTCAAAAGGTCATTGTAATAATGAGTAGATATGATACTATATTATACGACTCATACACTCTTGCCTTTTAGAATTCTGGACGAACTTGCGAGTGTGCGTAGGGAACAAAGTTCGAATTTCAAAACGCAGGAGTGTAAGTAATCATTTATTCTACACCTCAATCCATTCCGATTTCGTCATCTTTGAATAAAAGACATGTTCAAAAACCTAACTTAAATAATATCTACTTCTTTTTAAAGAATCAAATTTGTTCGCCAAATTCAACGATATTCTAATCTGACGTCACAAATAATTATTGAAAACATGATATCGTTATGCGTTACTATCTATGGCGATGGGTAGAATAAATACCCTTCTCACATTTATTTATCAGAGCCAGTTTTGAAGGTGCTATAAATATAGAGGTTGTACAATCAATTGTTGAATTCTGAGATAATCCTCTCAGTGATTCTATTTTGTCTTTTAATGACATTTTGAAATTGAAGTAATTACATGTCACTCTACCCATAAAGTTCCCTCATCATCATCATCATCATCATCATCATCATCATCATCATCATCATCATCATCATCATCATCATCATCATCATTATCTTCTTCTTCTTCTTCTTCTTCTTCTTCTTCTTCTTCTTCTTCTTCTTCTTCTTCTTCTTCTTCTTCTTCTTCTTCTTCTTATCCTTCTTCTTCTTCTTCTTCTTCTTCTTCTTCTTCTTCTTCTTCTTCTTCTTCTTCTTCTTCTTCTTCTTCTTCTTCTTCTTCTTCTTCTATTCTTCATCATCCTCCTCCTCCTCCTCCTCCTCCTCCTCCTCCTCCTCCTCCTCCTCGTCATCATAATCATCATCATCATTCTTTATTTCTTTTTTTTTCTTTTTCTTCTTTCTCTTCTCGTTGTTTATTTTTGATTCCATTTCATAATAGTAATAATAATAATAATAATAATAATAATAATAATAATAATAATAATATAATAATAATAATAATAATAATAATAATAAAAATAAATAATAATAATAATAATAATAATGATAATAATAATAATAATAATAATAATAATAATAATAATAATAATAATAATAATAATAATAATAATAATAATAATAATAATAACAATAAAAATAATAATTAAGTACTTTAAATATAGCAATTTCTATGAAATTGCATCTCAAAGCGCTTTACAATAAAAATACAATTCACTGAATAATAATAGAATTATACACATATTTATTTATAATTAGCATGACACAAAATACATGATTATCAAATGAGAACTATGAGTAAAAGTATTTTTTAGAAGAAGAATGTTTTAAGATGTGTTTTGTATGTATCCATTGTTGCTTTTCTCCTGATCTGCCTGGGCACAGTGTTTCAGACTTTTTGGCTAAAACTAAAACATTCAAAAGGGCAATCACCGAAAGCTTTGGAATTTTTTATATGGATCAACAATGTGGTGTGACTGGAGCTCCAAGAGGCAAGAATTTGACTTCTTTTTAATCAGGTTCAAAAGATAGTTGGGGGGTGGGGAGTGTGGGGGGTGGGGTGGGGGTTTGAGGGGGGGAATGGGTAGTGGGACAAGGCCACTAAAGTATTTAAAACAGTGGTCTAAATTTTATATTCAATCCGTGTTTTGACGGGAAGCCAGTGCCAAGTTGCCAAAATGGGAGTAGTACTTTTCTTTTCATCAATACAATTCTAGCAACTGAATTTTGCACGGAGTCCGGAAGTCCAGAGAGGAGTATGTTACAATAGTCCATTTTAGACAGTACTAGAGAAACCAGAGCTGTTTTGTAACATTAGTCGTCGGATAGTTCTTTTTGTAGAGAGCACTGATCTGCTTGCTCATTGTCAAATTTTCATCGAACACAACTCCAAGATTTCTCACTTTTTCTTTGAGATGGAATTACTTTGAAATCATTGAAGTCAAGTTGGACGTTGCTAGTGTTTTCTTGATTGTTTGTTTTGCCTATCATAATGACCTCACTTTTTGACTCATTAAGTTGCAATTTGTTCAGAATAATCCAGTCTTTTAATGTCTAAAATATAGCTTTTAATGTCAGAGACAAGATTGGGTTTATTTTCATATAAAACTTGTAAGAGTTAAGACATTTAAGACTTGTAAATTTGTGAGTCTTCAGCGTAAAAATGATAATCTAAATTATGGTATTTTATGATATTTGCTAGAGGTGTCATGTAAAGACTAAATATAATGGGTCCCATGACAGAACATTGGGGAACTCCAAATTGACGAGTAATACCTTCTGATTTAAAATTCTGAATTTGTACACATTGGCGTCTGTCTTAGAGGTAAGATATGAACCAATTCAGGGCACAGCCGGACATTCCAAAATTATTCTTTAAGCGAACTAAGAAAAAATCATGGCCACTCGTATCAAAGGCCGCGCTAAGATCCAAGAGATTTAAAATACATATATTTTTTACTACTACTACTACTACTACTACTACTACTACTACTACTACTACTACTACTACTACTACTACTACTACCACTACTACTACTACTACTACTACTACTACTACTACTACTACTACTACTACTACTACTACGACTACTACTACTACTACTACTACTACTACTACTACTACTACTACTACTACTACAATAACAACAACAACTACTACTACAACAATAACAACTACTACTATTATTATTAATATTACTACTACTACTACTACTACTACTACTACTACTACTACTACTACTCCTACTGCTGCTGCTACTACTACTACTACTACTACTACTACTACTACTACTACTACTACTACTGCTGCTGCTGCTACTACTACTAATACTACTATCTCGCTCGGGATTGATAATGGTCCATTTGCTTTTGGTTGTGAAGAAAATATGCAGCTACCTGGACCCAAAACCCCAAGTAAGTATCCTCAAGGTTAGTCTAAGAAGATTAGACTATGATTGTGCGGATATGTGGTCTAGTGGTAAGACAGAAGATCCTGGGTTCGAGCCTCGCTCGGTGTATAGTTGATTCCTTGGAGAAGGTTCTTTAATCACATTCTCTCACCGTACTCAGGTGTAAAATGAGTACCTGGCCGTCACCAGCGTTGTCTCTGTCCGAAAAAATTGTAACATCGCCTTTTCATGTCCCGTCCTAAATGTTAAATGTTGCTATTCACCAGGGACCCGTTGTAAAGCACTTTGAGCTCATAGTGGATATTGCGCTCCATAAAAACTTAATTAAAATTAGGGGCAGTGTGGTACTGCGTACTGACCTTTGCTTCCTACTACGGTATGGAGAATGCGTTTGATTTCCTGACGTACTGTGTAACCTTTAGCATGCCACTTCTTTGCAGTGCTGAATTGCGGCAAACGCCTGGATTACTCCTGTCTCCTTGACTCATGTCTCAATGCCCTCTTTTTAGTATGGTTGGTGTAAGTCTTCAAGTATGAGTACCTACATATTTTCGTAAAAATAATCTTTTTCATTTCATTAAAAGAAAATTTTCACCTTTAGACAAACAATGATTTATGTCTTGTATTTTTTATCCATCTATCCAAAGTATTATTAGTGCATTTTTAAGTTTGTAGATGTGTCTTATGGTTTTTTGAAGCGTTGTTCGCAGCAAACAATTTTCAATATTTATAAATAATTCATAAGGTTGGAACTGGAGAAAACTTAAAGATTTTAGATGACTGTCACTGATAGTTTCTAAACCAATCGCTATTCGCATTTAAAAGCCCGTGTATAAAAAAAAAACTTGAGCTTTTATATAGCGCAATATCCACTAAATGTGCTCAAAGCGCTTTACAAGAGGTCCCTGGTCAACAGCAACAGTTAACATGTAGGACGGGACATAACGCCTATTAGGCGATATTACAATTTTTCGGACAAAGACAACGATATTAACGGCCATGTACTCATTTTACACCTGAGTACGGTGAGAGAATGTGAGTAAAGGGTCTTTTCCAAGGACTCAACTATGCGCCGAGCCCGGGGCTCGAACTCAGGACTTTTCGATCCGAAAGCGAGTGACATACCACTAGACCACATAGCCGCATGTATAAGGGTATCTTCTTCTATTACTTTTTTCTTTTGTTTTGACTGCAAAATTTTGACACTGCTGTACTGGATTCTCAATATCGACGAAGCTGGTATTTCAAATGTTTTTAAAAAAAAAACACTGTAATGCCAATGTTGCTAAAATGGAAAAAAAGAAACAAACCGGACAGTTAGTCTGCAGAACTAAGACTATGTTCAAGCCTAAAATAAGATTATGGTGAGCAATGTTATGAATTTGTAAACGTAATGTAAATGTTGCTGCTCGAAGCTCGAAGAAATAAAAAACAATGTGAAATTGAATGTCAGCTTCAATTTAATTACAAAAACAGATCAAATGAATGTTTCGGGATTCCCCTTTATCAACAAAACAGGATGAATGAAACACAACCGATGAATGAGATAATGTGGTAGTGGCGTTGTTAAGATGAATAAACAAAACATTAATGGGCAGGAAATAGTACAAAGGAGCATACTATTTCCTGCCCATCAATGTTTTGTTTATTCATCTTAACAACGCCACTACCACATTTTATTTTTCTATAATTTTTACTTTCAGCCAAGGCGTCTCAATGCGATTATGAGGAACCAAAAGGCCTCAAGTAGGTTACTTCTGTCCAACCCAGCAGTGATTGGGTAGCTGGGTATGACAGATCAGGCGGAAAGTATTTTAGCGATAGACTAATGTTCCATCCAAAGGGTTGCAAGCAATTGCTATTATCCGTTTCATGCTATAGAAACTGGGATAAACTCCGGCTCCATTAGACCAATGGACTAATGCTCGGAATGACAAAGTACATAGTAAAAAAATGAGACCTTGTTTAAGTTTTTAATGTTTCATTGGTGAGAATAAATGTCACTTAAATTCAAATTGACAAATACTAAGATTTCCCATTAAAAAAATCAATTTAACTTTAAAATTTCTTTTTTTTTTTGGTGGGGGGGGGGGGGCATTATATCTGCCCCTACAAGATATCATTTTTTGGCGATGAGCACAAATGTTTCTTCCTCCCTCAGGTGGAGAGATTTTTGGTTTGTGTTCATGCGATGTGTTCTGTGGTGTGACTGGGGATTGTTGCTGGGACTTCAAAAATGTCTGCCCTTTGGAAAGTGAGACGTTTGAACAAAACTACGCCCCTCTGAGAGACATCGTCACATCTTGTGATCGTGGTGTGCCAGTAATTGAAGGACCAGTAGGTTACTCAGGTGGGTATTGTTTGATATCTTATATATATATATATATATATATATATATATATATATATATATATATATATATGTATACATCCTACATATAACCATGTGTATCCTTAAAAGTTTCTAATCTGATACAATATAGTGAGAGCTACTTATAAAAAAGGCTGGCTGTATATATATATATATATATATATATATATATATATATATATATATATATATATATATATATATAGAGAGAGAGAGAGAGAGAGAGAGATAGATAGATAAATAGATAGATAGATAGATAGAACGAAGTTATTGTTTATAGCCAGCCTTTTTTATGAGTAGTTCTCACTAACTTGTATGAGACTATAAATGTTTAAGGTTACACGTAGTATTTCATAAGGGCGTCCGCATTTTTCCAATAGTTTAGAACCAGTTACTAAGTTACTATGCGTCATTACGAGGGAAGTGACATCACGACTGTTGAACCCTATTGAGAGCTGATCACTTAACTCTTAAAATGATAGCAAAGAGACCACTGACATCACCGTTATACATTCTATACAATTTTTGCAGTGGACCAGATGATGTCATGATCCATTCACTTAATCTGTGCAAGTCTACATACCACGCTCGGGAGCTGCTCCGCGAAGTTGAGTAAATTTAATAGTTCGGTAGAATACCGGCGTACACTGAATAAAAAACAAAAAACAACCCCCCCCCCCCAAAAAAAAAAAAAAAAAACCAAAACAAAACAAAACAAAAACAAAAAACAAAAACAAAAACAAAACAAAACAAAAAAAAAATAAAATAAATAAAAACAACAAAAAGAAACCCACATTTTTTTTTTAAATTTTGGCCTTGAATTTCGATCAATTAAAAATGACCTCCATCTTCCTCAAAAGCCCTCTCAAACTGGGACTGGTCTGAGAGTTTTTTGTTTGTTTGTTTGTTTTTCTTTTTAATAAAAAAAAAAGTAATCGATCGACATTTGACGGACAAATTTTTTTACCTTAATAATTTTCTTGTGGCCAAAATTGTTTTTAGTATTAAAAACCCAGTGCGTGTCGGACCCAAAAAAAATAATTCTTGAACTGTTACAGTTGTTTTAATTTATTTTTTGGTTGTGTAAAAAATTAATTAACGATGATATTTTGCTTAACGCTATAGTAAATTTGGTAATTCACACATAAATGTAAGTTAATGGAAATTTTAAAAATTCAAGTTTTGAGAGCGTGGAAGAGTGAATTCAGCTGTGAACAAACATCCATCTAAAAAAAATAAAGACCTGAGAGGAGTTCAAACTTAGGACGACGCAGAGAAAGCAAATATTATGTGATCTTTCGACTCAAAGCGGTGTTTTGCTGGAGTGGACCTTGATTCTTAAAATTCAAACTTTGAGTTTATCTAGTAAAATTTGAGACAAAGTAAATGCCTTAACTGGATTCAGTTTTCTGATGTCACGCCGCCCGGCAACGGCGGCCATCTTGGTTCTAAACAAGGAAAATCATTACTTTTTAATTCTTCATGCTAGCTAGAACTTTTCATATGCCTTGTGATCAGAATGTGTAAAAGTAAAAAAAAAAATGGTCAAATTTATGGGTTGTTTTCCTATGGATACGCTTTTATGCTCGCCGGAACGGGCGTCCGCCATTGTTACGATAGTTTAAAGCCAGTGTTACTAAGTTACCATGCGTCATTAGGAAGGAAGTGACGTTACGACTGTTGAAGAGTATTGAGAAGGGTGAATTTCCATTTCCATTAACTCACTCAATCCTAAAGATTTTTGCTAGTTTTCAAATTTGGAAAAAATGTATTAAAATGAGAATGTATAGATAGTTTTATTCAACTAGTTACCCTTAACATGTAAAAACTAAAAACACTATCTTTGGTAATATGCCTATAATAATTTGTCTCAGAAAAATTTAATAAATTAAATAGGCTTGGGGTAAAAAGTAACCCGGGTAAACCACGGATACAGTCGGTGTTAGGGTTGAGTGAGTTAAAATAAAAAAATAATTAAGATATCCCTTTTCCTAATAATTAGTAACCCCCCCCCCCCCACCCCACCCCCCGCAATTTCGTAGGGGAAGGAGTAAATTAAGTCTAGCATTATGTGATGTTAGTCAAATAAAAGGAATTGATGGGAGAGTTTCTTCTTCATGACCAAGAACTAATATTGCTGATACCTAGATCTCCTTCCCTTGCACACAGACACACACACACACACATACACACACACACATACATGTTTATGTATAATGATTTAACCATAATGCAAATGTAATATAAAATATTTCCTTTTCTTGTTTACCCGAAGAAGGCCAAAGGCCGAAACGTCGTTTACTTTATGTTGTATCTTTTATGAGAATTATTTTACTCCCTTTATTTTTCTATATATAGACATTTTGAACTGGTTCCCAATGTGTTCTCCCAGTGTCGCGAAGTGGCACTGAGAACCATACCAATCTTATAATATATTAGTTCAATCTTGATCATGAAAAGGACAAAAAACAAAACCCTGTGTTTTCTGTGTCTCTGCATGTGTATATTATTATGTGTGAAGTAGAAAACGATAGGGGCTGCCTGAAGCCGGTGATCATAAAATATTAACGAAAGAGTGAAAATGGAGAGGCTTCGTATGTCTGTTTTGTTCCCATACGAAGCCTCTCTATTTTCACTCTTTCGTTAGTTTAGATAGTATGCGCTTGGCTAAGAAGCTCATAACATTGTCATCCGGAAGTATAACGGACCAACACACAAAACTGTGTGTATCCATGAACGTTTATAGTCAGGTTAATACAGTTCAGTGAGCATTTCTAATAAACGCGGATGGCAAAAAACAATAACAAAGACCTGAGTGACGTCATATTCGAACTATCTATATTATGTATGAACGCCTGTCTCTGACTGTTATGCCCGAGCACGAGTTACTAGGACCTAACCCAAACGAGCCAGGAGTTGACCGAATCCTCCTCGGGTTGCTGGTTTATCTGATTTTTGTTTTTTAATTGAGCTTTTATATAACGCAATATCCACAAATGTGCTTAAAGCGCTTTACAAGGGGTCCCTGGTCAACAGCAACATTTAACATGTAGAACGGGACATGCCGCCTGTTAGGCGATATTACAATGTTTTGGACAAAGACAACGCTGTTAACGGTCAGGTAAAAAAGAGCCTTTTTCAAGGACTCAACTATGCGCCGAGCGCGAGGCTCGAAATCAGGACCTTCCGATCCGAAAGCGAGTGTCATACCACAAGACCACATAGCCGCACCTGAACTTCTCTACCATCCAATCAGGGGTTCGAACCATCGCTATATAAAGCGAGCACGAGGAGAGAGAGAGGGCGTTTTTTTTTTAGTTTTCTGAACTGGACACGATACCGTTCAGCAGCAGTTGTGCTTTATTTTATTATATGTGCCGTGGTATTCTTTATTAGTGGATGTCAGAAGAGAGACAAGCAAAATGAATGGATAAGTAGAACTGTGTCGTTAGTATTTGTGCTATAGATGTAAAGATAGGTTCCGTGATAACTGTATCGTAATAGGCACGATCCATATTGAATTTCCATGTGCTCGAGGTCATTGGTCACATTGCAAAGTGTGTTCAAAATGACCCATATAGTGAAAAGTGTTCACTGTTTGAGAATTTCCGACATCACAATTGGTCATTTTCCTGAACATGACTCATGGGTAAGATGACAACTTTCATAAACAAAGCAGCGTGTTTACATTTATTGAGAAAAGTCCAATTGTTGTCCAACAAAAAATCATGTGATCGATGACAAGGTTGGACGAAAACATGAATATAGATCGCACCTATTGTTAATCTAGAATTCCTTTCCTGCATTATTATAATTTCTCTATCATGGTCAATGCTTGAAGTATGACCTTCTTCTCCCTTCTCTCTTTTCTCTTCCAGGCTGTGCTCAGTGCATCGATCTGATCTGTAGGGAAACTTACCAACGAGCTCCCTCTGTCTTCTATCTTTCTCCTAGTCTTTTCCTTTATGTTGATATTTCGGGTTATATTGATCTACCGACTCTCCGGGACGAGCCCGAATCATCACAATGGCAGATGGTAAGACTAAGGGTCAGAAATAGATATTGAATATGCCTACGATCAATGTCGGTCCCTTTACTTATAAAGCAAGTGTCCTTTCAATTGAGCTATCGAAACCCCCGTGTTAAACATTCTTCTTTTTTTTACTTTACAGATGTGCTCAAAGCTCAGGAATCGATCATAGTAACTCACAAGACATCTGGATTGACTTTTAGGAACTACAGACTGTATCAGTACTATCAAAACAGAAGTCTTAAAGCCTTCGATCTTGATGAAAGTATTGGAAAAGACAATGGTACCATGGATGATGAAGAAGATAAGATTGTTTTCTGGTCCAAGAAATATCTATTTAAGAAGGAAATGAACACAATCACGGATTTGAAGCGTTTGATAGAAAATCGAGAGCTGTTAGATAATAACTCAGTCCAGATTAATGAACAGCCAGAGATGACAACGTTGAGAGTGTGTAAGAGGATTTTAAAACTTATATGCTTTAGAGGAGGTGATCTATATTATGGTGACGGTGGTGATGATGGCAATGGTGTTGGTAATGGCGGTGGAGGGGTTGGTAATGATGATGATAATGATGATGATTATGAGGCATATAGTGATGGTGATAGTGATGATGATTATGATGTCCCCAGCAACGATTATGGTCTCAGGATATGCGACAGCCTTGATAGAGTTATTGTGTTACAAAGTTTGTCTCCTGTTTGTGGGGTCGATTATAGTAAAATGTATTAGGCACCTGCCAAAACGAAAGACACTCCTACGTTAACGAAAGAATTTACTCCAAATGGACAAAGTAACCAGATGGAATCTGACATGATGGAAAATAACGAGTATAGGAGGTGCTACGTACATTATGCAATGTCCTTTATACCATCTAGAGAAGATCTCTACACCTTAAAGACCGTTTTCAATGTTGACGCCAAGGAAAGAAAGATTGGTGTGCAGGAAATAACGAACACGGCAGAGTTAAATTGGCGGGATTTCCGTTGTTTAAGCGGTGAAGGGAATTACGATTGTGATTTGGTATTTGTCTGCAAACAAGGGTATCTCATGGTGGATGGAGAGTGTAGACGACCCAAAAAGTTGGTCCTGCAAGTTTTTGGAGACATTGAAAACACGGGTGACTTGCTTACCAGCGTGCTGAATGGTATGACGTATGTGATGACGCACCAATGCTCAGGGGGTGACCTGGTCATCGCAGATAACGGTACACGTCTGGAGAAAACAACGACGCGAATCAAAAACAGCCGTGGGGGATTAATGGGAATTCACTCTGAGATGACACTGACCAAATATGACCTTGACCCACCTCCACAAGACACAAATGTACTCCCTGCGATTCAACATGTGTCAACTTACATATCAAAGATATATCAGAATAATGCCAGTCTTCGACAGATTTTTATTTGTTTCATTATGGGAAAACAAGACACAGAAGAAGAATTTATGGCTGTTAGTTTCCGTCCAGGCCGTGATGGTGATGCCGCTACAGACACCAATGGTACACTCTTATCATGTTACGACCTAGACTCCAAAGATGATTTCATCCCGCGACATTTTGAACTGGATGGAATTGAAGACCTTCAACAACTGCATCGATTTGGTCAAAACGTTGGAAATGTTTCCAGTATTGGTCAAGAAATTATCATCAATCTCCTTCTACTTTCGTTTGGCGTTTCTCTCATTAACATAAACTGACACAGGATTCTTCTTCTTCTAGGTTCCATGCCTGGTCCAGGCTTCGGATACTGCATGAATTATCTCTCTCCATTCCTCCCTGTCTCTTGCCTTTTCAAACAGCTCTTGGATTGTTAGGCTGGTGAAGCCCTTCAGTTGGTCTATGAGTGTTTTTCTTTGTCTCCCCCGGGCGCGTTTACCAGGTATTTTTCCACAACTTGCCAGGTATTCATTCTTATCTTTCCTTACTATGTGTCCGAAAAAGGATAGTTGTCGATCCACTATTAAGGGCATTAGTTTCCTTTGTTGGTATGTTTGTTTTAGCACTTCTTCGTTCGTTTTGTGTGCAGTATACGATATTCTCTGCATCCTTCTCAAGCACCACATTTCAAAAGCTTCAATGTTCTTTTGTGTTTCTGCATTTGTAGTCCAGCTTTCGCATCCGTATAACAAGATTGGCCACACGTAGCACTTCAAGACTCGGAATCTAATCCCGAACGACATCTGTTTGTTTTTCAAAATGTTTCCCAGGTCCATGAAGGCCTGTTTGGCTTGAGTTATTCTTGCTCGTATGTCTCGGTTACATCTTCCATCTGTTGTCACTATTGAACCTAGGTATTTAAAACTTTCTACGTTGGTAAGTTGCTCGCCGTGAATCGTTATATTGCAGGTGTTGTTGTTTTCGGGGTTTTTCTGTATTACCATGCATTCCGTTTTGGTGATATTCACTTCCATTCCCTTGGCTTCACTATCTACTACCACTTTGTCAACAATCTTTGAAGTTGGATTTCTGATGTTGCAATGAGTACCGTATCGTCTGCGTATCTTATATTATTTATGTTGTGACCTCCCACTTTTATTCCCTCCATATTATTTATGCCCCTCATGATTGTTTCTTGGTATAGATTAAACAGATCTGGTGAGGCAACACACCCTTGACGGACTCCTTTCTTAATAGGAATGGAATTTCCTGTAGAGTTTCCGATTTTGATAGATGCCTGCTGGGTGTAGTATAATGTTTGCATGAGTCTGAGGTCTTTCTCATCAGCGCCAATGGAGTGCAGTTGTTTTAGTATTTCTTCGTGGCGTACTCTATCAAAAGCTTTTTTGTAGTCGACAAAACAGAGGTATAGTGGGGTCTGAACCTGTATAGCTCTTTCACTTAAAACACGGAGGAGGTATATTGCGTTCCTTGTCCCTCTGTCAGGTTGGAATCCATATTGTTCTTCTGCGATTTCGGGGTTAATCTTATTCCTTAGCCTGTTGATAATTATACGCAACAGTATTTTGTTGATGTGGCTTATTAAACCTATAGTTCTAAAATTTTCGCATCTGACTGCACCTGCTTTCTTTGGTATTGCTATGAAAATAGAGTTACAGAGATCTTCTGGAATTTTCCCAGTATTGTATATATTGTTGAATAATATGTGAAGTTCATCAATTGCTAGATCTCCTAGGCTTTTTAATACCTCTACAGATATTTCATCAGGGCCTGTTGCTTTACCATCCCTCATTCGTTCCATGGCATGTTCAATTTCACTTTTGGTGATGTTTGGTCCGCTTAATGGTTCTTTGAATTTCAGTGGTGGTTCATTTCTATTTGGATCATTGTACAGTTCGCCTATGTATTCTACCCATCGGCTTTCTATATGTTGTTCTTCAAATAGCAGTTCCCCTTGTTTGTTTTGGATACAACTTCCTGCTGCTTTGCTTTTCCTTTTCCCTGATAGTTCTTTTATTCTTTGACACAGGATAAGGCTTGATAAAGAATCGGAGGTAGGAATGAAGTATGGGTGGAGAGAATATTATTATTTAATTTGAGAGCGTGGCAAAAAAATCACTTCTTTTGTCTTTGTTACTCTTGCTGTAGTAGTTGTTTATATTGTTGTTCTTTTTTTTTAAAGGATAAGACCAAGCTAGCCTCACAAATTACTAAATGTGAAAAGAAGAGAATTAAATATATGATTTTATTTCAAATATTCTATCATTGTTGATTTAATGAAGGTATGCGTAAAATCCCCACCAGTATTGTCTGCCAAAACAACCGTACCCAATACACAATACTTGGTGTAACGTTTAAGGTATATGGACCTTTTTAGTCTCAATTTCAGCTCCAAACATTTTTGCTTAGATCACATCAACATCAACATCACTGGTTTTGCGCGGCTATGTGTCCTTATGGTATAACAATTGCCTTCGGATCGGAAGGTCCTGGGTTCGAGTTCCTCTGAGCGGCGCATTGTTGCTCACATTCTCTCACCGTACTCATGTGTAACATGAGTACCTAGCCGATGAAAACGTTGTCTCTGTCTGAAAAAAAAAAACCCTGTAATATCTTCTAACAGGCGTCATGTCTCGTCCAACATGATAAGTGTTGCTGCTGGCTAGAGCTCTGAAAACGTTTAGTGGATAATGCTCTCTCTCTCTCTCTCTCTCTCTCTCTCTCTCTCTCTCTCTCTATATATATATATATATATATATATATATATATATATATATATATATATATATGTGTGTGTGTGTATGTGTGTGTGTGTGTGTGTGTGTGTGTGTGTGTGTGTGGCAGATAAATTTGATTGTTTCTTGTCCACCTGATAGTACTAATCATTAGCCTCCAATGATTTGGATTCTCTAAACATTTATTATTTAGCAAAAATGGCAGTGATTGTTCAACTAAATGAACTACCCAAGTATTACATATTGATATGCCTGTGCGGCTATGTGGTCTAGTGGTATGACACTCGCTGTCTGATCGGAAGGTCCTGGGTTCGAGCCTCGCTCGGCGCATAGTTGAGTCCTTGGAGAAGGCTCTTTTCTCACATTCCCTCACCGTACTCAGATGTAAAATGGGTACCTGGCCGTTAACAGCGTTGTCTCTGTCCGAAAAATTTGTAATATCGCCTAACAGGCGTCATACACCGTCCTACATGTTAAATGTTGCTGTTGACCAGGGACCATTTGTAAAGCGCTTTGAGCACGTTAAGTGGATATAAAAGCTCAAGTTTATTAAAGGTAAAACACGCATACGGAAAACCACGTGTGACATTAAACGTTTATAGTTGGATTGACATAAGCTAGTAAGAACTAATCACACAGATTAAATGGCGGTCTATAGAATAGTAAAGAGTAGAGTTGGGTCAACTCCATTCATTTTGTTGTTACTAAACAACCTGCTATGTTCGTCCGAGAGGGTTGGGGGTGTGTCTCGAACTCTATGTTTTGATTGGTAAAAAATCTACTGGTTAACTGAAAATTTATAGATAGAAGGAAGTTGACGTCACTCATGTCTTTGTTATTGTTTTTTTTTTTTTTTTTGCCTTCTGCGTTAATGAGTAATTCTCACTTAACTGTATTAACCAGACTATAAACGTTTAAGGCTCCACATAGTTTTGTGTGCTGGTCCTTTATACTTCCGGATGGCAATGTTGTAAGCTTCTTAGCCAAGTGCATACTATCTATATTATGCTCTCCTTAAAAAAACTTGTTTCCACTTGAAGGGGAATTTCACGGCAAACTCAAGAATATCTGATAATTTAGGGTAGTATTTGCTCTATATTAAAAAATAACCCCAGTTTGTTGTAAACTGTGGATATGTGGTGCGAAAAGTCTTTTATTCTAGCCTTCCCCATAAATAGTAACGCGTCATGATATCAAGTTTACAGTGATTATTTGTCTGAACAAGTGTGTAAAAAGTCTTGGCTGAGGTGGTGTATTAGTAAATCTGTGTTTGTAAAAAATCAAATTTTATGGATAAAATTGATGGAAACATTGACCATCCCATTTTAACAATGCGCTTTAAATTAAAGAACTTTTTTTTTCTACCTGGAATTGATCAATATATCTGTGATCTATTGATAAGTGAACAATGAAAGGCCACAACCATAAGATATTTGTGCGGCTATGTGGTCTTGTGGTATGACACTCGCTTTCGGATCGCAAGGTCCTGGGTTCGAGCCTCGGCGCATAGTTGAGTCCTTGGAAAAGGTTGTTTACTCACTTTCTCTCACCGTACTCAGGTGTAAAATGAGTACCTGGCCGTTAACAGCGTTGTCTTTGTACGAAAAATTGTAATATCGCCTAACAGGCGACATGTCCCGTCCTACATGTTAAATGTTGCTGTTGACCAGGGACCTCTTGTAAAGCGCTTTGAGCACATTTAGTGGATATTGCGCTAGAATAAACTCAATTCTATTTTATGTTTGATTAGTTTATTCTAGACGTTGATGAGTATTGGTGAATAAATACATAGACACGAATATGACAATCAATAAATGAAAAAAATAATGAAATTGAAATTACAATTGCGCACCACACTCTATACTATTATCCTTATCATCAACGTCATCATCGTCATCATCATCATCATCATCATCACCATCATCATCATCATCATCATCATCATCATCATCATCACTAACACCACCAGCATTCGTTCTAAAAATGTAAGGAATGTAAAATTAGCAATGAAAACAACATGGTACCCTAAAGTGAGAACTAAACTGCTAGAAGCAGTGGATTGTAAAAAAAAAGTATTGAACAAAAATGAGTTAAACAAGTTCAAAAAGAGAACAAAACAATTAATACAGAAAGATTTGGGTCAAAACCCTTCTTCAGCCAACATTTAAAACGATAATACCTACTCCATGTAAAATCCGAACAGACAGGAGAATAAATTTCTTTACGTCCTCTTGGGCTCAGTGATGACAGAAACTAGCATCAGGAGTTAATGGTTGTTTTTGTTTTAGGTCTTTTGCGGCACTTGTGATACTTGTAAGTAAATTCGGCACCAGTGAAGAGGACAAAGATAAGATGGTCAAAATTTATAGGTTTGAAATTACAAGGGCACCCGTAAAAGTGACACTAAGGAGAATAAGCCCTGACAAAGAAAGAAAAATCCCAACTTATACCTAGATTTCAAGTCCAATTTAACTATGTTTAACTCCAGAAAATCTTAACCTAAGAGGGGTACATCAGATGAAAAGAAAAAGTAAACTTATTAACATATACAGATACACGAGTCAAAAATTAACTCAAACATCTTCTAAAAAATCTTCAATCTACGTGACTATCCACCAACCAAAGACCAAGGACAGAACCAATTATTGTCTGTTTGTTTTTATGGATTTACGAGCTCGCGACACCTTTAGATCATTTAATCAACACCCAGTCTCATCCTTAACCCTCTCCTTACCACCTACAGCAAAATCGTCATATTTGTTACGACACAATTTATATTTTTAAAAAATTCAGAATAATTTTGTACATCACAATGATCTTTGTTTAACTAATACGAAAATAAAGTTGTTTTGCAGAGAGATTGTTTGAGTTTAAAAAATACATTCTTCTATCATTTTTTGGAAATACTGAAAATCATCGGTAAGGAGAGAGATAAACAAAAACACAAAAAGCCACAAGAGAATGGCAAAATATATAAAAAACATGTCACTATTTCTAAGTCAAAATAGCTCATCGTAGATATTTCAGATAAATATACTTAAGAACTCACAAAGAAACATGCACCCACTCAAACAAATTCATAATTATACATACACACAGGGTGTGATCTTGGGGGTCCCAATATCTCAGGTAGAGTACTCACTTCACATGTAAAAGGATTGAGATCAATCCATGGTGGAGTCAAGATTTTTTCTCTCTCACCCCTAGTCACCCAGCAGTGATTGGATAGCTGTTTGTTAGATCTGACAGAAAGTACTTTGCCACAAACTAGCGTCCTATCCCAAGGATTGCAAAACAATTGCTATTGTTGGGTTCACGCTATAGAAACCGGAATAAACTCCGGCTTATGGACCTAATGGCTCTGAGGGAACACTTACTGACTACACATGGTGTAATAGGATTGTCAGTGTGTAGAGAGATGGCATTGTCGAGAAATCATGATATTCCTACAGCACCCTGGGGACTCTTTCCTCATACAGTGACATCTCCCTTATTCTCACGATAATTTGTTTAGTTGATTTCACTTTTTCTTGGTGTCTTTCTTTTTTTATAGCTTTTTATATCGTTTATTTATTTATTCATTTTTCTTGGCTAACAAAGGGTTTGCACCTAAAACGTTAATACACTCGAGCACATTTTTCTTGAACCTTTCAGTTACATGCAAAAAATAATAGGAAAAAATCTGGGACACCTGAATGCGAGGAAGCCATATTTGTGGAAACTGTACTCGGGTCTATATAGTTCGTTTTGTTTCACTCCAAACTTTTCCATATCTTTTTTTCAGCGCTATAAATGTTCCTGCTGCTCATTAAAAAAAACCCCACATTTTATAATAATAACGTTATTCATTTGTAGACATCTCAGGTTTAAGTCTAGACTCAACTAAGTCTTTGATATTTAGTAAGTTTTGCAGCCAAATTAGAAAATTGGTTCATTGTATGACAAAGTTGGCTGTTTCCAGTACTCTCATTTCAAATAAGGATGGAAAAGGAGAGCTACATAGTAAAAGGAAAATAGATGAAAGAATTATAAAAAGAGGGATGACTTTGTTTGGAGGATTTGCAACACTAGAAGATCATTTCTGTGTCAGTAAAAAGTAAGATGATAGAATTGGCAAAAGATTTAAACAAAGATAACAAACACAAAAAAAAAAAAATAAGACAGAGGAGACAGGTCCAACAAAGATCTCGACGTAGATCCAGGACCAATCCTTGTTGCTAGTCTGAAATCATCTTTAAGTCTGAAACTGCCACAGGAGCTCTTTTTTTTTCTCTCGGCAAAAGACTATAGACAGGACACTGGAAAAACCAAAGAGTTTCATTCCCGAATAAGGACACAAAGCTGCTTGAAAATGCTAGAGGGGAACAGAAAAAGATGACAAAGCTGTCGGCTGCTGAAGAATTTACCGATCAAAGAAGAAATAGTAAGAACTGCAGAATATTGGAAAATCGCTAACATAGTTCTGCAACTCATTCATGAATCATTTTTTGAAATAATGCAATCTGCAAACAATAAAAGTTCTACTAAAGAGACTAAAAGACGTCTGTTTAATATATATTAAATAATAATCTGGGAAAAGACTATTCAGTTAAACTCAGTGGTCAACTGAAATATTTCGTGCCACTTTCACTCAAATTTATTGCTCACATTTGATACAACAACCAATAATTTGCGGGCTAGAGTTGAAACTGAAACTTTTGACTATTTCAAGCAAATGTAGAGGAGTTGGGCTGCAATTCAACCCCTTTGGTGGCGGCGTCGTATACAGCGTTGTCAAAACCAGTGCTTGGATCATCCTTTGAAACGGTGTTGCCCTGGGTCTTTTTTCTTTTGAGTAGGAAGGCACCGATGATGACAATTGCAAGGAAACACAGGATTCCTATTACAATACCAACAATATCAGATGTTGAAAAACCTGAAAGGATAGATTATATTTCAATACAAGAAGAACTGATAAGGAAGCATAGGATTTACACTGAGAGCTCTTCAACCTTTGAAAAATAAATAGTGGTTACCCCCCCCCCCTTCCCCCTAGTTTGGTACAGGAAGCAGTAATTCTTGTTCAAGTGCTGAAAATGATCTCAAGGAATGATTGAGAAGGCTTCATTATGTAAGTTGACCGCCTGTTTTTTTTAAATACTCAATTCTATTAAAGTTTTCAAATATTTTAGATATCTAATAATCTTACTCCCCAAGGTGCCCCTTCTTCTTGTGCGTTTAAAACAACGGATAGCAATTTTATGATTTATTTCTTTTACCTAAAAGAGCTTTTAGAGTAGACGTTTAGAAAGAATCAGTCTCTTTTGTTTCACTGCATACAAGACAGCGATTAAAAATACTTTTGTTTTGGAATTTCATTAATCTTATGCATGCTAAAAGCAAATTGCATAACCTTACCTTGGGGATTCTATATACTTTTCATACGATTTTGATGATAATGATGATGACGACGATGATAATAATGATGATGATAACAATGACGTCAACGATGATGATGATGATGATGATGATGATGATGATGATGATGATGATGATGATGATGATGAAGATTTTGATGATGATGATGATGATGATGATGATGACGATGGTGATGATGATGATGATGATGATGATGATGATGGCGATGATACTAATGATAGTGATGATAGATGCCGACAATGACGATGCTGATGCTGATGATGATATATCACATACTTGCACTTCCAACTTTGTTAGAGGTCTGTTTAGAATGGTTTGGGTTTTTAGGAGGGAAATTAGTCGATCCTTTGCGAGTTGTAGTTTTAATGGATTGTTTTGTAGGCGTCATCACTGTATATAGAGAATTAAAAAAAAAACAAAACAATAAACATACATGATTGATTGAACCTTTGAAAAAGTCTTGAATCTTTCCTACACTTCAATTCAAACTTACATTTTAAAACAAGAAGCCTTTCTCCTGTACTGATGAATAAATCAAGTGCCCATTGGTCAGCACTGACAAATACACATCCAGCCTGTTTGTCAGTAATGGCGAATGACATGATGCGAAAGAGGATATGTTTTTGTTCTTTTTTGAATTTTTTTATGGTGCTTGTGATACATTTAGGTCATTTCAGCATCAGTAAAAATGAAGAAGTTGGGATACTAAAAAAACCCCACAAATCAAGATGTACAATTAAAAGCATCCGAAAAGATAGTAAGAGAAGGAGGACTGATTCAAAAAGGGAACAGCTGTAGATTCCAAGAGCAAACTAGTTATGCTCTCACCTTGAGATCACCTAAAAGTACCATTCAGAAATAAGGATATGATCATACTAAAAGGAATACACTCAAATGTTTATAAAATGTGTTTTATTAAAAAACAAAACAAAAACAAAAACCAACAAAAAACAACAAAAGACCCCCAACAAAACAAGCTATAACAACACATAAAGAGTGATGATTAACAAGGGGAAAAATGTCATCTTCAAACATTAAAACTTTTCATTTGAATCCCTCACAACACAAAAGCTTGCTAGAATCCAGCAACTACTGTTATATTATTCTAAGATAAAGACCTGGAAAAAGGAAAAACAGATAAAGGCGGATAGAAGACACGGCAAGAATGACCATGAGTTCAATTGACTCCATCCAAGCAAGACAAGATAATTCCTCGATGCGCTCTTTGAGTTGTAGTTTTACTGAATAGGTTGTTTTGAAGACCACAACGAGTTTACATGGCAAAAAGAACACATCAATGACTGGACGTTTTTCAGCTTTGATTAAAACTTACATGTCAAAACAAGAAGGCAATTGTCGCGTCTATATAGGAGAAGTGGCAAGAAGAAAGGGACAAATAGAAGTAAAATAGTTTCCCCAAAGACAGAAGTCGTCTGTTGCCTCTTTTACCTTGTTATAGTTGGGCTAAAGTTCCTGACAACTCGACAGATAGTAATAAAGTTATTAAGTTTAAAGAAATAGGTAGTAGAAGTGGCGGTATATGTGGCACGTATTAATCCGCGTTAAAGTAGAAATACTTTAATAAAATCAACAGAATAGCCTCAAACAATAACACGTTAACACATAATTAAACCAAAAAAAAAAGAATAATAGTAAATTTTAATTAATTAAAGTTAGGCTATGGGTAAGTTAAATTTTCATCTTTTAACGTTCTGTTTCTCAATTTAACATTATTTGTTCCTTATCTGTTTTGGAGATGTTGGATGCTACTGGTGGCGACCTTCCTATGACTGGTTGCGGCGTTAAGGGTTGCTTTGGCTTGTTTGATTTATGGATGGGTTTCTTGGCCATTCATTCTTTGGTTTTCCCAGTGGGCCACTTGATTATTAGTTCTCAGATATCCCGATACCCAACTCTAGATTCAGCTCCAGATCAATGTGTAACCAGAGCAATGTGTAAGTTTCTCATAGGGAATGAGATTAGCGGAAGAGTAGCGTCCCTTGATTGGACGTCACCTTACAGAGAGAACATCAAATTGGTTTTGCGCACGCGTCTCTCCTGTCCTCGCTTTCGGTGAAGTGTCTCATGCCGCTTTCACCTGAAGCGAGGACGAGAGACGCATGCGCACAACCAACCTGACGTTCTCTCTCTAATAACTTCCCCACCCGTGACGTCAAATTAAGGGACGCTACCCTTCCGCTAATCTCATTCCCTATTGGAGGACACAAATTTTGAGTCCTTGGAAAAGGCTCTTTTACTCACATTCTCACCCCAAATTCAGGTGTAAAATGAGTATCTGACTGGTGTCCCTGTTTGTCAAAATATATGTAAACGTGATGGTACCTCAAAGGCATTATGTTTTGGTCCCGCTTGTTGCGCTTTCCTGTTGGCATGGAGCCCATTGCACAGCACTTGGAGTGAATTCAATGGAGGTCGCACTATATAAAGCTCACATTTTAAAAATCGTATTTAAAGCCTGGAAAGATATAGCTCCTATATAAAATAAATAACTGAACAAGTGTGTATGAATGGTGCCAGCCAAAGCAAGAAAGAAAGATACAAGAAAAAATACATCCCAAAAATTCAGTCGACCTCGAGGTTGATGTATTTGGGATGTATTTTTTCTTGTATCTTTCTTTCTTGCTTTGTCTGGCACCTTTCATACACACTTTTTTTTTATTTATTCTTTTTCTTTATTTTTTTTTTTTAACCTCAGGAATGGGAGACACCCAAAGTTTGTCGTTTCTTTGCCAATTTAGAATTATCTCCGTCTTTTAAATACAACAATAAACAGGTATAGGTATATTGACCTTAGAAAAAAAAATTTGATATCGATCATAATAAAAATAATAATAATAATAATAATGATAATAATAATAATAATAATAATAATAATAATAATAATAATAATAATAATAATAATAATAATAATAATAATAATAATAGTAGTAGTAGTAGTAATAATAGTAATAATAGTAATAATAAAAGAAATAATAATAATAATAATAATAATAATAATAATAATAATAATAATAATAATAATAATAATAATAATGATAATAATAATAGCACTAATAATAATGATGAAGATGATAACGATTAATAATAATAATAATAATAATAATAATAATAATAATAATAATAATAATAATAATAATAATAATAATAATAATAATAATAATGATAATAAAAATATATAAGACCCATCACCACAAATGTTTCACAATGCCACAATCGCATATTGGGTAAATATAAAAAAGGATAATAATGCAAAAGATATATGACCCTAGTACACTCAAAGAAGGAGCAAAAGTAAGAAAATGAGACAAGAAAAACATCGCCGCCTCTGAATTATGAAATTAATCGTACAGTCAAATGCAATGCATTTTGACATATGGGGCACTTGGAACGTGGCCCGAAGATGCACATATATACATACATATACATATACATACTTATGCATACATACATATCACATACATGCACCTATGTGCATACACACATTTTTACATGGTGTGTATTTAGTGACCGTACGTGTATGGAGTGTACACTTAAAGGCGGGCGACAGAGGCTAAAAAATATATATATAGGATTGCCAATTGGTGAGCAAACTCGGGACCTATTTTCAAGGTCAAGTTGAGTTCGATGCTAGCCCTGTACACTTCCTAAAATAAATAAGTAATAGATAAATAGGAAATGCGATCGTGGCACGGGCTGAAAATATTGTGATAGCAGGGATTATGGACGTGTTGGTTCTAAAATAGTCGTGATGATGATATTAATAATAATAATAATAATAATGATAATAATAATAATAATAATAATAATAATAATAATAATAATAATAATAATAATAATAATAATAATAATAATAATAATAATAATAATAATAATAATAATAATAACAATTAAAAAAAAAATCAAAGGTCGTTGATTCCGCCTGTCGATTGTGCATATAGATAAGTGTATCTAGTTGTGCATTCACATGTATTTGTGATGTCTTTACTTTTTTTTTTTTCTAATTATTAGATATTATAAAAGCGGATGCCAACAAATTGAACGACATTGTAATATCGGATATAACGTCTCCATCTTCATCACAGGTTTTTTATTTAAAAATTTTTTTTTTGTTTTTTTTTTGTTTTTTTTTTGTTTTTAATAAGGTAAGATTGGTTTATTGCTTTAATGTAACTGATAGTTTTTTCATAACTATGGGTATACAGATTGTATAATTAATATACCCATCTTCAGAAACACAGGTCCAAGTAATTAATTATAGTAATAATAATAACAATAATAGCAACAATAATAACAATAACACTAACAACAACAACACCAACAACAACAATAATAAAAACACCAATTACAATAATAATAATAACAACAACAACAACAATAAAAATAATAATAATGATAGAGCATATAAACTTAGTGATAAAACTACTAAAAATTATTATAACAGCCACATTAGCAAAAACAGGAACCATAATATCTAATAATAATAACAACCATCATAACTACAACTACGATAATAACAACTACAAAAACAGTAATAATAACAATAATAATATTTTATTTTATTTTATATCAATTTTCTGATCCTCTTATCGGTTCTTAATATCGCTAATTGATATTTTTTTTGGGCCATATTTGATTTTAGAGATAACCATTTTCCAACGAGAATCAAATGATTTAATTACACACTTGTTCAGTTCTTTATTTTATATAGGGCCTATACCTTTCCAGATTTTTATCATATGTGACCATTCGCCTCAAAACGGTATTAAGTCGGGTTGGTTAAGATGTTGAAACTTGAATTTACAGCCAGAAATATTGAGGAGAATGGATACCATAATTTAGGGTGCTAATGCCAACAGCTTATATTTTTGATCAGTTTAACATTAAATCCGACTTTTAAGCATATGATTCGTTCCGACATGATACCGTTTTCGGACGATGGGTCACATATACTAGTGCCTTCTAGCCTGATTTAAAAGAAAATGGTAGGTATCTTACTCTTGTCACAGTTGGTGCCCGACCATCCACTGGAACACCGACATTGATAAGAGGTTCCAACTACATTACAAGATCCAAACTGACAAGGGTTAGATCCACACGGATCGGAAGCTGCAGAATAGAAAATGGATTCTCATGAGTCGCGACTCTCTCTGTCTCTGTCTGTCTGTCTGTCTGTCTGTCTGTCTGTCTCTCTCTCTCTCTCTCTCTCTCTCTCTCTCTTATTTTCTATCCGTGCAAGCCAATCTTCTGACCAATCACATCCTCCAATATAACACATACCAGTGTCAACACGAGTGTCTGAATAAAGAGACCTAGAATAACTGGCACTTCCTTAAAAAATTATGTCACAATACAAGGTTAACAATCACAAAAAGAGAGTGAAAAGTGAGTTGTGAGTAGTGCTCAAGGAAACAAATACTCCCATTGATTGAACTGTTAAAACTTAAACCTGAGCATTTAAATAGCGCAATATCTACTAAACGCCGAAAGCGCATTATAAGTGGTTGACAGCCAACATAATTACTTAACATGTCGGACGAGACATGACGCCTGTTAGGGAATATTACATTTTTTCGACGGAGACAATGCTGTTAGTAGCCCGTAACTCATTTCACACTTGAGTACGATGAGCAAATGTTAGTAAAAAGCCTTTTCCAAGGACTCAACTATGCACTGCTTATAGTGAAATTCAAACCCTGAACCTTCTGGTCCGAAGGCGAGAGTCATACCTCAAGACCCTATAGCTGCACAAACACAACACACTGTTCAATTTCTTTGGTGATTATCCCCCTTGTATTTTGAAGTGTTGGAGAAGGTGAGAAAGGGAAGAATATTGATCGATAACATCAGAAAGAGGCAGTTACGGTTTCTGGGACATGTGTGGAGAAGAGACGGAATAGAAAAGTTGGTAACATCTGGGATAATCGAAGGAAAGAGAGCTAGAGGAAGACAAAGAATGACTTATCTAAATAACCTAAGAATGGCCAAATGTGACTTAAACTGCAACACATATTTTATGCGCACCGCAGATGATCGTGATTCGTGGAGACAGTTGACCGGCAACGTGCTCAAGAGCGCAAGCCACGATGGATGATGATGATGATTTTGACATGTTTTGGTAAGGCTATGAGTTTATGAAGACTACTAGTGCAAGGAAAAACTGAAAGCAAGGGAAATTACTGATAATGATAGCCTACACATTTCTGTTGTGTCACTGTGTGAAAAAAATTGACTATTTCCATTTCTATTCAGGAGACATAAAGAATGAATTAGATAACTCGATTCTTGTCCACATTCTTTTTTGCATGGATAAAAAAAATAACATTAGATCGGTTATAAAAAATATATTTAAAAGACTTCAATGTATCAATTCACTGTGACCAAGGCACCCCCCCCCCCCCAAAAAAAAGTTTAAAAATTTAGAAATCCAATAAACATTTAACCATTTACCCGTTGTTGTTGTAGTGGTAGTCGTGGTTGTGGTCGCTGGTGTTGTGGTTGTCGAAGTGGTTGACAAAGGAACTATTGGGAAAAGAAAGCATAATATACTTATATTAAAATGTGTACTTTATAAGAAAACTAAAGAATATCTTGAATAGATCGAGGAAAGCCCATCGCTGTACAAGATTAAGGGATGGGGCTCAGCTGATCGCTGGTTGGATAAGTAAATACCCCCCCCCCCTATACCCTCTGAAAAATTGAGTTTATACGTGATTACGACCCACTGCATCAAACCAGTAAGACATCAGGATGAAGCAGATGCCAAAGAGGGAATACAAATATAGTTGTTATGATTAGAAAATGAAGTTTAGGATTTATGCACTTTATGAAACGATAAAAAAAAAAACGTTTCTCAATTTAATTGATTTGGTCATCAATAATAAATGATGTTTTCCGCATCAATGTTACTCCGACATAAACCATGTTGAGCTTTGAGATTTTGTTTAATATATAGTGCAATATCCACTAAACGTGCTCAAAGTGCTTTACAGGAGGCCCTGGCCAAAAGCAACAATTAACATGTAGGACGGGACATGACGCCTGCTAGGTGATATTATAATTCTTTTCGGACAGAAACAACGCTGTTAACGGCCAGGTACTCATTTTACACCTTTTACACGGTGAGAGAATGTGAATAAAGAGTCTTTTCCAAGGACTCAACTATGCGTCGAGCGAGGCTCGAACCCAGGACCTTCCGATCCGAAAGCGAGTGTCATACCACTAGACCACATAGCCGCATGTTGAGACAGTAGGTCACAATTATATCAGGTCATTTCCGTCTTCTTTGTTTTTTGAATCCTTGTTCCTTTTTTAAAAAAAACACATATTTACTCCTTTCCTTTTCTAATAAAACTTGGGGTGCTGATAGGGCACAAATTATGATTTGAAGATTCCTAACATTCTTTTATATAGATTTAACTCTTAATTTGATCTTATTGAGCTACATCACAAGAATAATAATACAAATGGAACAAAACTCACTTTGTTTTACTTTACATATATATCCATGTTCAGAGAAGCAATCAATATTCGACCATTTTCCATTAAAGCCCTGCATCAAGACACAGTTTTCGTTCGAGCCACTTTGACTTGATCTGGATCCGGCAGACCAGTGCAAGTACTCAACCTCAGTGCCATCGGACCAGGTGAAACCTTTTGAGAGCATCCATGTTTTATTGTAAGGTATGATGATGATAATGACAGTTGTGATGATAACAACCAATAAGATGATGATGATGATGATGATGATGATGATGATGATGATGATGATGATGATGATGATGATGATGTCAATGACAGTTGTCAAGATGATGACAGTGATGATGATAATTACTATGATGATGCTGATATTGCTGCTGCTGCTGATGATGATTTTAATGATGATGATGATGATGATGATGTTGATGATGATGATGATGATGATGACGATGATGATGATGATGATGGATATGATGATAATGATAATGATAAAAAGCAATGATCACACACACAGCGACTTTATTAATTAATTGTGAAAATCACACACTAATGAGCACGTACTAGAATCTTTGCTTGCCCTATTTAATCCGATCCAAACATCAGCCTTTTCAACAGAACTAAACCTGGCTAGCAACTGGGATTCAGCACCATTGTGGACTGATGCCAACTCTCCACCAATCGTTTGACACATGTAGTGTGCTTCTGGCCAAGACTTCTTAATTCCATTGTCTATGTAGTAACAGTATTCTCCATACTGTGTCCAGATGTTTGATGGACATTTGCCTGGAACTACAGGTGTATCGGGTGGATGTGCCACTGAATTAAGATTATAAAAATGAAGTGCATGAATATAGTAAATTTATTAGAGAAATTTGGGTAAGTTAGTTAAAGTATCAAAACCTTAATTCTATGACAGCAGAATAAACCATATAAAACTTTACACATCTCCTTTTATAATGGATCAATGTTTTTGCTAAACGTTAAAAAAGTCTCACTGTATTGTAAAAAGAAGAAGATGGCGTTGGTTGGGCCATGTAGCCAGAATGAAAAAAAAGGGGCACTTCCCAAGACAGCCTGTAATGGACAGCAGATTGAGCTTTATATAGCGCAATATCCACTAAATGTGTTCAAAGCGCTTTACAAGGGGTCCCTGGTCAACAGCAACATTTAACATGTAGGACGGGACATTCCGCCTGTTAGGCGATATTACAATTTTTCGGACAAAGACAACGCTGTTAACGGCCAGGTACTCATTTTACAGCTGAGTACGGTGAGAGAATGTGAGTACAAAGCCTTTTCCAAGGACTCAACTATGCGCCGAGCGCGAGGCTCGAACCCAGGACCTTCCGATCCGAAAGCGAGTGTCATACCACTAGACCACATAGCCGCACAATGGATGGGAAAAGAAAGCGGGGAAGACCCAGGGAAACCTGATGAAGGACCATACAATGGAGAAAGAAATAAAGGAAGCAGGCCTGTCCTGGAATACAGCCACCGCAAAAGCAGCAGATCGTAAAAGAAAATGGAGATGTCTGGCGGATGCCCTATGTGCCTCAAGGAAGATTACATCTGAGTACGGTGAGAGAATGTGAGTAAAGAGCCTTTTCCAAGGACTCAATTATGCGCCGAGCGAGGCTCGAACCCAGGGTGTTCGGATCCGAACGCGAGTGTATAATAGTGAATACAAGATTATAATATTATGTAAACTGCTTACCTAGATTGATTTGGCAAACGGACGGCAGTGTGAGAGTACAATCCATCGTGATCCATGTACTATCCTGCGTATGTGATGCACACTGTTTGGTCAGATCAGGTTGGTTTCTACCCCATGCCGTATATAGGACTGGCCAGTTGTCAGACCAGGTAAAAGCATTTTTACCCTAGAATGGAGAATAAACACTATCATCATACAGCCACACCCAATTTCCTCATTGAGAATAAATTATGCCAAAATCAAACCATTGACAAGTACATTGGAACACTATTAAATCACATTAATGGTGAAAGATATAAATTAAGTTTCAAATCTCTTAAGTTTAGGCAATGTTGTCGGTATAACTGACTAACTTCACGTACAGGATAATTCTGGATTATTCACTATAGATAAGAGAGAGAGAAAAAAGAGATAGATAGATAGATAGAGATAGAGAGAGAGAGAGAGAAAGAGAGAGAGAGAGAGAGAGAGAGAGAGAGAGAGAGAGAGAGCAGAGTGCGACACCCCTTATCCATGTCTTTAAGGCTGAAGACTGAATTGTATTTATATCCCAGTCCAGACATTTTACTCATTACAGGAAAACTGTTATAATAATTATTATATAAGATAAAATGGTATATGACGGTTCCACCCCCCCCCCCCCCCACCCCCACCCGACCTTTGAAACAAATTAAATAGCAACAACACTTGCCGAATTGTCAGCTAAACCAATCCATAATTGATCTTGTTGATGAGTTTGAAGAATGAGGTCTATGTAGCTTTTTTCAAAGCTAGAAATATGTGGAAATAAGAAAAATAAATAAAAATAAGACTCCCTTTATTCATCTCAATGGGAAAATTTTTCTTCAGGGTCTTTTCCAAGGGAAGACTGGAATAACCCAGGCTTAAGCCGCAGTACAGCGCCGCAAAGTGAGCTAGGGCGAGGTGAATTGCTCAAGGCCACACAGCGCGGCGGGTGATCGAACTCGGTACCTTTCAGGTACGAAGCAAAGACCGTGCCACCGAGCCACGTTATCCCATTGATTAAGCTTTCATTCGTATATCACTGTCAATGAGGAAAGCACATTTTCATACAATGTAAAAAACTCGATTATCTAAATCTGGAAACATAAAAGTCCACTCAAAATTGAATATAACATACAATTCTATTCATAATCTATATTAAGAAACGTATTGAGCTAAAAATTAGTCTAAGAAGCAGACGAGTTTGGTAGTCAAAGACACATTTATATATAAGCTACAAAAACAATTTGATAATCGATATAGATAGAACAAGATAATTCAAAGCACAAAACTAGAATGGTTTCTCAAAAAATTTGCTGCTTTTCATTGATTCATAAGGTATATTTTTTGTTTCTTTGTTTGTTTGCTTGTTTGTTTGCTTAATGTTACTGACACTTTCAACGCTTTGCATTCAGATAAGGACTTGTAAAAAGAGAGGTATAAGGTATTGTTGCTCTTCCAAGTGCATAAGAAAACGCAGAGGACAAGTCCAAAATATGGAATGGAATCTTTTTCAAAAGAGCGCTTTACTCATGTGTCTAGTCGAAAACGTCTTAACGTCCTACATGATACCAAGAGGGAAACACTTTAAATGACTACAAACATTAAAAAACTTAAAAATAATACAGGCATACATCAAGGAGATGATTTGCTACAGTGAAATTGAATATACATTTTTTAAAAATGAGACATATATTAGACAGTTTCCCCCCTTGGTCAAGAACCCTTGCCAGGATTAAAACAAAATTAAGAAGTCTCATTAAAGGACAAATATAATGTAAATGTTGCTGCTTGAAGCTCAAAGAAATAACTAATAATGTGAAATTGAATGTAAGCTTCAATTTAATTACAAAAACAGATCTGTTTACATTCAATTTCACATTATTAGTTATTTAGGACAAATATAGAAAACAACAAGAAATTTTGAAAATAATAAAAGCAAGGTTAATAAGTGATCATCTCAAATGTTTTTAAAAAGGAAAATCATATCATCAAACATAACGGCATAACTACCTTTGATCGAAATTAGTACATTTTAAAACTGAAAGACCACTTTGCACGTTGTTTTACAGATCTACCATTATTATGACAATTAGTTTATCTGTCTGGGGAGGCAACATCGCTGTGAGGGACAAAGACAACATTTATATAATTAAAAATGCATATAATGGCAGTGGTTAACAAACTTTAAAGTTGCGCCAACCCAGATACAAAATTATGGTAGTTTTGATATCAAAGATACTTTCAGTAAAATATTTTTATATGACACTATCCTATCCAGATTTCACTAATACGCGCTAATTTTACAATAAAATGCAGTCGCATTGACATTCGATTTAGCTGTATCTAAAAATGTTTTATGTACAATGAGCATTTACCGATTAAGTCTTTTATTTGTTCCCATTATAATTTTTTGCCACCTTATTTTGTCAATGACTGACTTTTTCACTCAATTTGTGTACCATCAAAAGGAAATATTTCATGGCTCATCTTTTTAGCCTCTTGCATCGATGTGCACATTCGGTTAAAACTAGATAGCCCCTTTTGTATTGCATAAGCCGGCATTACTGTTTCTGGGACATGTGTGGAGAAGAGACGGAATAGAAAAAGTTGAAAACATCTGGGATGATCGAAGAAAAGAGAGCTAGAGGAAGACAAAGAATGACTTATTTGAATAACCTAAGAATGGCGAAATGTGATTTTAAAAGCAACACAGATTTCATGCGCACCGCAAAGGATCGTGATTCGTGGAGACAACTGACCGGCAACGTGCTCAAGAGCACAAGCCACGATGGATGATGATGAGCCGGCATGAGAATTTTCAATGCTAAAGCTGAACTACATTTGGTGCATAAATGAATTTTGATAGGTACTTTTTTATTTTTCACGCAAATATTAATCACAACATATTGCTTACCCTCCTTGTTCACTAGTGATGTGACCACCGTCTTGAGCACAAGTAGCTTCACTAGCTGTCCAGTTCTGTAAAGTTGGGATATACTTGTAACATGAATCCTTAAATCGGGTATATCCTTTCTGGCATCCTTCAGTGTTTGGTTTATTTGTTACGTACAACGCGGCTGAAGGATAAAAAAGACATGAAACAATGGGAGGTATCTATAAGACTATAAATTAGGCTTTAATTTTATTGTTGATATAATCATATTATAAGTAATGACTCATTGTGGATACCATCTTCAATTCGTCAGACAGTGAGCGCCTCCATGACTTTTTTCAGACGTCCAACCTTTTCTGTCCTTTTGATATGGTGGGGGGGGGGGGGTTGGGGGGGGGGTTAATCGAGGGACAGATAGGTGGCGTTGCTCTCTGTTCTTCTCAGGGTGTGACCGACCCTTCCCCGTTCCCGCCTCCTAATTTTGGTGCTGATGGGTTTGACCTTTTCCATAGTCCTATGTCATATACGGAGTATCGCACAAACGAAGATGTCCTGGAAGAAATAAAAGCTCGGGCAGACCCACAAGAACCCCATTTATTGACTGTGAAGCGCAGAAAACTGTCTTGGTTTGGACACCATACTGGACACGATAGCCTGAGTAGGACAGTCCTACAGGGCACAGTCGAAGGCCAGCGCAGAAGAGGGCGCCAAAGGAAGATGTGGCTGGACATAATTTTTTCGGACAAAGACAACGCTGTTAACGGCCAGGTACTCATTTTTACACCGGAGTACGGTGAGATAATGTGAGTAAAGAGACTTTTCCAAGGACTCAAATATGCGCCGAGCGAGGATCGAACCCAGGACCTTCCGATCAGATAGCGAGTGTCATACCACAAGACCACATAGCCGCACACGTCGCTTTATAGTTCATTGCTATCTGTAGCCGTAACTAAATTAAATACAAATTTTAAAATGCGATAAGATCCCTATCTGAAAACAGGGAAAGGAACAGCTTAAGGATTAGAAACAAGTTCATTAATATAAAAAATTGGGAAATTTTGATGCTAAATAATGCCTTTTGAGTTTATATTAAAATCTCAGAGAGTCTGTAAGCTAATATGTATAGATGTAACTAACATATCAGCACAAAATATTTATGTTTTGAAATCTTCTTTAACTTAAAACCTCCAAATTGTTTGTCATGTCCACTTCTGGTTGTGTGGATCAAGGTTCTTTGTTAGTTCAGTAAATAATAGACTACCTGTGGCATCATATGCGCTATATTATGGTCTTGTGGTATTATACTCGCTTTTGGATTGGTAGGTCCTGGGTTCAAGCCTCGCTCGGCGCATAGTTGAGTCCTTGGAAAAGGCTCTTTGCTCACATTCTCTCACCACACTCAGGTGTATAATGAGTACCTGGCCGTTAATAGCGCTGTCTCTGTCCGGAAGAAATAGTAATATCGCCTAATAGGCGTCATGTGCCTTCCTACTTGTTAAGTGTTGCTGTTGGCCAGGGACTCCTTTTAAAGCGCTCTGAGCATGTTTCGTGGATATTGCGCTATATAAAAAAAATCTCGAAAATCCCCCAACTCACTATGCAAACAGAGTATAGAGGTAAAGACTCACATTTATCAGCCTCACATACATATGGCAGTTTAGTATAACAGCTCTCTGAACTCCAGTCACCGGCTGATTTGGACTGAATCATAACTTCTGTGCATTTCTTTAACTGAATGGGATAAAATTAAAGAATGAACTCAATAATTTAGATCATCAATCAAAATGGATATCCTCCTTTCGGTATCATCATTTGAATATATAAATAGAGACAAATATGAGTGGATATATATCAATATAGATAGAAGGACAGACAAACACACTCACATACATTAACACAGTATAAGTAAGAGACAACTGAGACAGTAAAGACTAACTGAACTGGCACTCCCAGGCCTCGGAGACAACTTTCACACGCATTGGGTGAATTTCTACTTATTATTATTTGTCATACATTCTTTGCAGGGTCAGCGGTACTTTCTTTGCTTCGTACCGAGTTCTAATACCCGCTACGTTGTGTGGCCTTGAGCAAGTCACCTCACCCTAGCTCAGTTTGCGGTGCTGTACTGCGGCTGACGCCCGAGTTATTCCAGTCTTCCCTTGGAGTAGACTCTAGAGACAAATTCCCCCTTATGGGATGAATATAGGGAATTTTATTTTATTTTATTTTAATATATTTAACTCCGTGAATGAGATGAATATAATCAGTCATTGTCTCTGTCAAAGCGTAGCCATCGTTAACTTATAGATAGTTCGAAGATGACGTCGCTCAGGTCTTTGTTATTGTTTTTTGCCATCCGCGTTTATGAGTATTGCTCACTGAACTGCATTAACCCGACTATAAACGTTCATGCATGCACACAGTTTTGTGTGTTGGTCCGTTATACTTCCGGATGGCAATGTTATGAGCTTCTTAGCCAAGCGCATACTATCTATAGCCTGACACTGACCAAAAAAAGACGTCAAAATGCCAGTCTTTGGTCACAAAAGAAAACAAATCGTGAGTTGTATTCAATAGTTCAACCAATGGAACCACTTGTGTCCATGACAACTCACTAGGCGGTGCAAAAACCAAATAATGAGTCAAAATGCCAGTCTTTTTTGGGTTTCAGTGTCAGGCTATAACTTAACGATGGCTACGGTCAAAGCCATACCAAGATGTATCTGAATAGAAAGGATATTTACATTCCAGAAGTAGTTGCCAGAATTAGTATTAGGTTGACCAGGACCCCAATGGACATAATTTTTCTGTGAATTGTCAACCCAGAAGTAATCAGAGTACTGCCTGTAGTTCTGTTCAGTTTCAAACCCGATCCAAGCTGGTACTTTGAGGTCGGAGATCAGTGTTGTTAAAAAGTCTGGAAAACAAAAATAATACATACTTTGATTTCTAAATTTTGACTATTTGCTGCCTCTGTAAAGTCATTCAAAGGTTTAGAAATTTAGAAAAATTATTCAGATGACCATATATTTATGGTCAATTGTTTTTATTAAAAATATCGTTCTTACTGTATTTCAATTATGTAATTAGGAGAAGCTAAATAGAAGCATTACAATAATCAATTAGTTAAAAGAAAAGATGTCATCGTGAAATTAATAAGGTCTTTCACATTTATTTTGGAGCTTTTATATAGCGCAATATCCACTTAACGTGCTCAAAGCGCTTTACAAGGGGTCCCTGGTCAACAGCAACATTTAACATGTAGGACGAGACATGACGCCTGTTAGGCGATATCATAATTTTTCCGACAAAGACAACGCTGTTAACGGCCAAGTACTCATTTTACACCTGAGTACGGTGAGAGAATGTGAGTAAAGAGCCTTTTCCAAGGACTCAACTATGCGCCGAGCGCGAGGCTCGAACCCAGGACCTTCCGATCCGAAAGCGAGTGTCATACCACTAGACCACATAACCGCACATCAAGTATTTTCATTTAATCCTCTACCCTTCTGAAATACAATGTTTCAGCTACAAGAAAATTGGCATTGTGATAATCAGAGATCAGAGTCTGCATATTTCTATAGACATTGGATAGCCGCATTTAAAGTTCCTAATTAAATAATTCAGCGACTGAGTGTTAAGAGTGTCTAAAAGCTAGCCTATGACTGAGGTTTTTTGGGATCACAAGTTCAGTTCAAAAGATCTGATTTAAATTCATTATCAAGTATTACAAGTTTTGTTCTTTCCGTCAAATATGATAAGTTTTTCGATCGTGCTCAAAGCGCTTTACGAGAGGTCCCTGGCCAACAGCAACATTTCGCATTTAGGACAAGACATGACGCCTGTAAGGCGATATTATAATTTTATTTCGGACAGAAACAACGCTGTTAACGGCGAGATACTCATTTTACACTTGAGTACGGCGAGAGAATGTGAGTAAACAGTATTTTCCAAGAACTCAACTATGCGCCGAGCGAGGCTCGAACCCAGTCCCTTCCGATCCGAAAGCGAGTGTCATACCACAAAACCACATAGCCGCACATGTACTGTGCTTCCTAGTAAAGTGTATTTGATCTATAGATGACCATTTCCAAGTCATGCCCGACAAGATTTTGTTTTCCCTGAATTAATTCATTACTAGGTTGGTTGATTTTTCTATTTAAATAAATCGACATAAATTTGTGGCATTTGTGTTTTCCTCATATTGTCAATATTTTACTGTTACAATTGTTTTTTTAAAAAAGCTTTTAACTCAAAACAACATTTTTCCCCCTGACCTGTCTTACTGTAGGTCTGTATTAATTTTATCATGTGGATTAATAATTTCAGGCAGGTTATCTTATCCCTCATTATTTCAAAGACTACCTTGTCAGAGCAAATGATAACCTAGATAACATCAATGTTTCGCTAGTACATTGACTTCTTAGACAAAAGTTTCCATAAATACAGTGAGAAAATTTTCAGAAAAATAGTAAAGCTCTTTTTAAAAATAAGCCATTTTAGTGAAAATAAGAAAGAAGTATTTACACCCCATGATCAATTATATTTAAAACTTTTCTCGTTCTTGTACAAAATCATTAACCGGACATTACTATCAAACTCAAATAAAAATTATCCAAAATAATCATGGTACTTATGACAGTGAAAGTTTATATTGCATTTTGTGTCTCAACATTGCTAAAGATTGATACCAACAGGTATGTTTCTTTGTAAATGGATTTTATATTCTGATTTTTATCATTGAATTCTTTACAACACTTTCTTCGCAACTGAGCAATAGTTGTCATTAAAATGGATTGTTTCATTATGGTTAAATCACGATTTTTCATGACATTGTCCCGTTGTGAGAGGAGAATCAAAACAGTTGAACAGTGACACTTGATTTAAAAACACCTTATCGATCTACAATGATAGTGATTGAAACAAAAATACCTTCATCAATATTTGAATGGATAGAAGTCAGTCTAGATTTCGTTGGTAATTTTCTGCAAGCTTTATTTGCATCCACGAAAGATTTTCTATCCGCCTCTTTAATCCCCATCACCTTGAAACATCGAGAGGCTGCACAGTGGAAGATTAAAAATTAATACGAGAGATAGACAGATAGATAGATAAATAGATGGATGGATATCTAGATGGATGGATAGAATATATATATATATATATATATATATATATATAGATAGATAGATAGATAGACAGACAAATAGATAGATAGATAGATAGATAGATAGCTAGATAGATAGATAGATAGATATATAGATAGATAGATAGATAGATAGATAGACAGATAGATAGATAGATAGATAGATAGATAGATAGATAGATAGATAGATAGATAGATAGATAGATAGATAGATAGATAGATAGATAGATAGATAGATGGATATCTAGATGGATGGATAGAATATATATATATATATATATATATATATATATATATATAGAGAGATAGATAGATAGATAGAGAGAGAGAGAGAAAGAAAGAGAGAGAGAGAGAGACAGAGAGAGAGAGAGAGAGAGAGAAAGAGAGAGAGAGAGTGATGCAATCCATTATGGTGAAAATTTACAATTATACGTGCAGCCACAGTGCATGCAGAAAAATAAATATAGAGCTTTATTAAAATGAGAGCTCCATTCACCAGTAAAAAATCTTACACTTTTTAGCTGTCATTAATCACAGTTATCAATGCAAAAAATCAAATTATTTCACCCCTATTGTTTTTTTTCGTCTTTCATTTCCTTTGTGATATAAGCATGTATTGAAAACCTATAAAGACATGATCATGGTTTTTATGAAGGTTGCCAATGCATTGTGATTTTTATAAAGGCATTTAGCAACAAGGCCGGCACTCAAACAAGCAAGGCAAGTAATCTAAGAACACATTCTTGTTGATCAATGACACATTATAGGATTCTTTTACGGGTTTGGATCTATTTAATGAGTTATCTATTTATCGCGCCAAATAACTCACGAGCTTACTGTGTTCGTAAAAAATAAAAAAAAAGCATAAAGCTCTGACCCAGTTTTCTAAGCACAAAGTGTGCACTTAGTAAGGATAATACAGTTCCCATATATGATAACGATAATGATGATGATGATGATGATGATGATGATGATGATGATGATGATGATGATGATGACGAGGATGTTGAAGAAGGTGATGATGATGATAATGATGATGATGATGATGATGATGATGGTGATGATGATGATGATAATATTGATGATAATGATGATGATGATGATTATGATGATGATGATGATGATGATGATGATGATGATGATGACATTAACAAAAAAGATAACTGACTTCCTGGCATCCCAGAGAAACCTGCAGGACAACCTCCTTTGGGTGCTGATGTTGATGGTGGGATGATGGGAGTAAAACTACCAGGTCTCTTCTTGCAAATATACGACAACTTTTTGTCACATCTATAATCATTCCACATTCCTGTATTGAAATAAAATGTGATTTTAATTTTACAGGGACAATAAGCTTTGTTAAAAGCCTTAATATCTTGTACAATTGGATTCAATAGTCTGATGTCACGTCGCCCAGCAACGGCGGCCATCGTGGTTCTAAACAAAGAAAATCAGTACTATTTATTATTCTCCATGCTGGCTAGAACTTTTCATATGTCTTGTGATCAGAATGTGTAAAAAGCCAAAACATGATCAGATTTATAATATTTTTCCCCCCTCTGGATACGCTTTTATGCTCGTCGGAGAAATATTTCATAAGGACGTCCGCCATTGTTCCGATAGTTTAAAGCCAGTTACTAATTTACGAGGGAAGTAAGTGACGTTACGACTGTTAAAGCGTATTGCAATCATAAAACTATAAATTGAAATCTAGCCATGTTTATCAATCCATGCAGAAAATCTTTGCGGCGTTTGTGTGTATTGAACCCGTGACCTCAAGAGGTCGGGAGAGAAGGGTCTAGTTAGACTAAGGTTTGAAGCGACTTTTTAATTGGGTCGTGGATAGCTCATACACAGTGGAGTCACGCTCTCCCCGGCCAGGCGGAGTTGTCGTACCAGTGAGGTCGCGGGTTCGAGCCCCCATCACCGCTGCGAAGTTTTTATTCTCTGTTGTCTTCTGACACCTTCCTACTCACTTCATTTCTTGTTATCCAAAGTCTAAAACAAAAAAGAGAAGAAAAACAACGAACACAAAAGACAAAAGCCCCGAAGAAGAAACGTTTTTTGACTCCAGTCAATAATAAAAACAATCAACAAAGTCATGCAGTCCTTAACTGTCATCTATAAAGCCTATGGTGTCACGATTGCTGTACCCTTTAAAGACATTAACCTTTGCTTGCTACCCTTTGGAGAGGACGATCGGTGATATTATTCTACCAAATCTAACAGAGTCAGCTACCTAGTTACTGCTGAGTGGACAGAGGAGTTAGAAAGAGAAAAAAAAAACCCCTCGACATGCAGCCGTGACCATTAACTGTCCATTTGCTTGTATAGGAGATGCTATACTAATCTATTTATTGAGACCGGCAATAAATATAGTGAAACAATAAGTAAGATTTATAAGGCAATTGCATCAATCTAGTCAGGATTAACAGTTACAAAAAAAAAAAGATACGCACGTAATAATAAGGCATGACAATGAACCAAAGGTCTATGGATTAGTTTATATCAAATGTGACCTCTCGTCTCAAAACGGTATTATGTCGGGATTGACCAGATGCTAAAAAGTCAAATTATAGTAAACTGGTCAAAATATGAACCGTTGGTATTTAGCACTGTAAAACATGATATTCCTTCCCCTCTATAAAGCATATAAACTCAATTTCAGCATGATATTTCTGGCTAAAAAATCCATTTTCAGCATCTTAATCATCCCGATTTAATACCGTTTTGAGACCAGGGGTCACAAATTAAGAAATTAAGGAACAATTACTGGTGTAAGATAAAGATCTGAACAAATGTGTATGAAAGGTGACAGACGAAGCAAGAAAGAAAAATACAAGAAAAAAAAACCATCCCAAAAACTCAGTTGACCTCGACTGGGGATCGAACCTCAGATCTTCTGATTACCGGTCAGACACGCTACCATTACTCCACAGAGGCGCCCGATAGTTGGGACAATCAATTCTAATACCTATATTCTTCACAAGGGTATGCGTTTTACGAGGTGAACCATTGCTTGCATTAAATAACAAAACACATACATTGAACACGAGAGAACGAGGACGAAGACATTTCAGGTGCTCTATTTTGGGATGTTTTTATTTTCTTGTATTTTTCTTTTTTGTTCTGTCGGGCACCTTTCATACATGTCAGCATAGTATGCGCTTGGCTAAGAAGCTAATAACATTGCCATCCGGAAGTATAACGGACCAACACGCAATACTGTGTGTATCCATGAACGTTTATTGATAGTATGCGCTTGGCTAAGAAGCTCATAACATTGCCATCCGGAAGTATAACGGACCAATACACAAAACTGTGTGTATCCATGAACGTTTATAGTCGGGTTAATACTGTTCAGTGAGCATTACTCATAAAAGCGGATGGCAAAAAACAATAACAAAGGCATGGGTGACGTCATCTTCGAACTATCTATAGTCGGGTTAATACAGTTCAGTGAGAATAACTCACAAACGCGGATGGCAAAATACAATAACAAAGGCTTGAGTGACGCCATCTTCGAACTATCTATAAGAAATATAATAATAAGCAGAATAAGAAAGCAATCTTACCGTTTGCATACATCATTCCACATCTTTCATATCCAAGGTAATCATTAGGTTCATGCTTTGCCCAAGAAATAAAGGTGAGAGGAGAACCATCGGCCCACCTATGTAAATAAATGATGTATTTTTAACCTTCTCCTTACCAGCTATTTTCAGGATTTTCCCCAAAACTTCACACCCTGCTAACACAAAAAAATATATATTTTACCACTCAAACACAACAGCAGTAAGCTCTTGCGATACATAATTTCCTTAGCAAAACATGCTCTAAAACACACTTTTCATTTTCTTTAACTTGTATGATGTAGGAAGAAATTTTAATAAGAAAAGTGTTGGTTGTTCGTAACGAATGTGACGATTTTCCTATAGTTGGTAAGGAGAGGGTTAAATTACGGATTTTAACTTCTCGTCATGAACAATGTGATTCTCAGTGTTCATTTATCAGCAAAGCAGGCTCATTGGACCCTTAGGCCTCTTTTTGTACTGTTATCACTCTTACTACAATATATATATATATATATATATATATATATATATATATATATATGGATAAATTGTCTCAACCAAGAACACAACACTCAACAACAACAACAACAATAATGATAATAGAAATAATAATAACAACAACAATAATAATAATAATAATAATAATAATAATAATAATAATAATAATAATAATAATAATAATAATAATAATAATAATAATAATAATAATAACAATAATAATAATAATAGAAATTACAATTATAATTATTTTATTATTATTATTATTATTAATATTGTTGTTATTATTATTATAATTATTATATTATTATTATTATTATTATTATTATTATTATTATTATTATTATTATTATTATAATAATAATAATAATAATAATAATAATTATTATTATTATTATTATTATTATTATTATTATTATTATTATTATTATTATCATTATTATTATTATTATATTATTATTATTATTATTATTATTATTATTATTATTATTATTATTATTATTATTATTATTATTATTATTATTATTATTATTATTATTATTATTATTATCATTATTATTATTGTCATTATTATTATAATGAAATTAACAATAAAGTAAATGTTATAACAGTATATCTGAAGTGATTAATTTACATCACCGAGTTCTGCTTGTGCGGCTATATAGTCTTGTGGTAAGGCACTCAATTTCAGAACGGAAAGTCCTGGGTTCGAATCTCGCTCTGCGCATAGTTGAGTCCTTGGTAAAGACTCATTACTCACATTCCCTCATCGTAATCAGATGTAAAATGAGTATCGTTAACCGCGTTGTCTCTATCCGAAAAAAAAATTATATCGCCTAACAGGCGTCATGTCTCGCTCTACATGTTAAGTGTTGCTGTTGGCTAGGGACCACTTGTAAAGCGCTTTGAGCACGTATAGTGGATATTGCGCTATATAAAAAAGAGCTCAAAGCTCAATAAATGGTGACTGGGGGGGGGGGGGAGTGGGAAGCGTTGCTCAGCGGTACGGTCTTTGCCTAGTACCCGAAAGGTATTGAGTTTGATCACCGGCCGCTGCTCTGGGTGGCTTTGAACAAGTCACCTCGCCCTAGCTCAATTTTCGGTGCTGCTCTGCGGCTGGCACCTGGGTTGTTCCAGTCTTCCTTTGGAATAGACCCAAGAGAAAAATTCCCCCTATGGGATGAATAAAGAGAATTTTGTTTATTGTTTATTTATTTCATAATTGTGTGTGTATTGTTTATATCATTGATAGAGAGCATAACACTAAGTCTCACATAACAAGAAAATCAAATTTTGTTACCTTTAAGCGAGAGGATATCAATATTTTGAGTCATATCTGATGTGATTTTTTTTCCTTTTAATTTTTACAAATCTGCCGTAAGGCTGTTTAGGAAACTACAGATTTTCTCCATCATTTTTAGAGAGACCAAAACACTATTTTAAGAGGATATGATTGGGGATTTTTGAAGTGAACACTTGTCATTACTCAATTTACCCAAAAATATTTCTCATATTGATACATGATCATGAATGATCCCACGGATAGACTAATTTTCAGAAGGCAATGGCAAATGTACAAATTATGTGATCCACTGTCCCGAAACAGCATTGTGTCGGGTTGGCTTTTATGTGACCCATCGTCTCATAACGGTATTATGTCGGAACGAGCCATATGCTTAAAATCCCGATTTCATGTTAGACTGGTCAAAAATGTAAACTGTTGGCATTAGCATCCTAAATTATGGTAACCATTCTCCTCAATAAATCGTAAAAACTCAACACTGATATGTCTGGCTATAAATTCAATTTTTAACATCTTAACCAACCCAACATAATACCGTTTTGAGGCGAAGGCTCACATATGCCAAAAATTGAATATATAATATATAGTCAATAATATAAGAGCTGGGTTAAGCATCTTTGTTTTATCATCCAGAAAAAAGTTAGTTTTAAATTTATATAAATCATCAATATGTTACATCTGATTATTTAAACATATTTTCACTTTTTGACATCTGTTTCTTTCTGATATAATACCGAACTGAGGTGATGGCTTACAAATAGTGTTTTTTAAAAGGTTTGTGGAGGAGAAGGAGGAGGAGGAGGAGGAAGGGGAGGAGGAAGGGGAGGAGGAGGAGGAGGAGGAGGAGGAGGGGAGGAGGGAGGGGAGGAGGAGGAGGGAAGGAGGAGGAGGAGGAGGAGGGGAGGAGGAGGAGGAGGAGGAGGAGGAAGGGAGGAGGAGGAGGAGGAGGAGGAAGGGGAGGAGGAGAGGAGGAGGAGGAGGAGGAGGAGGAGGAGGAGGAGGAGGAAGGGGAGGAAGAGGAGGAGGAGGAGGAGGAGGAGGAAGGGGAGGAAGAGGAGGAGGAGGAGGAGGAGGAGGAGGAGGAGGAGGAGGAGGAGGAGGAGGAGGAGGAGGAGGAGGGAGGAGGAGGAGGAGGAGGAGGAGGAGGAGGAGGAGGAGGAGGAGGAGGAGGAGGAGGACGTAAGGGTAATGAGCCGAATAAAATAAACCGCAGATCCCATAATGTAGTGTTTAGTGACTAAACTTACTTGTAAATGTTTTCATCTAAATCACTGATGCCAATCCATGTATCTTTTATATTATGTTTTCCCATCTGAAAAAATAATAAAGTGAAATGTGATATCAATGAATAAATTTGTAACATACTATTTTGTCATTAAAAGCATAATGATTTTGAAACAATGATATTTTTCTTTTTCCTTCTCGTTAATTCAGTGACTATAAATTCTATTGTCGCTCCTTCAAAACCTAAACATTCATCCGAATACCTTTTTTGTGGTTTCCTGACTGTCATATAAAACTGATAATACACTGCTGTTGTCATTAGCAATATGAATTATAAAGAGGACAGGCAACATATCCAATCCAATCAAATAAAAACGATATTTCAGAAAAGAATCAAATTGGTTAGATATAAATAAATGTTAATGTATAGAAACATTACAATTTATCGTTATAGATGTAAAAATTAACAATACAAGATGAAAGACAAAACATCCCATCCCATTAAATTGAGGGCGACATTTCAGAATATGAAATAAATTGGTCACAGTACAATCATCAGTTTCTTATTTTTAAAAATACCATTTCCACAGAACTCTTGGTTGTTTGATACTCTAATTAATAAAGCTCACTATTAATTTAAACTCTTTCTACCCCCCCCCCTTCCTCCACCACCTTTCATAATCTACACCTAAAATCTACAAAAATATCCAAATGCACAAACAGTGAATGACATAATCAGTCCGATGGTGAAAAGATTTGAACTAAGATATTGCCAAGTTTAGTTAGAAAGTCAATTTAAAAAAATAAAAAATGATTTATTGTCATAAATGATTAAATCAACCCTTTTTGTACATCTTCGGGAAATATCAAAGCTTAATTTCGCTTCTAAATATTTTTTACAGATAGTCAAGTTGAAAAAGTATGACTTTTGAGAAAAGTTTCTGGATATCTTTCCCATACATCTGACCATAACTTCAAGAAAAAATCACCCGATTTACTTCAAATAAAGATTAACTTGCTCTGGTGAGCAGATTCTTTCAGAAAATGCAAAAAAATATAATACAAATCCAAAATGTTCACCTTCCGACTGATTATGTCATGCACTGACACAAATAAGCAATAAATAAAACGGATGTGGAAAAATGATAGATGCAACTCACCAGAGTTATTAGGTATCCGTTCTCCTCAGAGTGAGTAATGCTGACTAATTCTGCCCCTAGTTTATGGCATGCATCCCTAGCCTTAAACCACGTTTGAGTATCCGAACCATATTTCTTATAACTCAACATGTAACAGAATCCATTATACATTGTCCAAGTAGCGCCTGTACCACATTGTGTGACTTTGAATAAACAAAAAAGGAGAAAAATGAATTCAAAAACAAAATTATATTCTCTCTATTCATCCCATTGAGGATAATTGTCTCTATGATCTATTCCAAGGGAAGACAGAAACAACCAGGCGTTAGCCGCATTTCAGCGCCGCAAATTGAGCTAGAGCGAGGTGACTTGCTCAAGGCCACACGACGCAGAAGCGGATAATAGAACTCGGTAACTTTCGGGTAGGAAGCGAAGACCATACCACGCTGCCCCTTGGCGACATGGAATATTTTAAATGATAGTGACGTCATAAGTGACCGAATATCTAATAGGATGGGAGAGGGAGGATGGGGGGGGGGGGTAATCCTTAATCCCTCTAATTTCCAGTTGATAACATTTAAGAAAGGTCATCATCACCATCATCATCATCATCATCATCATCATCATCATCATCATCATCATCATCATCATCATCATCATCGTTATCATCATCATCATTATCATCATTATCATCATCACCAGCACAACCAGCACCATCATCATCAAAACAAATATCAAAACTACTATATCTTTATTCATATCCCAAATTATTTTTATAATAATAATAATAATTATAGTAATAATAATAATAATAATAATAATAATAATAATAATAATAATAATAATAATAATAATAATAATAATAATAATAATAATAATAATAGTAATAACAATAGTAATAACAATAATAATAATAATAATAATAATAATAATAATAATAATAATAATGATGATGATGATGATGATGATGATGATGATGATGATGATGATGATGATGATGTTGATGATGGTGATAATGAAAGTGATAATATCAATAATAATAATATTCAGCTTTTACAAATCAGACTACTTAAAAAGAAAAACAAATCAACCTGGTGTATTGCATGTATCATCTCCATAAAGTGTACTAACTCTAATAAGTGTATCCCCTCTAAACATCAATTCTATTAGCATCTCTTTTGTCACAAATTTAAATAAATCCAACAATTTATTGTGGCCAATACAATCATTATAACAATATCATTGATATTAACTCACTCAACCCTAACACCGACTATATCCGTCATTTATCCGCGTAACTTTTACCCCCATGCCTATAATTTATTTCATTTTTCTGAGACAAATTATAGGCAGGGTATCAAAGCTAATGCTTTTAATTTTTGCTTGTTAATGATAGTTGAATAAGACTAGCTATGTAAATGGTCATTTTTATACATTTTTTTTTCAGTTTTCAGTAGCAAAAATCTCTAGGATTGAGTGAGTTAAGTCACATTGGACAGTTATTTTTTATGTTGCTTGACCCATGTTGACCCTACATTGTCCTATCTATGATGAGGATTGTGGAGAGGGTCGAGTTCATAGGCTAGTTCCCCATCATAGTTGTTATTTCTTAAACTTGTATGAAACTATGCGGCTATGTGGTCTAGTGGTATAACACTCGCTTTCGGATCGTAAGGTCCTGGGTTCGAGCCTCGCTCGGCGCATAGTTGAGTCCTTGGAGAAGGCTGTTTACTCACATTTTCTCACCGTACTCAGGTGTAAAATTAGTACCTGGCTTTTAACGGCGTTGTCTCCGTCCGAAAAAATTGTAATATCGCATAACAGGCGTCATGTCCCGTCCTACATGTTAAATGTTGCTGTTGGCCAGGGACCCCCCTGTAAAGCGCTTTGAGCACGTTTAGTGGATATAGCGCTATATAAAAGGTCACCAATTAGTGCTCCTTTCTGACTCAATTTTCTAAGAGAACAAAATTATTTTCCTATATGGCTAGTACGGTAATCCTCAAATTAAGTTAGAGAAAAATACTACATTAATTCTCTCCTTACCAGCCATTTTCAGGATGTTCACCAACAAAAAACAAATTAACTGCTTAATTTCTTCAAGAATTTAATATTTTCCGTTCCGATAAAGACCTTTCAGAATCAAAATTATTCCTTAGTGACTCTCTAACTTCTATTTTGCTAATGCTAATGACAAAAATACCTTAAACTCTCCTTACCATCCATTTTCTCAATTTTCCCACAAACTTCAAAATCAACTAACACAAAAATATATTTTTTATCATTCTGACATAATAGCAGTAAGTTCTTGCGATACACATACTTTATTTCTTAAGCAAAACGCGCTCTAAAACACTCTTTTCATTTTCTTTTAATGTTATGTTGTACAAGAGACATTTGAATCAGAAAAATGTTGGTTGTATCGTAACGAATGTGACGCTTTTCCTATAGTTGGTAAGGAGAGGGTTAACATTGACATACCTGTAGAACCAACTGTAGGGGGTTTCAAGGTGGTGATGAGTTGTGATCCTGTTCGAATAGATTAGACAAATTCAAAAGGTGTTAACAACGCCACTATCACGATCACATTATCTCATTCGTCTATGGTGTTTCACTCATCCTGTTTTGTTGATAAAGGGGAAACCCGAAACGTCCACAGCATTTTGTCTTCGTCTAATAAATTGAAGATTACAATTCAATATTTATCATAGTTTTTTCCTAATTAGAAGAGACGCTTACAGGACATATTGAATGCCATTAATGCCAGTTTTTACACTTTAAAGCCACCTGTGGGGATGTGGTCTAGTTGTCCTGGGTTCGATCCTCGTTCGGCGCATAGTTGAGTCCTTGGAAAAGGCTCTTTACTCACATTCTCTCACCGTACTCAGGTGTAAAATGAGTACCTGGCCGTTAATAGTGTTTCCTCTGTCAGAAAACATTGTAATATCGCCTAACAGGTCTCGTGTCTCACTCTAAACGTTGTATATTGATGTTAGTCCCTTTGTAAAGCGCTGTGAGCACATTTTGTTGATATTGCTCTATATAAAAGCGCACGTTTTTTGGAAGCGCTGCTCCCTTTTTATTATTCATTCTCATTAACCTAATAAGGCCGATTATCAGTAAGTCTGCGTGTAAATTTTCTGACTACAATGAATGCAGTAGTGGTTTATCTACATAAAAGTTTTGTATATACAAATACTGCGACATGTTTTAAATATGTAGTGGATCAAATGACTTATAAAGAGGGACTTCATATCGTAATTTCAAAGCGATTGTGTAAGTTATGATCTTGTTGTACTGAGTGGTCATAGTCACGGTCTCTGCATAGCGAGGTCCCTAATGAATCCCTTGATATGGTAGAGTATTAACCTAACAAGCAAAGAAACATGTTTTGGTTTCAGGGATTGTTGAGGTTTATTTCTAATCCCTCTGTCCACTCAGCTGTGATTGAGCATCTCTTACTATCAGATCTTAGCACGTTGTGATATAACATAATTGTATCCAAAGGATAGCAAACACATGCTACCATCCAGTTACTATCAATGAAACTGGGGTACATTTATTTTCCAAAGGTTTTCGCTCACTGAGTTACTGCTTCTATTAGTCTAAATATTTTGAATTCTTCTTTTCACCATAGCAGAGTCAGTCTGGAATTTTCTCATTGAAAGACATATCTTCACGTTACAGGAAAGGTAATGGTAGCATGTCTGACTGGTAATCAAAAGGTCTGAGGTTCGATCCTCAGTGGAGTTCACTTTGAATTGAGTTTTGACAAAATGTAAAATCCCAGTGCTGAGGTTTGAACCTGAAGCCTCCTGATCAATGGTCAGATGTGTAACATTACACCACAGATGTTACCTGACAGATAGGAACGCTGAATTTTTGGAATTATATTTTTTTCGTGGATGTTTGTTATCTTCACATTAACACTTTTTATATTTCTATCTTGCACCAGATCCTACTCTCAAATTATTCATTTCCATATTGACAAAAAAATGTAGGATTTCAGTGTTGAAAGTATGAGCTGAACTATACCTCGCCTCACCTCTAGGAGCTTGACAAAGGAAATTGAAGGCTCCATAACAGTTGTAGTCTTTCCAACCACCATAACCACTATAACCACTTACTTTCCATTGCACACAATCCTCACTGTGGAAAACCAATAGAATAAGAGAAGTATTACATAGAGTGCACCTGGAATTTAAAATGCAGCACTTTTACTTTTACTTTTAAGTGTTTGTAAACCTTTTGTTCACCTCAGATTATTTTGCACTACTGCAGCGTTATAAACATTCATGGAAAAAAACAATTGAATTTTCACCTTTGACAAACTGTTTCAATATCGCTTTATTCGACGTCACTCTTTTTTGTTTCTTACCGTACTCTATCTAGTATATAAATTTGGCTAAATTATTATATATTAAATCCTATGAGGAATTAGGGTAAAATCATCATATACTTTTAAATGAATAGTAACGCGCATTTAATGACATTTACTAGACTTAAAACATATACAGTGGAACCCCTGGATAACGACATCGCCCGGGACCGAGAAATTATGTCGTTATTCAGGGGTGTCGTTTTTCAGGGGTTTTCAAGATCGCGGAAAAAGAGGTAATGGTGGGACCCATGAATACATAACCGTGCGATACGGGGACCAGTGCCTAAGAGAAGACACGTCCTAACGACGTTAGAACGTGCATATCGCCTGTTTACAATGAGTATACCAGTTACGCTTTCACTCTCCAACGTTTTGATCGTAACAGTCTTTATTCTGGGGTGTCGTTATCCAGAGGTTGCACTGTATTTATCCAGAGTACAGTGAATCATTAATAAAGGCGCATGTAATATTGTAACTGTGACTGACAGTCTTAAACCGATATTGTCTGATAGGGCCTGCCTAATGCTAAAAATTCAATTTCAATGTCACCAATTTTTGTACAAATATGTACTAGCCATATGTCAGTTTGGTTTGTAAAGCTCTATCTAGTTTACATTTCCTAAATCTGGTCATTTTGACTTTAGATGGGATGTGGTTTATTGAGCTAATCTCAACATTATACCTTTTATTGGACAAAACAGGCAAAATTGATTTAACCCTCTCCTCACCAACTATAGGAAAATCTTCACATTCGTTACGATACAACCAACATTTTTCTAATTCAAATTTCTTTTGTACATCATAATAAAATTTATAGATAGTTATTGTTCTTTGCCATTCACGTTTATGAGTAATGCTCACTGAACTGTTTAAACCCGACTATAAACGTTCATACACACAGTTTTGTATCTTGGTCCATTATACTTCCGGATGGCAAAGTTATGAGCTTCTTAGCCAAGCGCATACTATCTATAGAAAATGAACAGTTTGTTGTATCGCAAGAATTTTACTGCTATTATGTTTGAGGGATAAAACAAAGGCTATTTTTGTGTTAGTTGTGTGTGAAGTTTTGGGGAAAATCCTGAAAATGGCTGGTGAGGAGAGAGTTAAATTGTGTAATATTGTAAAAAATAAACAAAACGGACCCCTCCCCCCTCCCCAAAGCCTTAGGAGTTAGCAAAGGTCTTAATTACTCTTCCCCTGGATTGCCTCCCACGACAAGGGTTATTTATAATGAGGTGATAGAAATGGGCATGATCTATATTGCATTTCCATGTGCTCGAGGTCATTGGTCACATTGGAATGTGTTCTCTTGTGACCAGCATAGTGAAAAGTGTTTTTGAAATATCAAACATCACGACTGGTCATTTCGTTCAGCTTGACACATGTGTTAGTTTATAATTTTCATAAGAAATATCCAATCGTTGGACAGCAACAAATCATGTGATTGATGACTTGAATGGACGAAAACATGAAAATAGATAGTTCGAAGATGACGTCACTCAG
>NC_088371.1:17100901-17103401 GCF_034508935.2 Berghia stephanieae
TAGTAGTAGTAGTAGTAGTAGTAGTAGTAGTAGTAGTAGTAGTAGTAGTAGTAGTAGTAGTAGTTGTAGTTGTTGTAGTAGTCGTAGTAGAAGTAGTGGTAGTGGTGGTGGTAGTGATGATTATGATGTGAAGAGATTATAGGTATGGTAGTGATTATGACGATAATGTGGTGTTGGTGGTTGCAGTAATGGTTATGATGACAATGTTATAGTGGTAGTAGTGATGTTGACCTAACAATTTCCCGACCACTTCCAGACCCATGTACCCAAATGAGTGAATTCCGAACCCTTTTCTCGACCCGGGAAGAAAATGAGCAAATTCCCGACCTCTCCCCGATTTTCCGACCGTTGAAAAAATCCTGTAGATAAATAAATCTGTTTCAAAAAGGAACCTAAAGCGCTTAATAAAGATATTAAAAAATAAATAAAATTGAGCCTTTTTATAGCGCAATATCCACTAAATGTGTTCAAAGCGCTTTACAAGGGGTCCCTGGCCAACAGCAACATTTAACATTTAGGACGGGACATGACGCCTGTTAGGCGATGTTATAATTTTTTTCGGACAGAGATAACGCTGTTAAAGGCCAGGTTCTCATTTTACACCATAGTACGGTGAGAGAATGTGAGTAAAGAGCCTTCTCCAAGTATCAACTATGCACCGAGCGAGGCTCGAACCCAGGATCTTCCGATCAGAAAGCGCGTGTCATACCACAAGACCAAATAGCTGCACAAAAAGATAACACAATGTAAGGTGAGTAATTCTTACCAGTGTGTTGTCTTCCCCAGTGGGTGAAGTCGTATTCGTCTCCAGCCTGCCATGAATATAAGTATTCCTGTTTCTTGTCACGGGTCGTAGTGGCTTTGGTGTTTGATAATCCGATCCAGTACACATAATTTACCGGTAGCTCTGAATGGAGAAGTGCTTGAGCATATCTGTCATTTACTGTTGCTAAATTTCCATTCAACGCTTGACATACTTTTTGCGCATTATGAAATGTATCAGGATTATAGTACGTTTTGAAACATTTGTGGTAGTAGCCTATTCCTCCCTGAAAATAAAAAGAAGGAAAATATTTGAGATTCTAAAAACTAATTAATTTTGTTAAAGAACTTCATCTGTATATGTTTCCAATGACAAGACTAATTGTTACATGCAGCAACTAAACTTTTATATTGACTAATACTAATCATCAGTCGCAATGCCACTTCCCTCGAAATGACGCATGGTAACTTAGTAACTGGCTCTAAACTATCGGAACAATGGCGGACGCCCTTATTAAATATTTCTCCGACGAGCATAAAAGCATATCCAGAGTAAAAAAAGAAACATTATAAATCTGATTATGTTTTGACTTTTACACATTCTGACCACAAGACATATGAAAAGTTCTCACCAGCAACTAACATAAAAATAGATTTTTTTATCACTCAAACACAATAGCAGTAAAGTTCTTGCGATATATAGTTTATTCAGCAAAACATGCTCTACAACACACTGTGGATGTATAGGCGCTATACAAATTTAGTATTTATTATTTATTTACTACTGTCATACATACCTCTTTACATCCTTTGTATTTGTCCAACTCTGATTTATCTCGCACACTCTTGTTTTTTTTACAAACAAATTTCTTATGCAAATGATTGCAGTCAAAATCTGACCATTTGCCAGTCTGTGAAAAAGAAAAAAGAAAAAAAAAAACAGTACCATAAAATGCTTGAAAGAAGAGAGCACCAAAAATGAGTGTTGACTCCCAATCATTTCACTACATCTATCATGGTGTAGATTATACCAAAACTGATAAATCATTTGTTTCTCTTAAAATAAGTAGCTGTTTTAAAAATTTTAAGTTTATATTAAAGCTTTATCAAAAACAGACATTGAGCATACCTTGTCAACAATTTATCATTTTAATTGTTTTATTTGAATGTTCACTTTATCAGAAAAAAACCCTAGAAATTGAGCTTACCTTGTCAACAATTTATCATTTTTATTGTTTTATTTGAATGTTCACTTGCATACACAATCAACACAGTGCTTTTAAAACAATAATTCATTGGTGAAATAAAGCGTGAAGACAAAACTAATACTACGATCGAATGAATAGCTTGATGCCAAATTTAATTAATTTTGAAACAAGTCAGTAACATTTACAAAAAATTATGCACAAAACAGTGAGCAAATGTGACCCCTGGCCTCAAAACGGTATTAAGTCGGGAAGATTGAGATGCGGAAAATGGAATTTGTAGCCAGAAATACCATGCTTAAGTTGAGTTTATTTGCTTTATAGAGGAGATAGAATATCATATTTTACTGTGCTAAATACCAACGTTTCATATTTTTGACCAGTTTAGCTATTATTAGACTTTTTAGCATCTGGTCCATCCCGACTTAATACCGTTTTGAGACGAGGGGTCACAAATGAGATGGGAAATATCCATATTCCCAATGGAAATTAATGTATATGTTGCTGCTCGAAGCTCGAAGAAGTAAATACTA
>NC_088371.1:17108401-17133401 GCF_034508935.2 Berghia stephanieae
TAAATGTTAAATGTTACTGTTGGACAGGAACCCCTTGTAAAGCGCTTTGATCACGTTTAGTGGATATTGCGCTATATAAAAGCTCAATTTATTTCTGTAATTTAAAGTGCTAGAAGCTGCAGGCTGTAAAAGATTATTAGCAAAAGTGAATTTAGCAGCTTGGAAAAAAAGAACAAAATACTTATCATAGAATCTTTCGGGGTAAAAGCGATTCGTCAGGCAAAACCAGTTAAGATGGTTATACTACACTTAAACATGTCTTATGGTTTGCATGCGATTTTGATCTCACTGGTAATCTCGAAATAGTTAAAACTATTTTATATAACGCCCAGAAGGATTGAATTATAGATTTATAAACATAATAAGCAATCAAACAATGAGGGAATTGAAGACGGGATATAAACATATAAGAAATTAAAATGTTATAATAATATTATTCTAGGACCTGAAAAGATAGTTAAGAACTTACATTGGCTTCCTACATCTGTGTTATGGCTGATACCAGGAAGACAAAGGTGTCGCTTTTCAAGTTTAGTTCTTTCAAAATTGTGACCCTTCGCCTCAAAACGGTATTATGTCGGATCGATTAAGATATTGAAAATTGAATTTATGGCCAGACATATCAGACTTGTGTTGAGTTTATACGATTTATTGAGGAGAATGGATACCATATTTTAGGATGCTAATGCCATCAGCTTATATTTTTGACCAGTTTAACATTCAATCCGGATTTTAAGCATGCGGTTGGTTTCGACATAATACCGTTTTGAGACGATGGGTCACAATTATTATAAGGTTGTGAGACCTAGACCCTCATTAGAAGAGAAAAGAAGAAACTCGATTCTTTGCCAGTCAAAGTGTCTAGAAATTCTCTTCCAAAATGAATGGTAAAAGCTTGTACCGAACGATACAATAATGGAGGTTGGTGAGACAGAAAAGATCAGCATAGAAGTGAGGAGGAGAAGAACTGGATCAAACGTGTCTTGAGCACTAGAGCATTTATATAGCGCAATATCCACTATACGTGGTCAAAGCGCTTTGCAAGGGGTCCCTGGCTAACAGCAACACTTAACATGTAGGACCAGACATGACGCCTGTTAGGCGATATCAAAATGTTTTTCGGACAGAGACAACGCTGTTAACGGCCAGGTACTCATTTTACACCTGAGTACGGTACTAAAAAGTGAGTAAAGAGCCTTTTCCAAGGGCTCAACTATGCGTCGGCGCACGGAAAGGAACAAACTGTGCTGTTGCTTTAAAGTGTGCTCACGAGGAAAAGAGAAAGCATAGCTGGTCCAAAACAACCTGGTGGAGAATGGTAAACGCGAAGAGAAAAGGTACGAAATGGAACCCCCTGCAAAACAGCAAACCACACAGCCTCTGAACGCTCAAGTTGGAGAAGACTTGTCCAAGCCTTAATCTGCCTCTTAGAACCAGAGGCTTAAGGTAACATAAGCAAAATGCAATTGCTATGAAAAATTAGTCATTATTGTAACTAATCTGATAAATAACTCAAATTCTTCTGATTATGTTTTACAGCGTTTTGTAAAACTCCAATTTAGAAATGAGAAACAGATTACCAGCTCACTCTTGATCATAGAATAGACTCTCATTTTTTGAAAACATAATAGTAGAGTACGATTTATATCCAACACCTCTCCTCCCTCTCCCCATTCCCTTCATTTCCATACCCAAAGTCCAACTTACCAAGTTTCTTGCATATAGAAGGATTGTGATCCATACACGATGCAGCATTCCACCTTCCCGTTTTCTTATTGACCAAAATACAACTCTTACTTTGATTAGAATTGGGCTCATCAATGTCCCAGTTATAGAAAGCGAAAGGTTGATGGTCAGTCCACTGCCACCCGGTGTTGATAGTCCGGTCATTGCCTCCTGACCAGAAAGTGTTCGCATCAACAGACTGTAGTCGACCATCAAGGTAAAGCATCTCCTCTGCGTCCCTTACTGACAACAAATCACCACCTTTGGCCTTGCACGAGTTTCTGGCTTCGTGCCAATTCAGAGTTTCTTTGTTGAATCTGTAGCAATAGTCGGTGTCAGCGCTATCCTCCCATCCCGCGCCACAGTTCACACTACCAGGAACTGAAAACAAAAACAATGGGAACGATCGGCTACAAAAACACGTGTCACTTCGTGGCCTTCGTAAAGTTATGGCCTGATACTGACCAAAAAATGACGTCAAAATGCCAGTCTTTTGCCACAAAAGAAAACAAATCGTGTGTTGTATTCAATATTTCACCCAATGAAATAACGTGTTTCCATGAGCTCTACTAACGACAACTCACTAAGCGGTGCAAAAACCAAATAATGACGTCAAACTGCCAGTCCTTTTGGATTTCAGTATCAGGCTATAACATAACGATGGCTACGGTCAGTTACACAGCCAAGCTTTAAGTGTCTATGGACTTGTAGTAAAGGAATTTGTACACAATGTGTTTTTTATAGTTACACTAAAAAAAAATTTCTCTCTCCATATACCTATATATAAATTATAATGAAAGCGAATGCTCGAAATAATATTGTAGAAGTTGATCATAATTATACATATATAAATATATAATATATATATAATATATATATATATATATATATATATATATATATATATATGATATATATATATATATTCGGAATAAATGATCTAAATCAATAGTTAGGCAGCCTACACATTATCTAGTGAACAAGTATAACATTTACCAAGGTTAGGGGCCTTTTACCTTTTAAGATACCCGACACATTAGTTCATCTCGTTTTAAGTAATCAGTTTTCCAGTAAACATAGCGAGTGGTATTTGTAATGTAAAAACAATAAAAACTTAGATCTTTCCCTTTGCATTTTCCTTGGGGGGTGAGGAGAGAGTGGACTGGTAATATGTAATATTATATGATAAAAGGTACTGCAAAAAAAAGGGTAGGGCAAAACAAAATGTTCCATCATAACATTAAATGTTCTTACGTAAAGCATCCTGTTGACAAAGATATCCCCTTTCGGTGCTGCAAGTAGAGGTTTTCCACTCTATATCAGACCGATCAGCCACATTAAGGAATCCGCAGTGACTATTCCCACCAGTAGGTTCATTTTTGTACCAATTAGTAAAAGTAGCCTTAGAAAAATAAAAATGACCAACGTTATTTATGACTTTCTATAATTTTAATACTATTAAATGTAGAAACGCATTGTTTGCCTTAGGGTATAAAAGTTGGGTGTGACGCTTTAGTGTCAAATCAACACTGCAGGAGGAAAGGAATTGGAGGTGAAAGTAGAATAGTTTGAGAGCTTTTGTGCGGATAATATGTGGTCTATGCTTTCGGATCGGAAGGTCCTTGATTCGAGCCTCGCTAGGCGCATAGTTGAGTCCTTGGATTAGGCTTTTTACTCACATTCTCTCACCGTACTCAGGTGTAAATTGAGTTCCTGGCTGGCCCTTTACAGCGTTGTCTCTGTCGTAAAAAATTCCAGTATCGCTTAACAGGCGTCATGTATCGTTTTGTATGTTGCGTGTTTGTGTTGGTCATGGACCCTTTGCAAAGCGCTTTGAGCACGTTTAGTGGATATTTTGCCCTATAATATAAAAATTCAAATTTTAAAATATTTTTTTTGTTAAGAGTAAAAATAAGAACATATAATACCCTTAATCTTGTTTCAACTGAAATCGAAATTACCCTTGTAGCTGGGGGGGATTATAGTAAAATCGTGCAAATCAGCGGTGAAAGCACTAACCTTGGCCCATTTATAAGAACCCCCAAAAATTGGATGAAAAAAAACCCCCAAAAAACAAAACAAAAACAAAACAAAACGAAAAGCAAAAAAAAAAAAATAATTAAATAGATAAATGAATTCATAAATAAATAAATAAAAAGATAAACAGACAAAAAATACTTGAGCCTTTATACAGAGCAACATTCGCTAAACGTGCTCAAAGCGCTTTACAAAGAGTTCCTGACCATCAACAACAGGTAACATTTAGAACGAGACTCGACGCGTGTTAGTGTTAGGCGATATTACTATTTTTTTCTGACAGATACAACGCTGTTAACGGACCAGGTACTCATTTTACACTTGAGTAAGTTGAGAAAATACGAGTAAAGAGACTTTTCCAGGGACTCAACTATGCATCAAGCGAGGGTCGAACACAGGACCTTCCGATCCGAAAGTGAGTTTCATAACACAAGACCACATAGCCACATTATCTGTCATCTCTTTATTTGAAACATTTGTTGGTAAAGGAAAAAGTGAGGTTGTTGTATTCAAGTATGACACGGGCTTGTGTGTCCTTTAACGTGTCTGATGGTACGTTGGTTTGAGTACAATAGCAACGTTAATCTTAATACAGCGCATCGCTAAGATTTCGACTTGCCAAATGCACTTCCCAATGCCTTATCATTTTAAATATAGATAGAATGAAGAGTTGTATAAGTTAAGTGCTTTAACGAATGGTACTAATCCAAAGAGAGAAACGTGCGATAATTGGTACCGATCTAGTAACTGGTCACGTTTAACATTGCTTGACTTTGTTACAAGACAAGACACAGGGTCACTAGGAATCAATGTCGCTTTGCTATGCTGTTGTTTTCTATGCTTTTATTTTTAATCTTAAAAAGTATACATAAACAAATACTCATACACACACGCACACACACCCACACACCCACACACAAATTCAACTATAAATTATGAATCCAACTCATACGACAGTGAACAACAGTCGGAATTTATTATTTTAATTGACCATTTCATTTTTACGTACTATAATAATAATAATAATAATAATAATAATAATAATAATAATAATAATAATAATAATAATAAAAATAATAATAATAATAATAATAATAATAATAACAATAATAATAATAATGATAATAATAATAATAATAATAATAATAATAATAATAATAATAATAATAATAATAATAATAATTAACAGCAACACATAACATGTTGGACATGACATGACGCCTGTTAGGCGATATTACAATTATTCGACAGAGACAATGCTGTTATCGCGAGGTATCCACTTTACACACAATTATGGTGAGAGGCTTTTAAGAGCCTTTTCCAAGGACACAACTATGAACTGCTCAGATAGGGACTCGGGCCCTTGACCTTCGGGTCGAAAGGCAACAGTTTCTAATGCGGTTACACTGTTATGTTATGGTGATCTAGCCAGGTCACAAATTCCTCGCATCAGATTAAGAAAAAACGTGTTTTTTTTAAAGTTTAAGAAAGAACAACTCGCTTTTTTCAATTAAATGCTTTTATCTTAACCTAAAGTGTGAAAGAATCAATCATGTTTTTCACAATAAAATCTTATTTTGGGAGTAAATATGTAACTGTATGTGAGTTTTGGTTTTTAATTTTATTCATTCATTTAACTCACTCAATCCTAGAGATTATTATATTGCTACTTTTCAAAATTGGGAAAAATATATTAAAAATGAGCATGGATAGTTTTATTATATTACCATGAATACGTGAAAGTGAAAAACATTAGCTTTAATACTACGCCTATAATTTATCTCAGAAAAATGCAATTAATAGACATGGGGTAAAAGTAACCCCGGTAAATTACGGATAGAGTCGGTGTTCGGGTTGAGTGAGTTAAAGATGTACCTTATTAGTGTCATCCAACCAAGCAAATTGTCCATGTCTAAGAAGATCGTTGAGCCCAATGTAAGGGTTAACGTTGGCTTTTTTCTTCAACAGAAGTTCTGTAAGTAAAAGATCCATTTGACAGAGATTGTAAATCTGCAGTTTAAGAATTAAGTAACCAAATCTGTATGATCATATTCTAGGCGATTTCAAGTTGAAATAAGACTGAAAAGAGACAGGTATTTGGAGGGTCAATCATAAGGTAAAAGAAATGTCAATGGAGATATTTTAAAAGAATTCTATAAAGAAAACAATATCTAAGATATCAAAGAACATGGTCGGTAGGACAACAAGATATAAAAGTGGAAAAGTAAAAAAAATATTTGCAACCAACTCAAAAACGTCATATTCTCTCTCTCTCTCTCTCTCTCTCTCTCTCTCTCTCTCTCTCCTCTCTCTCTCTCTCTCTCTCTCTCTTCTCTCTCTTTTTCTCTCTCTCTATCTTTCTCTCTCTCTATCTTTCTCTCTCTCTCTCTCTCTCCCTCTCTCTCTCTCATACACACACAAACACACACACACAAACAAAAAAATTGAGCTTTTATAGAGCGCAATATCCACTAAACGTGCTCAAAGCGCTTTACAGGGGTCCCATGGCCAACTTAACATGTAGAACGAGAAATAAGGCCTGTTAAGCGAAATTAAAATATTTTTCGGACAGGGACAACGCTGTTAACGGCCAGGTACTCATTTTACACCTGAGTCCGGTGAGAGAATGTGAGTACAGAGCCTTTTCTAAGGACTCAACCATGCGCCGAGCGCGAGGCTCGAACCCAGGACCTTCCGATCCGAAAGCGAGTGTCATACCACAAGACCACATAGCCGCACAATTCATTACAAATACTAGGTCTTATGCCACACACTTCAGGCATCCGATCATAAACTTGTGGAAACAAATTTTATTATCGAGCTGTACAAACAAAACAATACAAACAAGTAAAAATACCATTTATACAAAAAAAAAAGTCATTTTTGTTCACCTGTCTGTCTTAAAAAGGTTCTCATGACTGTTTTGTAGGTTAATTCGCTTCAACAGTCGTAACGTCATTTCTTTCGTAATGACGCATGGTAACTTAGTAACTGTCTCTAAACTATCGGAACAATGGCGGACGCCCTTATGAAATATTTCTCCGAGATGAGCATAAAAGCGTATCCAGCGGGGAAAAAACATTATATATCTGATCATGTTTTGACTTTTACACATTCTGATCACAAGACATGAAAAGTTCAAGCCAGCATGAAGAATAAAAAGTACCGATTTTCTTTGTTTGAGAACCACGATGGCCGCCGTTTCTGGAAGACGTGACATCAGACTGTTAAGTCCAATTACTTAATCCACATCGTGTCGGAACTCCACGAGACATATAGATACATGACCAAAAAAACAAACTAGCAGCTCACTTGACAATTATCCGCTATAACAAGTTAAATAGCTGATATATATATATATATATATATATATATATATATATATATATATATATATATATATATATATATATATTTCGCGCCATTATTAGAGCCGTGCTCTTTGAAATCTTTCTATTCAAACGCAATTAAAAATAATTACATGAAAATTAAACAGTATGATAGATTGTCCAATTCTGTAAAATTTGAGACCAAATTGCTGTTATTCGATTGACCCGCTTCTTTTTTATTACAGTTTAAAGAACGTATGTCAAAATCTTAGACTATGAAATACAACAAATCGCGTACATAAATTATGAGAAAAAAATCATTTGTTGTGAATCTCGAATCAAAACTCAAAGACAATAGTTCCAATGACGTATCCACTAACATCATCATGTTTTTGTAGAAATGTAAACAGAATAAAATTAGACCCCATTCAATTTGCCATTGTATTTTTAAGATCATGTGTTGTTTAACCGTCGCCGAAAGAAACCAAGCAATTGGCATGTACAGAGCAGTTTTGCATCCAACTTCAGGTTGCAAATCGTTTTGGCTGTTCAAAGTCAACAATTACGAGACTTCTGATTAAGATTGTTATGGACTAAAACATCGAGTTACGCTAGGAAAAAGTTGCTCCCCTTTGTTATAAGCTAAATGATTTTAGTTACAGCTTAATTAGTTATTATTCATTAAGTCCTCTGTTTAAAAGATTATTTGTGCTTACAGATATCGGAGTAGCATTCCTTACTTTCCATATTTGAGTTATGTATACTGTTTTTCGTACTTACTATGTTGTTGCGATAAATTTATATATACTCTAACTTATACACAGTAATAAAACTGTTCTCTCACATAATCACTTAACACTTGAGTGTATCCACAATATTACTCTGGTGTCCCGTCAAAAACACAACGAAGATGAACGAAAGGGACACTGTTGAAGATATCCCCTGAAAAGGTCCTAAACGTGAAACAACTCCATAGCAAGATGAGAACATGATCAATAGCATACGACAGAATCCCGCTCTACCAACTTCAGATCTTGCTAAACAAATCAATATTTCCAAAAACAATGTTCAGAAACGGTTGAAAGAAGGTGGTTTCATTTGCTCAATTTATCATAAGGCATAACAACTGCACAAGGAATACCGTCTTGATTATCAACGCTGGTATCTTCATCAATGGTTCACTGTCCTGTTCAATGACCAAAGTCGCTTTTTGTGTGATGGACGGCAGAGAGATTTGGAAGGAAAAGAAACAGTGACTTGAAAATCTGAACAATCGGGCATTTTTCGCATATGGTTGAGGTTGTGTCATGGTGTGGGGTGGAATATGAGCCGATTCAAAAACGAACCTCCAACTGATAGACGGAAACTTCAATGTACAGCACTATGTTAACAATATTCTTCGCCCTTTTATTATTCCATTCTTCGAATAAAACCAACATCAGCACGATAATGCACGTCCACATACTGCACGCAAAACCAACAACATTTGAAATCACGTTCTGGCTATTCAATTATCTTTTGTACATCATAAAATTTAAAGAAAATGAACAGTGTGTTGTAGAGCATGTTTTGCTAAAGAAACTATCTAGATATATATGGCAATAACTTTACTGCTATTGTATTTGAGAGCTAAAAAATATATGTTTGTGTTTGTTGGGTGTGAAGTTTTGGGGAAAATCCTGAAAATGGCTGGTAATGAGAGAGAAAAATGTTGGCTGGATCGTAACGAATTTGACGATTTTCCTATAGTTGGTATGGAGAGGGTTAAGTCCAGACTTGAGGTCGCATCGAGCACGCGTGGGACATGTTAGGATGATACGTGTGTGTACGGAACGACATTGGACATCTGAACAAGTTGCGGATATAATCGCACTTGTGGAAGAATGGGAGGCAATTCCACAAGGAGACATTCGGAACGTAATTCGTTCCAGAAGGCAATGTGTTCTGACCTGCATGCAGTCAAATGGAGGTTACTTGTGGAGCAGAGTCTATATATATATATATATATATATATATATATATATATATATATATATATATATATATATATATATATATATATATATATATTGAAAACGTCAGTAGATGGCTGGAAGGCCTGAAACATCGATGTAGACTGACTCCAACATCGTGGTAAATATTACAATCATAATTCGCTCCATTGTTACATGTCGAGCACTATTAGTACCATATTTGTATCCAACACGTTTCAATATATATATATATATATATATATATATATATATATATATATATATTATATATATATATATAATATATATTAAAACTCTGCATTTATGTATGTAAATTATAAAAAAAAACAAAAACAATGAAATAATAGTACTCGACTTTTTGATCAAAGGAGCTATTCAAAAAATAATTCAAGTGTAAATTTGTTCAACTTATATATATATATATATAGGTATACTGAGTAGAAATCAACTGATCTTTATCCAAGACGGCCGTATCAACACACAAGACGTCTATCAGTTGGATGATCTTCTTGGATCCAAGATAATCATCCAACTGTCGAGACACCTGTGTGTGTTGAAACGGACGTCCTGGATGAACGTGAGTTAATCTTTACTCATTTTAACATGCTCTGAATTGAATTCACTTGTCCGATGTTAGGTCACCCAGCAACGGCGGCCATCGTGGTTCTAAACAAAGAAAATCGGTACTATTTATTCTTCATGCTGACTAGAACTTTTCATATGTCTTGTGATCAGAATGTGTAAAAGGAAAAACATGATCAGATTTATGTTCTTTTATTCCTCTCTTATGCTAGTCGGAGAAATATTTCATAAGGGCGTACGCCATTGTTCTGATAGTTTAGAGCCAGTCACTAAGTTACCAAGCGTCATTACGAGGGAAGTGACGTTACGACTGTTAAAGCGTATTGTTACATTATATGTCTGAACTACAGGACATCCGTCAATAATAGCATTTCAAAATATGCTCAATAACAAGTCAAGTGTATATTATTACACCAAAAAAATAGAGAACTGATTAGGCATTTTCATTATTTTTGTGTCTCAGTTATCAATAGGATGGTTACATTTCCTGACTCATGAGATACAAGAATATAGATTATATGAAGTTAACGTCACTCAGGTCTTTGTTATTGAATTTTGCCATCCGCGTATATATGACTAATTCTCACTAAACTGTATTAACGAGACTATAAACGTTCAAGGTTACACATAGTTTTGTCTGATGGTCCGTTATACTTCCGGATGACAATGTTATGAGCTTCTTAGCCAAGCGCATACTATCTTTAGAGCACTGTCTGGACTACAGGGCATCCGTCAATAATAGCATTTCAAAAGAAGCTCAAGAACAAGTCAAGCGGGGACTACATTATTAATACTGAAAAAAAAATAGAGAAAAAGTCCTCACTTTAGAACTGATTAGGCACTTTCATTACTTTTATGTCTCAGTTATCTTTTTTTTTTTAAAATTGAGCGTTATATAGCGCTATATCCACTGAAATGTGCTCAAAGCGCTTTACAAGGGGTCCCTGGTCAACAGCAACATTTAACATGTAGGACGGGACATGACGTCTGTTAGGCGATATTACAATTTTTCGGACAAAGACAACGCTGTTACCTAGGCCAGTTATTCATTTTACAACTGAGTACGGTGAGAGAATGTGAGTAAAGAGCATTTTCCAAGGACTCAACTATGCGCCGAGCGCGAGGCTCGAACCCAGGACCTTCTGATCCGAAACGAGTGTCATACCACAAGACCACATAGCCGCACGACATTAGGATGGTTACATTTCCTGACAGGAGATACAAGAATGTTAGAGTGGCCAATATTCGCTCTTAAGCGGGTGCTTCTTTTTAATATATAGATAGTAAGCGCTTGGCTAAGAAGCTCATAACATTGCCATCCGGAAGTATAACGACCAACACACAAAACTGTGTGTATCCATGAACGTTTATAGTCAGGTTAATATAGTTTAGTGAACATTACTCATTAACGTGGATGGCAAAAAAAAACAATAACAAAGACCTGAGTGATGTCAACTAAGAACTATCTATAGGTCCAGATTAAGTTATTTCTTATGTGTTTTTACTGGTTTCAAATATTCATTCTAGCTATTGATCCTGTAATTAAAACAAAAGAATTCTCGAATTCTGCGAAACATCGTGAGTAGTGAAATGACTGGATTGTGGAAACATGAATATCATCTCAAAACGGTATTATGTCGGAACGAACCACATGCTTAAAATCCGGATTTAATGTTTAACTGGTCAAAAATAAAACTGTTGGCATTAGCACCCTAAATTATTGTATCCATTCTCCTCAATAAATCGTATAAACTCAACACAAGTCTGATATGTCTGGCTATAAATTCAATATTCAACATCTTAACCAACCCGACATAATACCGTTTTGAGGCGAAGGGTCACATATATAAAATTATGTATTGAGATATTGTTAAACTTTTAAAGAAAATAAACATACTGTTGATGAAACGTGCAAACTTATTGGTCTCTATCCTGACCAGATCCCCTCCAGTCTTTTGGCAAGCTTTCCTTGCATTTTGCCAGGTTTTCATATCTGTATTGTATTTGATGCAGGTTTTACCATTCATATCCCATCCTTCAGGACAGGTCAAATCCACTAAATAAAAAATGGAAAAAGATACAGATATAAATAGTTATGTAACTTTCATATAATAATAATAGTAATAATATTATTATCATTAATAATAATAATAATAATAATAATAATAATAATAATAATAATAATAATAATAATAATAATAATAATAATAATAATAATAATAGATAAATAATAATAATAATAATAATAATAATAATAATGATAATAATAATAATAATAATGATAATAATCATATTTCTAAAGCACTTTCCGTCGAAACCTCAAAGCGCTTTATATATCAAGATAAAAGTTATGAACATCCGTCATCTACCACTACAACCAAAAATAAGAGTTTTCCCTCTATTGACGTTTAGAATTGATTTATTTATATTATTGACTTATTTGTTTTTCATTAAAAATGTTTTTTAAATGAGCACTCTCACTTTGTTTATATCATATCTATTTGTGTCTAATTTTTATTTGATTTCTATCCTACTTGATAACTTTTCTTGAATTAAAATTAAATTGATCTTTTATATAGCGCAATATCCACTAAACGTGCTCAAAGCGCTTTACAAGGGCTCCCTGGTCAACAGCAACATTTAACACGTGGAACGGGACATAACGCCTGTTAGGCGATTTTACAATTTTTCGGACAAAGACAACGCTGTTATCGGCCAGGTACTCATTTTACACCTGAGTACGGTGAGAGAATGTGAGTAAAGAGCCTTTTCCAAGGACTCAACTATGCGCCGAGTGCGAGGCTCGAACCCAGGATCTTCCGATCCGAAAACGAGTGTCATACCACTAGACCGCATAGCCGCACAGAGAAACAGCCGAATTGTAGCATGCTACAAAATTCAACTGAACCTTACATAGTCTTTGACATAAGTACCACTCGGTTATCGAAGAAGCCGTTCTATAATTTAGTGTTTTAACCGATCTCTAAGCCATAAACGCAAAGACCACACACACACACACACACAAACACACACGCACACAATTATATATATATATATATATATATATATATATATATATATATATATATATACATTTCACCTATATTATTATGGCATATATATCTGTATATTTTGTGTTTACTTGAAAAAGGCCAAAGGCGAAACGTCGTTTGTTTTGTGTTGTTCCCTTCTTCATGAGTCAGATTTACCTCCTTTATCTCTATCTCCATTCTAAGCCATAAACTTTAGTTAAAACCAAAATGTACTTGTTTGCAAGTCTGAGAACACCTATTTTGTTATGGCCTCATGAATGTGATGGAAATACTCTCAAACCAACGTAAAATAATGTCCATTATAACAAAGTTAAATAAAGCTTATCATTGATTGTGTTTGGCTATCGGACTTGCAAAATATGTGTAAATGTCTCATCCCTTCAGTCTATCAGTTCAGGGGCGTCCTGATTGCTCAGTAGAGATAGAGCACTCGCGTCACATGTAAAGGGACTGAGATCAATCCCTGGTGACGCCGAGATAAGATCTAGAGAATAATATCAGTTCAACAAACCAGTTTGTTTCTCGTTGAAGTTTGTGCATTTTAAAAACTGACCCTACCTCTACATTTGTGGGTACATTGTAGATTTGGATTCGTCTTGAAGCAAAATGATACATCTTTCAACATTAAAAAAATAGTTTGACACCAGATATCAAGAAATATGTTGAATCTTCATTGAAAAAAGTTTGTGTCACTGTTATATATAAATATATATATATATATATATATATACATATATATAATACGCATCTTTCTAAAGCATACCTCTTTGGGAGATCTAATTGTACTTTAGTAAAGTAAAAAAAGAGCTTTTATATAGTACAATATCCACTAAATGTGCTCAAAGCGGTTTAGAAGGGGTCCCTTGTCAACAGCAACATTTAATATGTAGGACGGGACAAAGTAGTCGTATAAATCAATACCATTTTTTAAAAATTGAAGAGTGCTCTCTAAACCGTGTTAGCTGATTATCCAGCGTTTTAAAGTTTTCCCTTTCATGAGCTTAACTGCAACATAAAATTGATAATGGACGCAAGAATTTCAAATTGGGGTTTAATCACAATAAAATAATAGTCTCATAGACAGATTCTAGGGGGGGGGGGGGAGAAATAATAGGTATAATAGTCCACATAATCTCAGAATGGGGAAGGGAGATAGCAAATTTGTGACCAAACGTCTCAAAACGGTATTATGTCGGGATGGACCAGATGCTAAAAAGTCAAATTAACGTCAAACAGGTCAAAAATATGAAACGTTGGTATTTAGCACAGTAAAATATGATATTCCTTCTCCTCTATAAAGCAAACAAACTCAACTTAAGTATGATATTTCGGGCTACAAATTCAAATTTCAGCATCTTAGTCATCCCGACTTAATACCGTTTTGAGCCGAAGGGTCACATTTGGGAATACTACCGTCAACTGAGGTAACTTTGCCTCTGTAAATTATGTGGAGCATTTTGAGTCATCTCAGCTTTGTTTGTTTTTGAGGGTTTTACGGCGCTTGCAACACATTAAGGTCATATCAGCGCCAGTAAAAATGAAGAAAATGGGATAGTAAAAAGTTCTAGAATTACAATTAAAGCATCCAAGAAAAGGTAAGACAAAGGGCAATTTGTTCAAATAGGGAACAAATGTAGATTCCAAGAGCACACTATCGGTGTACTTAGATTGAGAACACCTAAAAGTCTCATACAGACGCAAGCACAGGTCCCTACTAAGAGGAATACACTCAAATGTTTACAAATCATATATAATACATTACACAAAACATAATACAGTGCATAACAGAGAGATGATTTACAAGGGAAAAACAAATATCATATCCCAAATCTAACTATATATTTGACTGTTTCCCTCCCAGTCAGGGTATCCGGCCAGGGCCAGGACAAAACCAAGTAATCTCATTCCAAGACAAAGACAGAAAGCATGTTGGAAAACAGACATAGGGGGATAGAAGACACAGTGTGTACCTCCCTGCCCACTATGGGAGGTCAGGAACCCCACCCAGCATCTCAACTTTATTTTATTTTTTTTATCCTAGTTAAATGACTGGACTTATTAATCAAAGGAAATAATGAGCACAAAACTAAATATAGATCTACTTTAATCGGTCCAATATTAAAGAGGCAAAGTTTCCCCTTTAGGCAAAGCTACCCCAGTTGACGGTATTTCTTATTTATTTAATGAAAGTAAGTGGGAAATTTTAAAGAGAAACCAATACTAATCAATTTACATTTTTTTTTCAATACAATAATACAGTTCACTTACAAGATGTTGGTGGGGCTTTAGGCTTGTATCCTTTAATAGTAGCTGTGTGTTCACAGATGTAGTTCATTTTCGTTGAACAATCACCATCATACCAACCACCGTCCTCATGGTTCACATAGACACAGTTTTTTTTGCCTTGTGTATCATCGGGTTGGTTTTTGCCCCATTTTCTGTACTTATACTAATATATAATAAAATAATCATGATAAAATAATAGTAGTAAAGATGATGGTGATGATGATTGTGATGATGATGATGATGATGGTGATGATGATGATGATGATGATGATGATGATGATGATGATGATGATGATGATGATGATGATGATGATGATGATGATGATGATGATGATGATGATGATGATGATTATCCAGACTATAAAAGTTTATGGTTACACATAGTTTAGGGTGTTGGTCCGTTATACTTCCGGATGACAATGTTATGAGCTTCTAAGACAAGTGCATACTATCTATACGATAACTGACGTAATTTTCAAAAGTGTATGCACTGTATGTTGATTGAAGAACTGAAGGCTCATACTATAAGATCATAGTTAAAAAGGCGTCTATGTCAATAGCTTGACAGGCATAGCAAGAAGCGGCCACAGAGGAACCATCAATTTTAGAAACCTCCTTTTTAATGCAAATTCTAGTCAGGTCAACCTTTAAAAAGGGCGATGAGCCCAAAACGACAACTTAACTCAAGTGTCAAGGTTAATAAAATATTGATTTTTAAAAATATTACAAGATATTCCCTCAATTTTTAATTTATTTCCACATGAAAAGAATATTCTTTTTCAAAATATCACAATAAAAATAATTTGACAAAAATGTTTTCTTAAAAAACCGGTTCAGTGCTTTTTAGAGTAAATATATTTTTGAGGCACACCTCGTCATACAAATAGAGATATTCTCTTCAAATATTAATTTTTTTGGTCCTCTTCGAACAATGATTTAAAGATCGTGTTATAGATAGGTTTTTATGCAATGTGTGGTATGATGATTTCATATTCCTTTATTTAAAAAAAATGTATTATGTTGAGAGAATACTGCTGCGATGACAGGCAGTTGTAATATGTTTGCTGATTTAGAGCTGCTGTTATGGTTGGCTTCCTGGTGTGTTTGCAGCCCCAACGGTCCCAACGGTCCCTCAAGAATGTTCAATGTCGAAAAGGACCGGTTCTAGGAACCGGAACCGGTCCTTGCGGTTCTCATTTCCAAGGAACCGTAGAACCGTGGTCCTTAAGCTTGACTAGGACCGCCCCGCATGTTTGCAGTATCTTGCATTCAGAAATTCTCTGTATGGTTGGTGCTAATAATACTCATTTGGAACGACGAAGGATCAACATATCATAGGTTTATGGAGTTGGTCTATGTCATATCGCTGATGTCAATATTGAAAGATGTTGGTGATAACACTGATTTCGGTAGTATGCCTTTGTTGAAGAAGAAAACATAAGAGTAGGAGGAGGAGGAGATGGAGGAGGAAAAAAAAACAAGGTGGAGGAGGAGGAGGCGGAGAAGAAGAGGAAGAGGAGGAGGAGGGGAGGTGAAGGAGAAGGTTGAGAAGTAGTAGTAGTAGTAGTAGTAGTAGTAGTAGTAGTAGTAGTAGTAGTAGTAGTAGTAGTAGTAGTAGTAGTAGTAGTAGTATTAGTAGTAGTATTAGTAGAAGAAGTAGTAGTAGTAGTAGTAGTAGTAGTAGTAGTAGTAGTAGTAGTAGTAGTAGTTGTAGTAGTAGTAGTAATACTAGTAGTAGTAATAGTAGTAGTAGTAAATAGTAGTAGTAGTAGTAGTAGTAGTAGTAGTAGTAGTAGTAGTAGTAGTAGTAGTAGTATGTAGTAGTAGTAGCAGTAGTAGTAGTAGTAGTAGTAGTAGTAGTAGTAGTAGTAGTAGTAGTAAGTAGTAGTATAGTAGTAGTAGTGTCGTAGTTGAAGGAGGAGGAGGTGGAGGAAGATGGCGATGAGTAATTCATGAAGAGGAGACCGAGACAAAGAAGAAGATTCACTTGCCGAGGACTTTCCATCCAGCCACTGGAACTGGTTGTCTTTGTGTCTATCGTGTAGACCAATCCAAAGTGATCTTTTCAAATTTTGAGCCAGACCTGAAATATAATATATTACTATAGCCGGAGGCAGCAGGAATGCGGTTTCTTAGAAAGATTTTAAGAATCTCATGGACAGAGAAGAAAACTAATGAAGTATTAGAGTAACTGAAACTAAAAGGTTATTATTTCGTACAGTAAGAAAAAGACAAATGCAATTTTTAGGGTAAAAGAGAAGGAGATATATCAAAGGACTTGGTCATTTCTTATGTTGAAAAAAACTCATAAATCACACATATAAATCAAGTCAAATGCTGGGAAACCAGCCCTGTATGAGTAGAGCCATGTCATTATTAGTTACGACTCTAGGCACCGAAACTGTCAGTTAACCCATCTACTCAATAGACATTTAGAAAACCACGCCTCTCGGACAGTCGTCATAATGTAAACAATAACAGTGATTGGGAAACATAGCAAACTACACAGGTTTTACGATCGATGGTGTATGTGTCTAAGTAAAATACCGACTGTTCTATCGCTTGATGAATAAAACTAACACAGAAATCTATATATGTGTAAACTTAAACGTTTAAAATAATATGATCGAGAAAATCGTGTGATAACTACTAGTCAGATTGCCACCCATTTATGAAAACCTAACGACGATGAGAGAGAGGTCGAATTATATCACTTTATTGTTTATAAACGACCAACTATTTATGTCTGAGCACGTTTGAAGAAGGTGTTTCACAAATTCCATGTTTTGACTGGTAAAAAATTTACTAGTTAATGGGCGCGATCTATATTCATGTTTTCGTCTAACCGAGTCATCAATCACGTGATTTGTTACTGTACAACGATTGGACATTTCTGAACAAATCTAAACACGCTGCTTTGTTTATGTCAAGCAGAACACAATGACCAATCGTAATGTTAGATTGTTCAAAATCTGTGAACACTTTTCACTATGTAGGTCACTTTGAGCACATTTTGTAATATGGCCAATGACCTCGAGCACATGGAAAGTTAATATAGATCATGCCCATTTTCCGAGAGGTGATTGAATATAAAAAAGTAAGTAGGTTTGTCGGATGGAGAATCTATGACCATTACCTCTTTTAGGCATACTTATTTCTATTCGACCGTACTCTGAAGAAAACAATGAAAATGTTGATGCTTGAAGCTCGAAAGGAAAAAAAAAACAACGATAAGTATTGAAATGTAAGCTTCAATTTATCAAACGAAGACAGATACAATGGACGTTTCGGGTTTCCCCTTTATCAACAAATCACGATGAATTAAACACTAAGGACGAATGAGATATGTGACTGGCGTAGTTAAGAAGAATAAACAAATACATTTATTTTGATTATCCACCTTAATTCTACGCAATTCACATTATATCTCATTCGTCCTTAGTGTTTCATTCATCGTTTTTTATTTTTTGGTGATAAAAAGGAAACCCTAAACGTCCATAGAATATGACTTCGTTTAATTAAATTGAAGCTTAAATTTCAACACTTATCGTTATTTTTTCTTGAAAAAAACAACAACAAATTTTTGACAATTGGTCAGAAAACTCGTCCTCTAGATAAAAACAGAAGTCTCAGGTTTAAGAGTTTTGACAAAAATAATCAACAGCTGAAGGACGAGTTTTTTGGCCAAATCTTTTAAGATGTGTTTTTTTAAAGAGTACCGCAGTATTATAGTTCTTCTTCTTCTTCAAGTACCAAGTCTGTGCCAGACATCGGTGATAATGGTACGCCATTCATCTGTCTGATCAGATAACCTCATAAAACTAATATTACTCTTCTCTTTCTCTGTCACCCAGCTCTTCAAACCATTCAAATATGTTTTTCTTGATCTACCTTTACTCTTTTTACCTTCTCCAACTATGATTAAATGATTAAAAACTCCTCCTCATCATCATTATCATCACCATCCTCAACCTCCTCCCTCTTCTCTTTCTACTTCTCCAACATCTTCTTCTTCTTCTTCTCCTCCTCCTCCTCCTCCTATCTTCTTCTTCTTCTTCTTCTTCTTCTTCTTCTTCTTCTTCTTCTTCTTCTTCTTCTTCTTCTTCTCCTGCCTCCTCCTCCCCCTCCTCTTTTGGTAAGACAATAGATTGTTAGATGGAGGAATATTAAATTATATTATTTCAACTTACGACGAATATAACCGTTTGATGGGGCCGATGAAATGACGGCTAGATCGCCGTTGATTAATTGGCAAGTTTGTCGTGCGTTTTCCCAGTCTTGCTTGTCCTCGTATACTTTAAGACACGAACTCATATATGTGTTCACGAAGTAATCAGATGGACATTCAATGGAAGCTGTTTGGAAAAAACCCCACAATAAATATAAACAATTATAACGAGCATTTATATTGTGCAATTTTCACTAAATGTGCTCAGAGCGCTTTGCAAGAGGTCCCTACCCAACAGCAAAACGTAACATATAAGACGAGGCCTGGTGCTTGTAAGGCGATATTATGAATTCTTTCAGACAGATATAAGGCTATTAACGTCCAGGTTCTCATTTTACACCTGAGCACGATGAGTGAATGTGAGTAAATATCATTTTCCAAGGACCCAACCAAACACCTCTGAGAGTGGAACTCGAATAAAGAAAAGCAATTTCATTTTTGACCCGCCGTGTCAAAGTGTGACCAATCGTCTCACGTCAGTATTATCTCGAACATCGGTGCTTAAAATTCAAAGTTTTGAGCCAAAACGAATATCCCCATATACGAGAATTTGCAATATTTATGAAGCTTTAAAAAAAAAGGTAAAATTTAATCATTCTTATCATTTGCACTTTTATCTCAGTTGTCTTCATCTAGGTGATACTCGGGTCCTAGAATCTGTTGACTATAAAAAGTAATAAACAATAATGAATATAACACCTTCAAAAGAAAAGAACAAAATACAAAACACGGAACTTTTCGTGCTCATAACTCATCTTTTTCCAACAAGACAAACTAACAAACAAAAAAAAAAAAACATACAAAAACTCACACAAGAATAAAAACAAAACAAAATAAAATAAATAAAACATTGATACATTACTTAAGGGGCGGTTTGGGTCTTTTCTAAAAAAAGATTAATTACCTATATTAGGCGGTTTTAATTATTCTGTATCGTCAATATAGGTTAAAAAAACAACATTTATTGTGAAAAATTTTAATTATCTGTGTTGATACACATTTTGCGACCTAATTTGGGGGTCTGACATCAAAAAATATAACAATCTTGTGGCAAATGTTCCACAAAAACTAATGAAAGAATGACCTCCATAATCTTCCCTCTTGTCAACGTTGTACCATAGTGTGTCACAACAGAGAGATTTTACGGCTTTTGCTTATAGAATTTTTATTGGAACATTACAAAGTTGAGAATCAAAATGTTATGACAAAATTGACCTTAAAAATTCAGAATTAGGATTATAATTCAAAAATCACATATCTTATCAAAAAAATCTCTCTGATATGACATAATACGTTATCTCTGTGATAACTGTGGAAATTTTCAGACAATTTCATTGAATAGATTCTGAGAAACGTTTGACACAGTTTCCCATACTCTTAGAAAAATGACATATTGAGAAAATAGCAAAATGGCCTCCAGTTTTTCACACTTTTCTTACTACCTGTACCATTTTCGACTTTGTTTTTCGTGCTTTTATAGTCTACTTTAAGAATGTGGACTTCAATTATATTATTTCTAAGATAATAAAATATCATTTTCCACAAAAATCTCAAAATCAATTTTTCGAAGGATTTTCCTAATAATTAGACCCAAACCGCCCCTTAAAACCCCAGATAGTCCTTGGACGTTATCTCGTTTATTTATATTTAATTGCTTTGTTGTTATCGTTGTTGTTGGCTGAAAAAGATCTTGCTATATATTTGGCAAATTGGATTTTTGTAACAAATATCCACTAAACGTGCTCAAGGCGCTTTACGAGGGGTCCCTGTCCAACAGCAATATTTAACATTTAGGATAAAGACGTCATCTTCTTCTTCTTCTTCGTCTTGTGGAAACCTCCAATATTGTCGAGGATCACTCCACAGTTTGTAGTGTTTTACATTTTAAACTTGTTAAAACTCTGCACATAATACTAAAACCACATAGATTAAAAAGTCACGTTGTGAACTCCAGCAATCGCGTGAAGGCATGTTGGCAACCGTTTTCAGCCACTTCAGCTGGGAGGCTATTCCATAGTCGGGCAGTGGAAGGGAAAAACGAATACATGTGGGCGTCTGTTTTTGATGTTGGGATGGTTACTCTTGCTGTGTGTCCCCTCGTATTTCTTGTGCCGATATCTTTGATGTCGTTTGGAAGTTTAAGGCACGAATTTTTGTAGTAGATCTTGTGGAACAATTTAAGTTTATCTATCTTTCTTCTCTTTTCCAGAGGTTCAAGGCCAATCCGTTGAGATATTTCAGACGCACTTGAGAAAGGATCGAATGTGTTTGTGATGCGTCTTGCTGTTTTTCTTTGGATGTTTTCTAAGGTGTCGATGTTTTTCTTTGTATATGGGTCCCAAATTGAGCTGCCATACTCCAAAATTGGTCTAACAATAGTTTTAAAAGCAAGGGTTTGAGTTGTGATTGGGTATCTTTTTAAATTGCGGGTGATGTAAGCGCTTGTTTGATTTGCCTTTGAAGCCAGGTGACATATGTGGTCATTCCATTTGAGGTTTTTAGCAAACTCGATGCCAAGGTATTTTGCTGTCTTTACATGTTCCAGGTTTTGACCATGAAGTTGGTATTCAAATGTTATAGGTGCTTTCTTATTTGTGATGGTTAGAACATTGCACTTTGATACGTTAAATTCCATTTGATTTATTGTTTCCCAGTCTTGTAATTTAGCTAGATCGTCATTTAGTGTTTTGCAGTCGTCTGTTGTTTTTATCTGATTGTATAATGCTGTGTCGTCAGCAAAGAGGCGCACTTTTGACCTTATACCTCGTGGAAGATCGTTTATGTACACTAAAAATAGGACGGGCCCAAGGACTGAGCCCTGAGGTACGCCCGATGTCACCATCCCGATAGTGGAAGTCTCGCCGTCGACAAGAACTTGTTGGGTGCGATTGTCCAGAAAAGTTGCAATCCATTGTAAGGTTTTGTTCCTGATACCAACGTCATACAATTTCTGGATTAACCGATGGTGAGGGACCTTGTCGAAGGCCTTGGCAAAGTCCAGTAGTACTAGATCAATTTGACCACCTTTATCAATAGCAGCTGACAGATCATGTGTTAATGATAGAAGTTGAGTTTGACATGAGTGGTGCTTCCTAAATCCGTGCTGTTCATCACAAAAAATACTGTTAGTTTCGAGATATTCAGTTATTGAGGATCTCACTATATGCTCCAACAGTTTGCAGCAAATGCAGGTTAATGAAATTGGACGGTAGTTTTGAGCCCTGCTTCTATCACCTTTCTTGTAGATGGGTTGGACAAGAGCGTGCTTCCAAACAATTGGTATGTCTCCCGTTTCAAGAGAGAGTTTGAACAAATGTGTGAGGGCAGGTGCAAATTCGTTACTCAATATCTTTAAGAGACGGGATGGTATTTTGTCTGGGCCACATGCTTTCTTTGGATCTAGAGTGGCGAGGAGTTTGGAAACGCCCTCTACTGTCACATTGATTTCGGCCATAGTGTTGGAAACGTTTTCTTCGCCTTGTAGTTGTTGAGTGGTAATTTTGGTATGAGCTTTTGAAGCAAAAACAGAGCAGAATTGGTTATTAAGTATGTCTGCTTTTTCCTTTGCATCAGAGTATAATACACGATCATGCTCAAGGGGCGCTATACCAACCGAATCGCACCTCCTACTTTTTATAAATTTCCAGAGCTTTTTGTTTGAGTCTTCACTAACAAGTTCCTTAACATGATTATGATAGGCCTTTCTACTCTCTTTTTGTGTTTCTTTTTTCAGTCGGGCATAATTGTACCAGTCTTTCTTACTGTTGGACTTTCTCGCTCTGCTCCATGCCTTTTGTTTCCGTCTAGATAATCGTTTGACGGTGGTGTTTATCCATGGTTGGTGAAATTTCCTTGAGCTTTTCTTCGTTGGTACATGTTTGGTCATCATTTTGTTTAGGTGGTCGTTGATGGCAGTCCAAACATCCTCAGTGCTTTCTAGATGTTGATTAATTATGTTTTCACTAAAAAGACGTGTTTCTGTCCGCATTTCGGCGATATTGGCCTTTTTCCAAATAGTAATTGGGTGTGATTTTTTTGTGATTTTGTTTGCTTTGATAGTGCTTTCCGTGATGAGAATGTCATGGTCACTAATGCCTGGAATGGTTTTACACTTGACAATTAAATTTGGTCGATTTGTGATAAATAAGTCGAGGATATTTGTACCCCTTGTTGGATTTTTGTTTATTTGACTCAGGCCAAAATCTTGCAATTTGTTAATAAATGCTTGGTTTATAAATGAAGGATATTGGTAACTGATTATTTTTTCTTGTTCCCAATTGATATCAGGTAGGTTCAGGTCTCCGCTTAACCAGAGTACATTTTTCGGGTCTAGGCTATCAATACAGCGTGTTATCTCAGTCATTTGTTCCATAGTTGAGTTTGAAGGTGTTCTATACATAGCGCCCACAGTGAGTAGGCCTTGTTCTGTTTTGATATTTACGATCACAGATTCTGATTTTGTTTGAATGTCAAGCTTTAATACTGAGAGGTTCGTTGTTGTTGCAACCAGCACCCCACCATACCTATCTTCTCGGTCTTTCCTGAAAACGTTGAAATATGTCTCTGGTGGAAATATTTCACTGTCCTTTATTTCGGAATGTAGCCATGTTTCCGTACCTATGATTATGTCTGGTTTTATTTCTGATATCAATTTCCAAAATTCCGGTAGTTTTGGAATTAAACTTTGGAAGTTTATGGTCATAGTTCTCAACATGTTTCTCGGTTCACCATTACGGTCACTGTTAGTTTGCCTGTTTGCTATTTTAAGCGTGTTATGATTTGAGTTGATTTGGTGATTGATTCTTTTTATTTCATTTGGCCTCATATTGACCCTTCTTCCCTCCTTTGTTGTTATTGTCTTATTTTCACAAGCCACGTTCTCATTATGTTTATGCATCTCATCAAAATGATCAGGTGTTGTCATTATGTTTTGTTGATATGTTGATGTGTCGTTTACTATTGGCATGTTGTTGTGAGTGTCGTTGAGTGGTATGTTGATCAGAGACCTTGGGCACCGTTGTGTGTTATGTACTTTGAGTGCTCTATTAGTATGAAAGGGCGGTGGTCTGTGACCTATTTGAATATTTATTTTTCTTCGTTTCCGCACACCACCACGACTTGGTCGTAGCCGCTGGCTATTACTGCTATTATTGTTACCGTGATACCAAGACGATTCTGTGTCATTCCAATAAATGTTGTCGTAATAAGGATAAAAATAGATATGGCACATCGTGACTAAAAATCTTAACGTAAGTGTAAACAATAAATGGCTAGTACAATACTTCAAACAATGGGATCTACACCACTAAAATGTTAATTTATCTAAAAATCCTCTTATGAATTTCCGAGAAATATATATCACAATGTAGAATAAAACTTTATTAAAACGACTGTATAAAAATATTCCAGACTTTTGTTTTAGAAATTAATAAAAATCACACAATTCGGGAGAGAAATAACAACACGGCTGCCGGTTAGGCGAACTACACACTACTTAAGGCGATATAATGTATTCGGACAGAGACAACGCTGTTAACTGCAAGGTACTCATTTTCGTCACGACCATATTATCTACGCCGGGAATACACTCATGTCATCATCATCAACGTCTACATTCTACCATCATCAGACAACACCACAGCGAAAAATATTTTGAGGAAAGAAATACAGGATATTCAAATTAAGTCACCCGATGCCGTATTGATGGTCACTGGCGATTTTAACCAATGTAACGATTTTACTCTCCCGGGACTTCATCAATACGTG
>NC_088371.1:17138401-17140901 GCF_034508935.2 Berghia stephanieae
AAGTATAACTGACCAACACACAAAACTGTGTGTATCCATGAACGTTTATAGTCGGGTTAATGCAGTTCAGTGAGCATTACTCATAAACGCGGATGGCAAAAAATAATAACAAAGACCTGAGTGACGTCATCTTCGAACTATCTATATAGCTCAGGTACATCAACCAAGATGTGTACAGGCTACTTTTATATTATGGCTGGGTAAAAGTGGGATATCCAGCATTATAAAAGAGTTTTCAAAAATGTTACTCCTCGTCTCAAAACGGTATTTAATCGGGATGATTAAGATGCTGAAAATGGAATTTGTATCCCGAAATATCAGACTTAAGTTGAGTTCATTTTCTTTCTTGAGGAGGAGTGTCATATTTTACTGTACTAAATACCAACGTTGCATATTTTAGACCAGTTTAACTATAATTTTGACTTTTTAGCATCTGGTCCATCCCGACTTAGTATCGTTTTGAGACGAGGGGTCACAAATGTTCTTGGATGTTTATAGAATGATAAAGAGAATTCAGGGAGAGCTAATCTCCCAAGTAATTATATTATATTATATTATATTATACCAAGCGAAACGACTCTAAACTCACATTTTCTCACCGTATTCAGATGTAATATGAATACCTGGCCGTTAATAGCGTTGTCTCTGCCGAGAACAATTGTAATATCGCCTAACAGGCGTCATATCTTGTCCTATATGTTACGTGTTGCTATTGGTTAGGGGCCATTGGTAATAATCCTTGTGATACGTTAGTGGATATTGCGCTATATAAAAGCTCAAGTCAAGTGACAATCAAAACACTTGAATTTTTACTTCTTGGCCAAAAAAAAAACACAAACCCCTTTATTTATGTATGTGACTATTAGGTATCTCTTATCTATTTATGTCAACTTACTTTCGTTACTTCATCCAACCATACGGACTTCTCAGAGTTTAAACCCCCTTTATTTATGTATGTGACTATTAGGTATCTCTTATCTATTTATGTCAACTTACTTTCGTTACTTCATCCAACCATACTCAGAGTTTAAAACCCCTTTATTTATGTATGTGATTATTAGGTATCTATTACCTATTTATGTCAACTTACTTTCGTTACTTCATCCAACCATACGGACTTCTCAGAGTTTATTTTTTTATGCAGACCGATCCAATATTTGTAGGGTAGGCTATGGAGTCGACCTGATATCAAGGGGATAAGAAAGGATCAGTCTATGCCTGTTGATTCATTATGAAAAGTGGTAGTAGTAGTAGTAGTAGTAGTAGTAGTAGTAGTAGTAGTAGTAGTAGTAGCAGTATAGTAGTAGTAGTAGTAGTAGTAGTAGTAGTAGTAGTAGTAGTAGTAGTAGTAGTAGTAGTAGCAGTAGCAGTAGCAGTAGTAGTAGTAGTAGTAGTAGTAGTAGTAGTAGTAGTAGCAGTAGCAGTAGCAGAGTAGTAGTAGTAGTAGTAGTAGTAGTAGTAGTAGTAGTAGTAGTAGTAGTAGTAGCAGTAGCAGTAGCAGTAGTAGTAGTAGTAGTAGTAGTAGTAGTAGTAGTAGTAGTAGTAGTAGTAGTAGTAGTAGTACGAGGTAGTAATAGTAGAAGTAGTAGTAGTAGTAGAAGAAGAAGAAGAAGAAGAAGAAGAAGAAGAAGAAGAAGAAGAAGAAGAAGAAGAAGAAGAAGAAGAAGAAGAAGAAGAAGAAGAAGAAGAAGAAGAAGAAGAAGAAGAAGAAGGGAGATGAGGAGAAGGAGGAGGAATAGGGGGAGGAGGAAATTAAAAAGAGGAAATCGAGAAAAATGGCAGCAATTATAATAATTTTCAACGTTGTCACCACCACCACCACCACCACCACCACCACTACCACCACCACCACCTCCTCCTCCTCCTCCTCCTCCTCTTCCTCCTCCTCATCATCATCATAACCGACACGTTATCATACACATTAAAAGTACCGACAAAACAATATCAATCACAAGTCATCTTACTTTGAATATAGTTGTTCATTGCATCGTCCTTAATCTTGACCAAATCACCTCTTTTCATCCGGCATTGTTGCCTCGCACCCTCCCAATCCGTTGCGGTTGGTAACATCTTCAAACATGTTTTTCCTTCAAGATACAAATCATAACCCTCCGGACACAAGATATCGGCTGTGGATGAAAACAAAATCCTTATTGAAACAGCCCTTATTCTACGTGCAAAATTTGAAGCTATGCGATTAGCTAAAATATAACATCTGTCAGCCGTATATAACGCACCAACACAGAAAACCAAGTGTAACCTTAAAAGTTTATAGTCTGACTGACATAATTGTTATCAGACCTCCATATAAGTACATGTTGACCCCAACATAATATACATAATACCGTAATCTCTCTCCTAACAGTTACTTTTCAGGAATTTCTTCAAAATTTCATTAGACCCAAACAACACAAAACTATTTTTTCACTTAAACACATAAATAACCAGTGATTGGGTAGCTGGATCTGTTAGATATGGCGGAAAGTGCTATGCCATAGAC
>NC_088371.1:17143401-17180901 GCF_034508935.2 Berghia stephanieae
GCCTGTGATGCGTCTCCATATGGGGTTGGGATTGTCTTGTCATGATAATGATGGACGTGAGCGTCCTTTTGACTTTGCGAGTGCTGAGAAAAGGTATTCACACTTAGACAATGAAGCATACTCACTTATTTTTGGTGCTAAGCACTTTCACAAATATATTTATGGTCACAATGTGACTATATTCGCTGACCATAAACCGTTACTTGGCGCTCCCAGAGCAGACATCCACAGGCATGCAGCGTTGGGCAATATTGTTACTGGGGTATAGCTATCAGCTGAAATATTTTCCAGCAAAGGACAATAATGCTGATGCATTAAGCGGACTGCCACTAAATGAAACAACTATCACCAACGCTCCAATCAAAACTGCAGAACAAATATGCGCTGGCTGAAACTATGAAAGACCCAGTACTAAAAGAAGTGTACAAACATGTTATGTTTGGGTGGAGTGATAACACAGTGGTTGAGAACCTAAAACCATTCAAAGTTCGTGAACAAGAACTGAGCGTTGATAACAACTGCTTACTTTGGGGGACAAGAGTAATCATACCAAACAGCTTACAACTTGATGTGCTAAAACTACTTCATGACATGCATGTTGGTATTGCACGCATGAAGGGACACGCACGTGAGTGGGTTTGGCGGAGTAAAATTGACGCCGACATTTGAGCAAATTGTGAAATCCTGATACCAATGCCAATTGCACGGCAGGCATCCAACAAAGGGCCATTGCATCCTTGGATATGGCCAACCAACTGAGCCTTGGGAAAGGATACAAATGAATTCCTTGGTAATATGTTCCTCAAAGTGGATAGAAGAAAAGATTATGGCTAAATCATTGGAAAAGAAACTATCTTGGAATTCCGTGATGTGTTTTCCTCCATGGGACTTCCAAAAACTATTGTAACTGACAATAGTCCGACTTGGACAAGTCTAGAATTTCGGCAATTCATGTCAGCCGATGGTGTAAAACACGTCACAGTGTCACCCTATCAGCCGTCCTCCAACGGCATGGCAGAAAGAAAATGGTACAAATGTCCAAGCAAGCCACGATAAAAATGATGAACGGTACCTTGGAAGAGTAGTTACTCAGATTCCTAAGTAGATCATTCAACAACCGGAAGTCCGGTGTCCTTCTGAATTAATATTTGGACGCAAAACGCGAACCCATTTTGATCTCCTGCATCCATCATTGCAAGGCCACGTCCAGAAACAACAAAGCGTACAAAAGTGTGGACACAACTAAAACGCCCATGATCGGGATGTTGGTGTTAACGATCCTGTTTTCGTCAGGAATTGGATTCAATAGTCTGATGTCACGTCCGCCCAGCAACGAGCAGCTTGGTTCTAAACAAAGAAAATCGGTACTTTTTATTCTTCATGCTGGTTAGAACGTTTTCAATTGTCATGTGATCAGAATGTATAAAAGTCAAAACATGATCAGATTTATAATGTTTTTCTCCTCTGGATACACTTTTATACTCGTTGGAGAAGTATTTCATAAGGCAGCCGCCATTGTTCCGATAGTTTAGAACCAGTTACTAAGTTTCTATGCGTCATTACGAGGGAAGTGACATCACGACTATTGAAACCTAATACGATGAGAGTAAAGAAAAATGGGTGTCAGGAATAGTTACTGAAAAAATTGGATCTTTATCATACCGTGTTTAAACACCAACTCAAGGTATTATATATATATATATATATATATATATATATATATATATATATATATATATATATATATATAATAATAATAATAATAATAATAATAATAATACTTTATTGCATCCCAAAAAGGAAATTTTTTGTACAGACGTGTTATAATTTACACATAAGATAAAAAATACAATGGAAATAGGATGTATATATATATATATATAAAAAAGGAGCAGCTCTATAACCAGAGCTGCGCTTTATAATATGAATAATTTCAACACTGTAAAATAGTTAAAACTGTCACTATAAATTGAAAATTGAAAAGATTGCAAAACAAAATAAATTAATAATTAATATTTATATTTTTAAAAAGTGAAAATGAGAAATAATTATATAAAATGATTATTGCTTGTTGTTATAAAGCCTAATACTGGACGGCAGAAAAGATTTTCGGTGTCTCTCTGTTTTCGTTGAAATAGAGAAAGGGCGACCACTTCTTTCTGACATAACAATTGATGGTCTTAGTGGATGATACTGGTCATTTAATATTTTAGTTATTTTATTTATACAAAATTTCTCGTATAAAAGATCTACATCGTCAACATCATTTTTATAGCGTTTAATGGATTTTTTAATATTTGAATTTATTTTGTTCCTTTCCACTGCTAAGCAATTGCCTCTCCAAGCTGTTATACAAAATGACAAAACACTTTCGATTACTGCTCTATAAAATAATGTGCAGAGGGTTTTATCTATTCTAAACTGAGAGAGTTTTGATAAAAAATATGTACGTCTGCACATCTTATGCCTAATTATTTTCAAGTGTTCATCCCACTTGAGCCTGTCATCAATCGTTACACCAAGGTATATGTAGTGAGGAACTCGCTGGATATATATATATTAGACGGCACCAGGACCAACTGAAGACACGGACGTGTCCCAGAGGTGAAAGCGAACAAGATAATCTAAATCATGATAAGGGGGAGGAAATAAGGGGTAGAATAGTTAACAGTAGCGCTGAAACAGAAAGCAGAATAGATGGCGCCATGTCAGATGTAGGGATAAGTAGTGCTGACCACAGAAACCAGTGTTGCTGATGTTTTAGCGGAGGCTATGGCTAAAAGCCCGCTGCCGGTAGCTTTGAGGAAAGCTAAAAGATAAATAAAGCCTCCCGAAAAACTAAACTTATACATTTGTAGTTATTTTAAGCCATTTAAAAAGGAAAAAAAAAAGAAAAATATGTTTCCTTATTTAGTTTGGTTGTTCGTTGTCCAATCCAAAAGATGGAGGAATGTAATGATCGACTTTTATTAATAATTTATAGAATTATTGTTGGATTGATCAACGGACGATAATCATATAATATTTTCATTGAGTTAGTTTGTTATGAATTATATCCCCTTATTATTATTATTATTATTATTATTATTATTATTATTATTATTATTATTATTATTATTATTATTATTATTATTGTTATTGTTATTGTTATTGTTATTGTTATTATTATTATTATTATTATTATTATTATTATTATTATTATTATTATTATTATTATTATTATTATTATTATTATTATTGTTATTGTTATTATTATTATTAACCTACCTTTTTTCTACCTTTAGCCCACACAAGTTTGTTGGCATTCACCCTGTTATTCAGGCCGATCCAATAGTCTTTCTTTCCGTAATCTCAAGATAAGAAGAAAAAAAGAAACAAATAACAACAAAAAATTAATATAATAATAAAAAAAACATTAAAAAAACAACAAAATACAAAACAACCCCCCCCCCCAAAACAAAAAAAAAACAAAACAAAATAAGACATACAGAACAAAACAAAATAGACTCAAGTATGTACTAATTTATTGTTCATTTTGCTGCCCAGCACTCCTGCCTATGTCGGGGATATCTCCGTCTTTTCTCGAGGTGAAAGAAAACAAATCACTTAAGGTTAAATAAAAAACAGATATCTAATTAGTGAGTGTTTCCTATTCGAATTATATTGAAAACTTGTATTGATGCAATTTCTAACGAGCTTCATTAACAGCGACGTGTACTTATTTGCAGGTCTGATAACCCAATTTATTCTGGGATCATTGTTGCAAAGGAAATCTCAAAAACAAAAAAAATATGACGCAAAATATTGTCCATTAGAACAATGTTAAACTAGGCCCATAATCGGGTTCGTATGCCAGACCTGCATATACGCACACGTCAATTACAAGCATTTAACAGAAGGAGTGAAATATAAAAAGTAACATAATAAAAGTATATTATTTTGTTTACAAGAATCATACCTCGTTGAATTGGTCATGTATATGATGGAATGGAAAAATGATTGGCAGTGTGATATTATCATCTCGATGATTTATCATGATATCATGGTTATATACAGTCAAAAGCAACACGTTTTGTTTAAGTTTTACAGATTATGTGTGATGGCTTTAACTGCAAGTCTGAATATCTAAAACATTTGGCACATTAACTCTTTGCTTACCGGCCATTTTTGGGGGATTTTCCCCAATACTTCACACCCAACCTATAAATAAATAACAATGTTAAATTGAATGTAAGCTTCAATTGAATTACTAAAACAGATGAAATGGACGTTTCGAGTTTTCCCTTTATCAACAAACAGGATTCATCTTTATCAACAAACAGGATTCATCATCCTGTTTGTTGATAAAGGGGAAACTCAAAACGTCCATTTCATCTGTTTTCGTAATCAAATTGAAGCTTACATTCAATTTCACAATGTTATTCATTTCTTCGAGCTTCGAGCAGCAACATTTGCATCACCCAATCTACAGAACAATAAGGTTATTCCATTCCAACACAAAATCTTTTAGCTCTCGCTATACTTACATATTATTTTCTTTTTTTAAACATAAAAATGTAATAACACCACAGTGTTAATATTTTATAACTATAACAAACACTTTTTTTTCTTCAAATTTTGTGATGAACATAAAAAAATCAACATGAGAAAATTGTTGGCTGTATCGTAAGAATGTGACGATTTTTCTATGATGGTTGGTATGGAAAGGATTAAGATAACATTTTGATTCTTCTCATTTAGTGATTTGGTTCCGGCTGACAAAATATGAGGCCCATCACATTTACTGATTTTAAGACCAACATGTTGACCATAAATATAAATGTTTCGTGACTTAAATGGCAAGAATACATAGGCGCCTATTAAAAAACCTGGCATATTAACATTGTTTAAAAAAATAAAGAATCACCCATTTTTACGACATTTGTCACGTTAATTGATTGACATGTTGCGTGGGCTGACCAAACATTGGCCGCAACCGTCATGTGTGTATCTGTGGTCCAAGTAATTATGAAACAATAGGATTCAATAGTCTGATGTCACGTCCTCCCAGCAACGAGCAGCTTGGTTCTAAACAATGAAAATCGGTACTTTTTATTCTTCATGCTGACTAGAACTTTTTCACATGTCATGTGATCCGAATGTATACAAGTTAAAACATGATCAGATTTAAAATGTTTTTCTCCTCTGGATACGCTTTTATGATCGTCGGAGAAGTATTCATAAGGGCGTCCGCCATGCTTTCGATAGTTTAGAGCCAGTTACTAAGTTAATATGCGTCATTACAAGGGAAGTGACGTCACGACTGTTGAACCCTTATAATAAATCAGAAAATTATTATTGTAAAGCGCTTTGATTGATAACACAGTGAAAATGGGCTGTATAAATATATCATTATTTTTCATTATTTCTTTGTTTGTTTATTTTTAATACGTATAGTACTTACTATTGTTAATGAAATTCGTTGTGTCGGAAGCTAGAATAGTCACTAGATCACTAAACACGGAAAAGCACATCGTTCTTGCATCATGCCACGCTTTCTTCTCTTGGTATACCCTGTAACAGCTGCCAGCAAACATTGTCCACCCCTCTGGACATTCCTTAGAGGCTGAAAAAGAGAAAGGTAAGGATCTACATGCACATATTTGCAGGTCTGAGAACCAAACACAATATTGGCCCATCGCCTAAAACCGGTGTTATGTTAGACTAAACTAGATACTGAAAAATTAATTTAAAGTTAAAACCATCAGTAAATGATATTTTAGTTTATGGTCCTTTAAGATACTATATTCATTGACCTGAGTAAAGTACGAACGCAAAATATTGTCCTCAACAACAATGTTACATCAAGCTCATAATCAATTTTGTTTGGTTGAAAGAACTGGTGTTATGTGCATGTCAGTCATGACATACTTAATGACTTGATAATAAAGTAATAATAAAGGCAATGTGAATGTGAACGATAGCGTTACATGCATTGGCCAGTTAAACAAACAAAAATAGACCTGCTAGTTTTATTGATGATGATGATGATGATGATGATGATGATGATGATGATGATGATGATGATGATGATGATGATTATTATAATGAAGATGATAAGAAGGCATAATGGAAAAATAATACCTCTCCGGCCATAACATATGCAGGTATATTCTCAAGTGTATATCATTTTGCATTATGTTCCCGTAGTGCATCGAGTCAAACTACAAACATATCGTTTGTAATGTGTAATAGAATTGCATTTGACACAGACAGCTGTGGTCGAATTTTCGACAGCCATTTAATAAATGTTGCTCGATAAAAATTCACACATGACCGAAAGCAGTGTATGTTGTATGGTGAGCCTTTTGTAGACGTTATATTATTATTATTAGCACAGTGAGACACGTAGCCAGGTTTTTGAAAGAAAGTGACCCATCTCAGTCAACTGTGTATTATCAACTCCGTTCAGGGACAGGACACTATTGTCTCCATCGAAATCAATCTCGCATCGGTCACATGATCCGTGCTAATCGGTGGGTTAACCCTCTCCCTACCAACCACAGGAAAATCGTCACGTTTGTTACGATCCAACCAGCACTTTTATCATTCAGATTTCTTTTTATTATTCACACAATTTAAAGAAAATGGTTTTATAATAGCTAGAACAAGTGACACAATGTTGTAGAGTTCATTTTGCTGATCAATATTATGCATAGAATGTATTTGTTGCTTTTTTGTTTGAGTTAGAAAAAAAATATCTTTGTGTTGGGTGGGTAGTGAAATTTTGGGGAACAATTCCGAAAATGGCTGGTAAGGAAAGGGTTAAGAAGGTGACTTAGTGATAAGATAGGGATAGCCGAAAACGTGTATACTTTATAATCACCAATAGTCTTGAGTTTAGAAAAAATTAAAGACGGTGGGTGTCGAGAAAGCTGACACAAGATGGACTGAAGCGCTTAAGAATAGACGATTCTTACACTCCTGCTTTTCTTTTCTTATTTTTCTTTTCTTTTTTTAAAAAAATTTTTGGACGTGTTCCCAAGCGTTGCATGAGCTTTCGAGTGGTGCGCGTTGGGAACAAAGCTCGAATTCCAAAACATGAGAGTGTAAGAAATATTTTATTCTACCCGTCAATCGATTATGATTTCGTTATCTCTGAATAAAAGAAGTTTACTAAAATACTTTAATTAAACTCTTTACGCTTTACTATTTTAGGGTGAGGGCGAGAATTATTTTTTGAAAAAGATGTGTAAACAGATGTTGGCATAACATGAACAAGATGGCGAAGTGTTCCTCCGTAGCCGCCACATCGTCAGTGGAGACGAATCTTGAGTTCATCTTTATAGATAGTATGCGCTTGGCTGAGAAGCTCAAAACATTTCCATCCGGAAGTATAACCGACCAACACACAAAACAATGTGTAACCTTAAATGTATTAGTCTGGTTAATACAGTTTAGTGAGTATTACTCATAAACGCGGATGGCAAAAAACAATAACAATGGTCCGAGTGACGTCAACTTCGATCTATCTATAGATAGTTCGAAGATGACCTCACTCAGCCTTTTGTTATTGTTTTTGTTGTTGTTGTCATCCGCGTTTGTGAGTTGTTCTCACTAAACTGTATTAACCAGACTATAAAAGATCATGGTTACACAGAGTTTGTGTGTTGGTCCGTTATTCTTCTGGATGGCAATGTTGTGAACTCCTTGGCCAAGCGCATTCTATCTATATCGTTGAATCGGAACATCAGTCAATGGAACATAGGCATAAATTTTGTGTAGTAGAGCACTTGCTTCACATGCAAAGGGATCGAGATTCATTCAGGACTAAGTCAATCATTTTCTGCTTCCCCAATCCCCTGTCCACCCAGCATAGTAACTGGGTCTGTTAGATCCTGCGAAAAGTAATTTCTAGTAGACATGTAATTTCCTGTCCTCCTTTAAAGCCTCTTTGCAGACAGAGTACTTCCTTTCAGTTTTCTGAGAGTACTTTTATTGAATTGACTGAATGATAATATGTGATCGCATGGGCATATATTATGTATAAGAGCGTCCTAGCACTTTGGTGAAAAGGGGCGCTATAGAAATTATTATTATTATTATTATTATTATTATTATTATTATTATTATTATTATTATTATTATTATTATTATTATTATTATTATTATTATTATTATTATTATGTCAAGCAATTGCTATTGGTCATTTCATACCATAGAAAGTGGTATAAATTCAGGCTCCAGGGGACCTAATGAATGACCGTAGAAGGTCTTAAAAATAGAGTAGGCCTACTTGGCGCATGTCTTATGCATCAACAATGTTTTATGCCTTGGAAGCATTACTTTTCAATATTCCTTCAAATTCTTATATGTGACCTCTCGTCTCAAAACGGTATTATGTCGGGATGGACCAGATGCTAAAAAGAAAAATTCTAGTAAACTGGTCAAAAATATGAACCGTTGGTATTTAGCACAGTAAAATATGATATTCGTTCACCCTCTATAAAGCATATAAACTCAACTTCAGCATGATATTTCTGGCTAAAAAATCCATTTTCAGCATCTTAATCATCCCGACTTAAGACCGTTTTGAGACGAGGGGTCACATAATATATACCTGTATGTGCGGCGGGTTTTTCACAAAAGTAACCTATTTTCTCAGAACACGCTATAGCCATCCACTGACTATCGATCCACGTAGAAATACAATCCTCGTCACCTTCTAAATTGTAGGGTTCTCCCACCATCCAGGGGATGTAAGCAGCCTGGAGCGCGATGAATTTGAAGCAAAGAAAAAAAGTCATCACAGAGGCTTTGGGAGATTCTTATAATTTATGCTTTACGTTTAGACCTATATATAAATGTCGCTGGTTTAGATAGACATCAGTTCTGCTTGCCTGATGTTAGACAGTAGCCATCGTTAACTTATCGCCCGACACTGACCAAAAGAAAAATGACGTCAAAAGACCAGTCTTTGTCCACAAATCCACAAAAGAAAACAAATCGTGAGTTGTATTCAATAGTTTAACCAATGGGACAACTTGTTTCCATGAGCACTACTAACGACAACTCACTAGGCGGTGCAAAAACAAAATAATGACGTCAAAAGACCAGTCCTTTTGGGTCTCAGTGTCAGGCTATAACTTTAACGATGACTACGGTTAGACGGAGTGACAGCTTTTCACCAAATTGTCAGGTTAAACCGATTGACGTAAACTTTATCAGTAATCAACGACGTTTCCATTGGTCGGTTCTCTACACCTAATGGAATGGCGATTATGATTGAAAATTAAGTACGTCCCACCATCGTCTTCGAAAAAGAGGAAGTTTGCATGTTTCGTGCATTGACTGTGTTATGGCCTTAGAGACATTACTTTTATTCAATATGCTCTCATAATCTTACATACCAGTGTGTTTGGCAGGTTTTTCACAAATGTAACCAAAATAGCGGTTACAATTGGCATCATTCCATGTATTACTGCTAGACTGTGTAGAGACACAATTCTCCCTGTTGCCGTAGTTGTCAGGTTGATTATAACCCCAGTTGGTGTTATCCCCCTGAGACGAGGTAAAAGGGGGCCATAAAGGATTGTTGTGGGATTCTTATTAATGTTATGCGTTTTGGTAAAATACTCACTGCTCTATCCACTAGATTAATCGTACCAACGCACAAAACTATTTGTAGCCTTTAATTTTAATATGTTTAGTCTGTTATAATGCCTTTATTGAGATCTTATCATTCAATGGGAAATAACAGTCTTGGCATCACACATTCCTCTCTTCCGGTCCAAAAATACTTGGAAGTGAATAGCCAGTCCTCGGGAGGACTAACAATGAATAGGCTACATATTTAATCATAAGGCGGCTTAACTATGTTAGTGGAAGGAGTTTCGGTGTATAGAAGATTCTTTTGATTACGGGGCGTAAAAGAGCGAGGATGATTGATATTAATTTATTGACGACTAGCATTTTATGTCGTCGGCTTTAAAATAAGATTCCATTACTCTGAAACCAATAGATCAATTGCACAATATATGTTCAGTCCTCCGGTGGACTGGTTCACACTTCCAAGGAGATTGGAACCACTATATTTTGACATCACACTACCGTCAACTGGGGTAACCTTGCCTCAAGGGGAAACTTTGCCTCTGCCTCTTGACTTTTGGGTCCATTAGAGAGGGTTTAGTTTTGTGACAATTATTTCCTTTGAGAATGGGCATGATCTATAGATAGTATGCAGATGACGTCACTCAGGCCTTTGTTATTGTTTTTGCCATCCGCGTTTGTGAGTTGTTCTCACTTAACTGTATTAACCAGACTATAAAAGTTCATGCTTACACAGAGTTTGTGTGTTGGTCCGTTATACTTCCGGATGGCAATGTTGTGAACTCCTTGGCCAAGCGCATTCTATCTATATTACATTTCCATGTACTCGACGTCATTGGTCATATTGGAATATGTGCTCAACGTGACCCACATAGTGAAAAGTTCACAGATTTTGAAATATCTAACATCACTATTGGTCGTTTTGTTCATTTTGACACATGTGTATGTTTATAACTTTTGTAAACAAAGCCGCGTGTTTACATTTGTTAAGAAATATCCAATCGTTGGACATCAACAATTCATGTGAATGATGACTTGGTTGGACGAAAACATAAATATAGATCGCTCCCATTATTCAATTTTTTAACGGGTCAAAAAATGCAACAATGCTGAGATTATTCAAAATTCTCCAAATGCACAGAGGCAAAGTTTCCCCTTGATGCGAAGTTACCCCAATGGGAGCGATCTATATTCATATTTTCGTCCTACCAAGTCATCAATCACATGATTTGTTGCTGTCCAACGATGGGAACTTTCTTCAGAAATGTAAACACTCTGCTTTGTTTATGAAAGTTGTAAACATACGCATGTGTCAAGCTCAACAAAATGACCAATCGTGATGATAGATATTTCAAAAACTGTGAACACTTTTCACTATGTCGGTCACTTTGAGCACATTCCAATTTGACCAATGATCTTGAGCACATGGAAATGTTATATACAGGTGTCCATAAAGTCTGGGTACACGTAGTATTTCACTATATATTTTTAATTTTTCATAATTTATGCTATAGATTGTGGAGATTTGGCTGAAAATACTTTCAGAGGTTACGCGTTTTTAAAGTATGATTCATTTACATCCCAATTGAATAAGATTCGTTTTTTAAAAGAGGAATTTGTACTCTTACTATGAAACCAGACTTTATGGACACCCTGTAGATTATGCCCATTGGCGGTATTGTTCCCTATTGGCGATCCAACAACAATAACAGAGACCAGAGTGTCGTCAATTTCATTCATTCATTAGCTCATTTGGAAGAGCACTTGTTTCACAAGCTAAAGGACCAGTGGGTAACAAATAATCATAAATGTGATAGCAACATTGAAATGTATTATCGCTCACTGCCAGTGACTGTAATATACAGTGTTTTGTCCTGTAGCAAAATCAAGTTTATGCTGAGCGTATAAGTGTCAAAATGGTTGACTGAGCTTTGTATTACCCAGACCCTTGGAAAAAACAACAAAGAAAGAAAAAAAAAAAAAACAAGAAAGAAAAACAACCAATGACAAAAAGAAAACAAAGAAACTTTACAAAGATTACCTGAACCGAGCTTCTGACAAGAGAGTATTTGATGGATATTTTAAAATACTAGTAAAAAAAGGTGACCAACCAATAGGCCTATGTAATCTGTAACCGGAGACAATAATGATATAAAGAGACGCGAAACTTCTGAAGTGGCAATAGGGTTTTAATAGCAGCAATGCGTCAGGTCTAGTCAAGTCGGTAAACATCCTCTCTCTCATATAGATAGTATGCGCTTGGCTAAGAAGTTCATAACATTGCCATCCGGAAGTATAACGGACCAACACACAAAACTGTGTGTATCCATGAACGTTTATAGTCAGGTTAATACAGTTCAGTGAGCATTACTCATAAACGCGGATGACAAAAAAAAACAATAACAAAGACCTGAGTGACGTCAATTTCGAACTATCTATTGTTTATAGATAGTTCGAAGATGACGTCACATGGGTCTTTGTTATTGTTTTTTTTTTTTTTGTCATCCGCGTTTATGAGTAATTCTCACTAAACTGTATTAACCTGACTATAAACAATCATGGTTACACACAGTTTGTGTGTTGGTCCGTTATACTTCCGGATGGCAATGTTGTGAACTCCTTGGCCAAGCGCATTCTATCTATAAAGTGTAATACAATTGAAATTTGGCACAGATTTCTGCAGCTTTCCGTGTATTCATATTTGATTTCATCTCACTACATTCTCTCAGACTAGAAACTTTTGTGTATTTGTATGATTGATAAAGCTGAAAGAGATGTGTATTTTATTTATAGATACACCCAACTGAATATAGATAGTGTGCGCTTGGCTAAGAAGCTCACAATATAACCATCCGAAAGTATAACGGACCAACACACAAAACTATGTGTAACCTTAAACGTTTATAGTTTATAGTGATAATTACTCATAAACGCGGATGGCAAAAAACAAACAAACAACAAACAAACAACAAAGACCCGAGTGACGTCAACTTCATTCTATCTATAGAAAGATGCGAAAAACCTTGCCAAATTTTAATTGTATTACACAATATGAATATTATGGGCCAGATGATGTTTACCGACCTGACACGACCTGATATAGATATTACGAAGATGACGTTGTTGAAAATACTCAAACCAATCTAATTGTTACCTCCCTTATTTAGCGCCTTGCGCATGACTGTAGAGTAGTGGGCGGAGACAGGTCTTTGTTATTGTTTTTGCCATCCGCGTTTGTGAGTTGTTCTCACTAAACTGTATTAACCAGACTATAAAAGTTCATGGTTACACAGAGTTTGTGAGTTGGTCCGTTATACTTCCGGATGGCAATGTTGTGAACTCCTGAGGATACTCTATTCTAATATCACGTGATTCACCGCCTCAATCTGGTATCATGTTTGCTTGACCTGAGATCGTTGCCTTAGTAAAGTCATAGTCTGACCTTCGTTAACTTATAGATAGTATGCAGATGACGTCACTCAGGCCTTTGTTATTGTTTTTGCCATCCGCGTTTGTGAGTTGTTTTCACTAAACTGTAATAACCAGACTATAAATGTTCATGGTTACACAGAGTTTGTGTGTTGGTCCGTTATACTTCCGGATGGCAATGTTGTGAACTCCTTGGCCAAGCGCATTCTATCTATTGCCTTACACTGACCAAAAAAATACATGTAAAGACATGTAAAAATCCAAAACAAATCGTGTGTTGTATTCAATAATTCTACCAATGGAATCACGTATTTTCTTGAGCATCGCTAACGACAACTTACTACACACTGAACAAACCTTTAACAAATGACGTCAACTTATATAATATGTCTTAGTGGGTTCTTGTGTAGCCATCGTGATGTTATAGATAGAATGCGCTTGGCCAAGGAGTTCACAACATTGCCATCCGGAAGTATAACGGACCAACACACAAACTCTGTGTAACCATGAACTTTTATAGTCTGGTTAATACGGTTTAGTGAGAACAACTCACAAACGCGGATGGCAAAAACAATAACAAAGGCCTGAGTGACGTCATCTGCATACTATCTATAGCCTGATACTGAAATCCAAAAGGACTGGCAGTTTGACGTCATTATTTGGGTTTTGTACCGCCAAGTGAGTTGTCGTTAGTAGAGCTCATGGAATCAAGTTATTTCATTGGTTGAACTAATGAATACAACTCACGATTTGTTCTCTTTTGTGGCAAAAGACTGGCATTTTGACGTCATTTTTTGGTCAGTATCAGCGTGGCCTTCGTAAAGCTGTGGCCTGATACTGACCAAAAAATGACGTCAAAATGCCAGTCTTTTGCCACAAAAGAGAACAAATCGTGAGTTGTATTCAATAGTTCAACCAATGAAATAACTTGTTTCCATGAGCTCTACTAATGACAACTTACTTTGCGGTGCAAAAACCAAATAATGACGTCAAACTGCCAGTCCCTTTGGATTTCAGTATCGGGCTATAATATAACGATGGCTACGGTATCAGGCCATAACTTTACGAAGGTCACGGTTCTAGCGTAGCCATCGTAAAGTTATAGATAGTATGCAGATGACGTCACTCAGGCCTTTGTTATTGTTTTTGCCATCCGCGTTTGTGAGTTGTTCTCACTAAACTGTATTAACCAGACTATAAAAGTTCATGGTTACACAGAGTTTGTGTGTTGGTCCGTTATACTTCCGGATGGCAATGTTGTGAACTCCTTGGCCAAGCGCATTCTAACGGACCAACACACAAACTCTGTGTAAACATGAACTTTTATAGTCTGGTTAATACAGTTTAGTGAGAACAACTCACAAACGCGGATGGCAAAAACAATAACAAAGGCCTCAGTGACGTCATCTGCATACTATCTATAGCCTGACACTGATAAAAAAAATTACATGAAAAGACAAGCCTTTGGCAACAAAAAAGAACAAAAAAAAAAAAAAAAACAAATCGTGAGTTGTATTCAATAGTTCAAACAATGGGGCCACTTGTTTCCTTGAGCTCTACTAACAACTCACTAAATGCTACACAAACCTAAAAATGACGTCAAACTCCCAGTCCTAGAGGTTCTAGTGTCAGGCTATATGTTAACGATGGCGACGGTTCCAGAGTAGCCATCGCCGATAGCCTGATACTGACCAACAAATGACGTCAAAAGACGAAGTCTTTGGCCATAAAAGAAAAATTGTGAGTTGTATTCAATAATTCAACCAATGGGCCCACTTGTTTCCATAAGCACTACTAACGACAACTCACTAGGCGGTGCAAAAACCAAATAATGACGTCAAAAGACGAGCCCTTTTGGGTTTCAGTGTCAGGCTATAGATAGTATGCAGATGACGTCACTCAGGCCTTTGTTATTGTTTTTGCCATCCGCGTTTGTGAGTTGTTCTCACTAAACTGTATTAACCAGACTATAAAAGTTCATGGTTACACAGAATTTGTGTGTTGGTCCGTTATACTTCCGGATGGCAATGTTGTGAACTCCTTGGCCAAGCGCATTCTATCTATAAAACGGACCAACATACAAACTCTGTGTAGCCATGAACTTTTATAGTCTGGTTAATACAGTTTAGTGAGAACAACTCACAAACGCGGATGGCAAAAACAATAACAAAGGCCTGAGTGACGTCATCTTCGAACTATCTATAACATAACGATGGCAACAGTTCTAGAGTAGCCATCGTTTACTTTTTGCCTGACACTGACCAACAAATGACGTGAAAAGACGTCAACTCGTGAGTTGTATTCACTAGTTCAACCAATGGAATCACTTGTTTCCTTGAGCTCTACTAACGACAACTCACTAGACGCACAAAACTAAAAATGAGGTCAAACTATAAGTCCTAGAGGGTTCCAGTGTCAGGCAATACTATGTTAACGATGGCTGCGGTTCTTGTGTCAAACCCAAACGTGACGTCACAACAGAAGGCGACATCTCCCTTACGAAAGTGAGAAGTGAGTTGCATTCAATCTCGTACAACCAAGGGGATCAATTGTTACCCAGACCACTGCTATCAAAAACTTACTTTTAACTTTTAACTTTCTTTTGCATGATCGTCGCCTTGTGGTATGAGTGTATTTTTTTAAATTATGAAAGGTATAAGTGAATGACGTCTATGACTGGATGTTGAAACTGACTTAAAAGTCTTAATTACAATATTTAAAAATTAATGTGCTCCATTCAAAAATGAAGTTTCTCAAACATATGAATTTACTTTGAAATCATATTTTCGAACACAGTTCACCCCGATTTAATACCAAATTGAGCCGATGGACTACTTATGTTCATATAAGTATATTTTACATGTGTTTCTATCGGTGCTTTGTCATCCAGCCAGTGAAAACTTTGGGCGTACTTCTTCGTTCGTCTGAGGCCAATCCAAGTAGAGTGTTTTACCGATTTCTTAATAATACCTGTGTGGAATATATATTTTTAAAAGTATATTGCAATGGAATATGTACAGAGACGAACAACCAAACAAGCTTACGAGTTTACTTTTAAGAACTTATAAAATTCAATAAATGAGTCAAGTACCTCAACAGAGATTCCATTAGATCGCTCATATCATCTTCTGTTTTTGCAAGATTAAATTACTGTAATTCTCTCTTTTAAAAAATAATTAAAACCCCTGTATGTTTGATAAATGCAGCACCTTCAGAACCAGAATTGCCTGAAAGAAAAAGTAATCGTATTATGTATCATCGTACTCCAATGTATTTAAGTTTACATTTGATTTCCTATCGAAATAAAGATGATATAAGTATAATATAGCAATTTTATTTTATCTACAATATTAAACTTCTCCTTATTTTTCATATTTATTAGACAGGTAGCCTAATATGTCCTGAAGAGTTTCTTCTATTGCATTTTTATATCTTGTTGTGTCTAGCACTGACAGACTGATATTTTGGGATTGTTTATCTTGTATTTTTCTTTCTTGCTGTGTCTGGCACTGTTTTATACAAACTTTTAAAGATCTTTATCAGATTTTGTGTGTGTGTGTTATTCGTGTACTGGGCCGATTATAGTCAGATGTTTAATAAGTAGCGCGTGTTTTTCTTCTTTTCTCAACTGTGCTTCAATGAACATCTGCAAAAGTGTGTATGACCCTCTGAATCAATTTGGCTTAATTAAGAAGAATAGTAAAGGATTTCGTTTATTACAGCTATATAAAAATCGATAACATTATCAAAATGATGAATTTTTCACTTATCCATTTTGAAGGAATTCGTTAACATGGAATGTTCGGTTAATTGAAACTTAAACGATAGTATTTGAATATGAAGCAACGGATGGCACTATTTAAAATATCAGGCATCTACATTTTATAACTATCAATACATATTACTGATGAATATTAACGAAAGTAAACATTAAGCGCTTCCAACATTATTTTGATTGCAAAATTTTGAGAAATAGCTTGTGTTTTTGCCAAAAAGGATGATGTTAATTTAATGTAGACTGGTCAAAAGTAGAAATTCATCAATCTATGATACAGTGTTTCCACAAATCTGTACATGTGTTCAACAATAACAACAACAACAACAACAACAACAACCACAACAACAACAACTACCAAGAAATACTGGATACATCAATCACATTCTGATGACCAGGATGATGAAAAGGAGAAATGGAACGACCACGGAAAGATTCCGAGCATCACTCTATTCAATGAAATGTAATTTTCCTCCAGTTTGCGAAGGTCGGAGCATGCCTTTTCCCAGTCTTCCATTATTATATCATTTATTGCCTCGTCGCTGAGAGTACATTTGGTCTTCCTCCCCTCAAATTTTCCCTCTACTTGGGCCCAATGACCTCGACTGGATTGCCCTCACAGTGATAAGGGGAAAGTCGCGCAACCTCATGTCAAAACTCCCTGATTAGACACTCTGCTTTGAAAAAAAGACAACTGTTTCTGGTTCACTTCTTTGATAAATGGTCAGAATATGTAGTGCTGCCTGATTAAAACCATGAAATCATGCCAGCTTTTATAATATTTGCCAAATCTGGCACCTTGAAATGATCATGGGCCACCGAATTATAGCATTGTCCAATAATGGAGCTGGGTGCTTCGAAGGAAGGCAGCAAACGGTATTTAGCCAGTCTTCAAACACCTTTGCATTGACCACAGTATGATAGTCTCTGCCTTTAGATTGATGCAGAGAAGAATAAATGGCATGGAATCCTTTTAAATATCCAGTATCTTCACCACCTTCATGAATAACAATGATCCTCTGTCCAGAACCCATGGGCCTTTTCTGCCCGAATTACCAGACGTCAAATATTGATTTTGCGTCGGATGAATGTTTATGCTCACACAGCTCCATAATCTGTGGATGACATCCATATCCAAGTTGTAGAGCTTCCTTTTCCTACCACGTCGTTCAACACTGTGCGGCGATGTGGTCTAGTGGTATGAGTCTCGCTTTCGAATCGGAAGGTCCTGGGCTCGAGCCTCGCGCTCGGCGCATAGTTGTCCTTGGAAAAGGCTCTTTACTCACACTCTCTCACCGTACTCAGGTGTAAAACGAGTACCTGGCCGTTAACAGCGTTTCCTTCCCCGTCATTGTTGTCGTTGTTGTCGTCATCATCATCATCATCCTCATCATCATCATCATCATCATCATCATCATCATCATCATCATCATCGTCATCATCATCATCCTCATCATCATCATCGTCGTCGTCGTCATCGTCATCATCATCATCATCGTTGTCATTATTACAATCACTACCCTGTGTGGCTCATCGTCTGAAAATGACGTTATGACGACCACCACAATTTAGATTTTTCTTCAGTCAAATGGAAAGGGAGGAGGAGGGGGGGGGGAGGTCGTGGTGGTCGAGTTATTAAGGTATACTGCTCTGTGAAGTCATGGGTTGGAGCCACACGTCAGGCTCTTTCGTTTTTTTCTTAGGACAAAATAATTAACCTCGAATTTACTCAAGTTGAACAACATAGGTGATTTCTGCTGACATCAGAAATTATTTTATTGTGGAATATCTAGGCAACTTATGAATGCAATTTTTATATATTTTTTATAATGAATAAGACGACAGTTGTATGGAATGGAAGAAAAAAACATTCTTACTGTTCAAATATTCCAGCTTGTTGCTGTCGTCAACTCTTATAAGATCAGCATCGTATTGGTGACAGTTTTTTCTGGCATTGTACCAGGTCGTCTTTGGATTTTTAAAGTATTTGACACACTTTTCTCCTTTAAAGTAAAGACTCCATCCATAGTCACAAACGAGATCACCTATATTGTGAAATGGAAAATTAAAAAGAAAAACAGCGAAACATGCAGAAAAAGCAATAAGACTCAATATTTTCTACATACGTACTTTATAACTAAACATCAAATGTAATCTGAATACAGTGGACTGTGCAACATTCTTATAAAACTTGATAGATTGACATTAAAAAAAAATAGTCCTTCAGAGACATTATGCCCATGAAGCCGGAGTTTATCCCGGTTTCTATAGCGTGAAACGGACAGCAGTAATTGCCTGCTATCCTTTGGATAGGACGCTAGTCTATTGCAAAGTACTTTCCGCCAGATCTAGCAGACCCAGCTACCCATTCACTCTAGGGATCAGAAAGAGAAAAAAATCTCGACTGCATCCGGGATCGATATCTGTTCCTTTGCGTGTGAAGCGAGTGCTCTACCAAACTGAGTTATCGGGATTCCCATAGATTAACATAGGAGATTCATGATTGAATATTATACGATCCTTTCATCTCTTTGTATTAATTAAACGAGTTTTTTTTTTTATCATGCCCAATAATACATCAAGTATGTCTTAATTCACGATAAAAATATAACAAGTATAATGAATTCAAAGAAAGGAAGGAATACGTTTATTCCATCCCTACAAGTAAGATTATTAGAAATTTGGTAACCAAATGTTATGGTATTAGTACTTCTATTCACCTAAATTTGTATATTTCTCCTTCTGCTTGAATGACAATTTGACCAAAAGTTAAAAACGTTGGAATTGTATTCATGCGCACCAAAATATTGTTTTAAATAGGATTCAGTAGTCACTTCCGCCCAGCAACCAGCAGCTTGGTTATAACAAAGAAAATCGGTACCTTTTATTCTTCATGCTGGCTAGAACTTTTTCACATGTCATGTGATCAGAATGTATAAAAGTAAAAACATGCTCAGATTTATAATGTTTTTCTCCTCTGGATATACTTTAATGCTTGTCGGAGAAGTATTTTATAAGGGCGTCCGCCATTGTTCCGATAGTTTAGAACCAGTTACCAAGTTACTATGCGTCATTACGAGGGAAGTGACGTCACGACTGTTGAAGCCTATTACCAATCAGGTGTCTTTTACACCTTATTTCACACCAATAAAATGTGCGGAAATATACTGCAATCGTTGAATACATTTTTTTCAACGCGTTCAAAACATTCAATGATTACGTATTTACTAAGAAATGAAAGGGTTTTCCAATGAGAGGGGTAAAATAAAGAGCAAACTTTAACTATCTATAAGAAATCTTGACGCATTCTTTGATTCGGCTGCCTTAATACAGAATAACAAAGCACAACAATTACCAATTTCGGGAGGCCTTCCGAAAGCTCCTAGTGCTAAGGGAAACAACTCAAATATTCCCTCAATTATCCCTAAGAGAAAATAAAACCTAATACCTTTAACTAACCCTAATAGGAAAAACAAACACCCTATCATCTTTACTAAGATTTATAACTAATCCTAGTAGAAAAAAATCCTGCGACCTCGAGCTAACCCTAATAGAAAATAAAAACCTAAGACTGCTTTGCACTACCTTTCAATACTTCACAAATCAAAATGGCGACAGAGAATCAAAACAATGGTCAAATTAAGAAAATATAAAATTTCACAAATATGTCAAGGTAGGTTTGTTCTAGAATTGTTAAAATGATTCTAGCTATATGGTGTCAAATTGAATAAATAAACACATGACAAAAGATCCACGTTGAAAATACAAATTGAAAGAAATGCTAGCGCTAGGAGCTTTTGGAAGGTCTCCCCCAATTTTCCCTTTATCACCAATGTTGGTAAAATTCCGCTTCGTAAGAGCATAACACAAATTATCGTTCATACTTTGGTAACCAGCACATAATAATATGACTTTTGTGATACAGTACTTTTAGGTGAGCCATATAAATAAATAAACGTTTGCAAACTATTCAAAACAGTGCCGCAAAAGTGATTTTAAAATTTCTTATGACCATATTAAAGAAATTCTTTACAATCTCCATTGGTTGCCAAGGTTAATGAAAGAGTTGTTTTTAAAACTTGTAACATCGTTCATAAATATTTAGATAATGATGTTCGAGTGAACCTTGTGAAATTATGCCAATGTTATAATCCAACTTTGGCCATTTACGTCGGCTGAAGACTGTTTAATTAACCAGAAGATTTTTGACCAATCAAAACATGGAATTTGTCACACACCTTCACACGTGTTCGGACAAACATAGTTGGTTGTTTATAAACAATAACGTGAATAAAATCGACCTCTCTCTGATCATTGTTATTGTTTTTATACCGCCAAATGGGTGACTAGTTTTCACACGATTTTCTCGATCATATTATAAACGTTTAAGTTTACACGTAGTTTTCTATGTTGGTTCTATTGATCAAGAGGTAGAACAGTGGGCATTTTTCTTTGACACATACCATCGATAGTGAAACCTGTGTAATTTGCTATGTCTACCAATCACGGCCATTGTTTACATTAAGAAGAGTGTCCGAGAGGCGTGGTTATCTAGGTGTCTATTGTCCCAAGAACAAGAATGTCCCGAATAAGTCTTCTACTGTAAGCGGCCCCGTCTTTTGGAATAGGTTCTCCCAAGATGTCGAAGTATTAGGGATTGTCAGTCTTTAAAAACACCTCAAGGGGTGATTTGGATCTTTTCTAAAAAAAAATTAATTACTTATATTGGGCGGTTTTAATCATTCTGTATCGTCATTATAGGTTAAAAAACAAGAATGTTGGTGAAAAATATTCATTATCTGTGTTGATACTCGTTTTGCGACCTGATTTGGAGCTCTGACATAAAAAACAATAGAACAATCTTGTGGCAAACGTTCCAAAAAAACTAATGAAGGAATAGCCTCCATAATCTTCCCTCTTATCAACATTGTAGCATTGTGTGTCACCATAGAGATATTTTACAGCTTTAGCCTATGGAATTTTTATTAGAACATTACAAAATCGTGAATCAAAATGTTATGTCAGTCTTTAAAAAAAAAACACATTAAGACAGACATTTTTTCTAGAGTGTACGAATAGTTTTGAATACAGAAGACGCCTTATCTCTACATTTAATTCTAAGTCATATTTTGTTCAAAACTTTTACCTCGAGCTAGCCAATTATCATTTTATACGAATCTAAACATATTTTTTTAATTTCAAAAAAGCTTTAGTTTAATTAATCAAACCAATCAAATGTTAGTTAGAATAAGTTATTAATGTTAGTGAGGAGTATTGATGTATGCATGTGTGTGTGTGTTTGTATGTTTATGTGAGTGTAAATGTGTGTGTGTGTGTGTGTGTGTGTGTGTGTGCGTTTGTGTATGTATCTGTATCTGTATAGTCAAGTTGTATTGTTGAATTAATTTCGTGAATAAATATTTGAACCACGTAATATTGTAAAGCGCCGCTGTGCACTTATGTGGAGGTGAGCGCTATATAAGGAGATAATAATAATAATAATAATAATAATAATAATAATAATAATAATAATAATATAATAATAATAATAATAATAATAATAATAATAATAATAATAAATACAACAACAATAATAGTAATGCTAATAATAATTTTCATTATAATAATAATAATAATAATAATAATAATAATAATAATAATAATAATAATAATAATAATAATAATAATAATAATAATAATAATAATAATAATAATAATAATAACAATAATAATAATAATAATAATAATAATAATAATAATAATAATAATAATAATAATAATAATAATAATAATAGAAATTATAATAATAATAACAACAACAACAATAATAATAATAATAATAATAATAATAATAATAATAATAATAATAATAATAATAATAATAATAATGCTAATAATAATTTTTCATTTAATAATAGTAGTAATAATAATATAATAATAATAATAATAATAATAATAATAATAATAATAATAATAATAATAATAATGAAAATAATGATAATAACAACAATAATAATAATTATCGATTTCACGATGTACTGTTTTCCTCATTCTGTTGACACATGGGTAAAAGTAGTTTGGTGATATGGCTCAAGAGAACTAAAAGGTTAAAAATACAGATTTTTCCATTATCAATGATTGAAACAATGTTATTAAAACTCTTAACAGAGCAGTTTCAGTTGAGTGGTTTGATTTAAAGATAGAATGAAGTTGACGTCATTCAGCTGTTCTCAAGACACAGCAGACCGGATGGAAAGCAAGAAAATAACAGAGGTAAGACAGATGACACACTAAAAACCAGAAAGAAGTTACTTCGGGCCATTTAGGTGGCGATGTCAACAATGATCCTCCTCATAAATCAGAGTAAACAGTTATTCTCGCAGTGATGGACATCAGTGTTATCTAATCCAAAATGTGACCCCTCGTCTCAAAACGGTATTATGTCGGAACGTACCATTTGCTTAAAAGCCGTATAAATGTGAAACTGGTCAAAAATATAAATTGTTGGCATTAGCACCCTAAAATATGGTATCCATTCTCCTCAATAAATTGTATAAACTCAACACGTCTGATATTTCTGGCTATAAATTCACTGTTCAACATCTTAACCATCCCGACTTAATACCATTTTGAGGCGAAGCGTCACAAATGCCCATTGACGCAGTGGTGAACATCAGGGTTATTCAACCCACACAAAATGCGCATTATCGCAGTGATGGATATTGGTGAAATTCAACCCATCCAGAATGCGGATTGTCGCAGTGATGGATATTGGGTAAATTCAACCCACCCAGAATGCGTATTGTCGCAGTGATGGATATTGGTGAAATTCAACCCACACAGAATGCGTATTGTCGCAGTGATGGATATTGGTGAAATTCAACCCACACAGAATGCGTATTGTCGCAGTGATAGATATTGGTGAAATTCAACCCACCCAGAATGCGTATTGTCGCAGTGATGAATTTTGGTGAAATTCAACCCACCCAGAATGCGCAGTCATAGTGATGGATATTGGTGAAATTCAACCCACACAGAATGCGCATTGTCATAGTGATGGATATTGGTGAAACTCAACCCACCCAGAATGCGCATTGTCGCAGTGATAGATATTGGTGAAATTCAACCCGCACAGAATGCGGATTGTCACAATGATGGATATCAATGTTATTCAACCAACACAAAATGCGGATTGTCGCAGTGCATGGTGGACACTTATGAAATTCAACCCATCCAGAATGCGGATGGAAAGAAAATAACAGAGGTAAGACACATGACATAATAAATAACCAGAAAGGAGTTACTTCGGGCCATTTGGGAGGCTATGTTCAACAACTATCCTCCTCATAAAGAAGAGGAAACAATTATCACTCCCTTCGACAGAGGCATTTATCTTAAGTCAAATTTTATAAGTTGAGCTTAAAATTGACTTTTATGTATCAGGTTGATCGGGAAATATTAGCGGTTTGTCAATGATAAATCCACTGGCCTATGTAAAGTAAGTAAGCGTTGTTGATGGTAGTGACCACTTACTTACCTTGCACAAGAGTCAATAACGATAAGATCCCAAAGGAAATCAAGGAAATAAACATCCAGCTGCCTGGAGCCATAGCCGTACAAATGGCCTGGAAATCTGGAAAATACGTCACTCACTTATTTCTATTAAATGATTTGATTCATATGAAGATCATATATAATGAAAATCTTGGACGCAATCCACTGAATGCACGCCAAATGGTTATCTGCTTCGGTCAGTCCCGGATGAAAATACTTCCTTTGACTATATTCGAATAGCACATTAACTCATTTGAAAGGTGAAAAAGGGATTGCTGATTTGTGGAAAAGATTAAGATGATCTGTTAAAAAGTATTAAGTTTGTTTTTTAGATAAGAAGAAATAAGAGTGTCGTTTAATTGGTGAACCTGAAATCAGCATTTCGGTTAATTGCGACAATTGATAAAGAGGAGATGATTGTGTTAACACAGCGTTTTTGAATAAATATAAATATTCAGGGTTATGGGTTATGACTATTTCGTGTTTTATATTTTGTAGATGATGTGTTGTTCAACAGGCAGCCATTATAGCTTTCTATGGAGACCAGAAGCAGATGGTATCTATTTTTTACAAATAGTCAGGCAGCATTCATTGTTTTGTACAGTTAGAAGTTTTAAATGTTTTCTTTGGAGATTTTAGCAAAATGGGAGTAACAATAATTTAATTTTGATTACATTATTGCATTTATTAGAAGTTCGGCTATGTTTATAAATAACAATTTGAAATTGATTGTAAGCTTCGATTAATAAACAAAAACATATAATGTGGACGTTTCGGGTTTCCCCTTTATCAACAAAACTAGGATGAATAAAACACCAGAGACGAATGACATAATGTGATAGTGGCGTTGCTAATGTGGACAATGAAAAATTGTCTAGGTGTTAGACGTCTGGAAGACACGCCCACCACCACCCCACTCATCAAAACAACACATGACAAAACCACAGAAAGAAGTAAAGACAAAAGGAATAAAAAGACCTCATAGCAGGATTCTCAGTTAAGCGGTAGTTTAAAAAAAACTGATATTCGTTTTCAACATTATCCTTCGATCAAAATTATTTGATTGATATTTCTGCCGTACTCTGGAAAAACACATATTTAAAAATTTGACCAGAAAACTCGTCCTTCAAATATCGATCGATTTAAATGACCCTCGTCTTGGCACACACTCTCAAACCGCGAAGTCCCAGGTTTGAGAGTTTTTGCCAAGATGAGGGTCATTTAAATCGATCGATATTTGAAGGACGAGTTTTCTGGCCAAATTTTTAAATATGGGTTTTTCAAGAGTACGGTAGATTTATATTGTGACATTTTGATGTCAAGCACCATTGATAAAATCGCCACCACCTTCCACTTCTCTTCTCTTTCTTCTTCCATTTTCGTTATCTCTTTTATCGTTAAAATGATCCGGGATAAAACGCGTAGAGGGCGTAACGTTGTGTTTTAAGATCAAGCTATTTGTCTAATTGAGGGTACTGTGATTGCTAGGAGTCACGAAAAATATAGAAGAGAAAAAGAAGAAAACCTTTTAGTACAAAATAAAACAAAACAAAATATGGATTGATAATATCCATGTATCACATTCCAAGATGAAAAGTTGTAATTATATCTATATAGATATATATTATCCTGGATAATACAATTCTTGAACATTGTTCACAATTATCTATATATAATACGTCCTAATGAAGAATTCGTAGGTACGGATTGAAGCTCGGACCTATTTACTCTTTACCGGTCGCAGGTTCACAACAAGTAGGGAGTAAAAGTCTAAGTGTGATTCCAATATCAATGGATATTTGAAGGACGAGTTTTCTGGCCATATAACAATACGTGCTTTTCCAAAGTACGACAATTAACTGGTTTACACACACACACACACACACACACACACACACACACACACACACATATATATATATATATATATATAATATGTCAGAAAAAGTGTAATATCCCCTATCTACATGTTACAGGTTGCTGTTGGCAGGGACCCTTTCTGAAGCGCTCACCGTACTTAGGTGTAAAATGAATACCTGGCCGTTAACAGCTTTGTCTCTGTCGGAAAAATTGTAATATCGCCTAACAGGCGTCATATCTCGTCCTACATGTTACATGTTGCTATTGGTCAGGGAACATTTGTAAAGCTCTTTGAGCACATTTAGTGGATATTGCGCTATATAAAAGCTCAAGTTTTTATTTTTAGAATAGCAGATTTCTTGTATTATAACGTTTTGTATCTTGCAAGCTTTTGCACGATTGAGGACACGTCCGAATTCAAAATACAAGAACTGAGTTGTATTGCAAAACCATTTAATTTCTAACAATGTGCTTTCAATTTAATATACGAAAACAGATAAAATGGAAGTTTCGGGTTTCCCCTTTATCAAGTTGGATGGAATGTAAATGTTGGTGTTTGAAGCTCGAGGACATAATCTTCAATTTAATTTTTTTAAGAGGAATAAACAAAACAGTTAGTTTATTCGCATTACCAACGCCATCCTCTCATCTCTGATTCATCTTTAGTGTTTCATTTATCCTGTTTATTTTTTTACACAGGGGTAACCCGACACATCCACATCCTCCCTCTTCCAAAATTAAATTAAAGCTTCCAATGAATTATATTATTGTCATTTATCAAACCAGATGTAAAATAGAATAATTACAGCCGTGTTATATTTCTTTCGCAATTGTTTTGCTTTAAAAAAAATATAAATCGAATTCTCGGAATATCGAATATTTGAAACGTAACATGACCATCATTAATAATGGATGGACAAGATAAAAAACGAACAAATATGGAGAACACAGCAGATATCAGTGGGAGAGTAAATAGGAAGAAGAAAATGGAGATGGATTAGACACACCCTAAATAAGAAAGGATGACTCCACTATAACAAAGACAGTATTGGGCTGGAACCCTCAGGGCAGAAGATCAAGGGGAAGGACACGGGATTAGGGAGAAGAGTTATTATTAAAGCTGATAAACAGAGAAGTGATAAGAAATGGAACGAGATAACAAATGTTAGCTCAAGATAGAGAGGTATGGAAACTGTTTTTCTGTGGCCTATATCCTGATCCAGGGTGAAGAAGGCAATGATTATGATGATGATGATGATGATGATGACGATGATGATGATGATGATGATGATGATGATGATGATGATGATGATGATGTTGCAAGTACTGTAAAACCAAATTAGATGTACCCGTTGTGGTCAAGAGTCTAAAACCGCAGAGCATCTAGCTGAAAATTGCATTGAGACGAAGCTTACGGTGGATTTGGCGACCATGCACAATTGATGGTTCGTCTGTCATCCCATGTTGCTATGCCTGCCAAGCTATTGACATGGATGCCTTATTAACTAAAGTCTTATAGTAGCCTTCAGTTCTTCATTCAACATACAGTGCATACACTTTTGAAAATTACGCCAAATATCGTATATTTTATCAAAACTCTAGTCGAATAAACATTTTAGTTTGTTTTATTTTTGACTCGAAAATTTAAAATAAAATCAAAGGCTAAAGATCCAAAGCCACCTGAAGTCCTCAGATCGATCCTGAGCATCACTCACAATATTAACGCAGATGATTGGAAAAAAAGTGCATCGTGTCTTCAGGTGGTTTTGGATAAAATTCCTTTATCAGTGTGTCAAAATATTGTGAGAAATACTCACTAAATGGTCAGGACCTATTTGTGTGTTTGACATGTACTAAAGATATCTCATGCCTTTTTTATCCAGGAAATAAATAGTCCAAGGGACGAAACGGGGTAAATGGCAGGAAATATTCTGGTTGGTTAATGTTTAGTAAGGGACGAACCATCAATTGGATTCAATAGTCTGATGTCACGTCCGCCCAGCAACGAGCAGCTTGGTACTAAACAAAGAAAATCGGTACTTTTTATTCTTCGCGCTGGCTAGAACTTTTGCACATGTCATGTAATCAGAATGTATAGAAGTCAAAATACGATCAGATTTGTAATGATTTTCTCCTCTAGATACACTTTTATGCTCGTCGGAGAAGTATTTCATAAGTCCGTCCGTCCGTCATTGTTCCGATAGTTTAGAGCCAGTTACTAAGTTACCATGCGTCATTACGAGGGTAGTGACGTTACGACTGTTGAAGCGTATTGTAGTGATGAGTTTGAGACCTATATCGATCATTATGACATAGTAGTGTAACACCATTAGAAGCTGCTGATGTCTAGAAAGTAGAATGGTAAGATTTAGATAACTGTTATGGCAAGTTAAGAGTGAAAACGAGTCTCGCCTTTAAAAGTGTAAAGGTTGAACCCGGTAACGACCCACTATCTACGCCACGACACAATTTTCATGACATAATTTTGTTTCTATTTAATTTATCAGTTTATCATGTCAGTGTCTGCCTGTCTCCTTCACAAGTCGATTTTGGTTTTAACAGATTACCTTTCCCTGTCCTGGTACGAGGGTATTTCAAGAGGTGATAGCCAATCACTGAAGTGTTCAAACCTGGTTGGTTATCGATAATAATGTTTTTCTTTGTTAAGATTAGTGAATAAATGAGAGGATTTCTAAACAAGTGTCGAATTTTTATTGATCCCACGACTCTATCAAACTTGTTAGAGTCAGACCTTTTCTTGATAAAAACGAGCGAGGTAAATCGGAAAAGGAGCAGGAAGAGGAGGAGAAGGTGGGAGGGTAGGAGAAGAAGAAGAAGAAGAAGAAGAAGAAGAAGAAGAAGAAGAAGAAGAAGAAGAAGAAGAAGAAGAAGAAGAAGAAGAAGAAGAAGAAGAAGAAGAAGAAGAAGAAGAAGAAGAAGAAGAAGAAAGAAGAAGAAGAAGAGAAGAAGAAGAAGAAGAAGAAAGAAGAAGAAGAAGAAGAAGAGAAGAAGAAGAACAGGAAAAGAAGAAGAAGAAGAAGAAGAAGAAGAAGAAGAAGAAGAAGAAGAAGAAGAAGAAGAAGAAGAAGAAGAAGAAGAAGAAGAAAAAGAAGAAAAGAAGAAGAGTGATAACCAACCTAGAAAACTCGATTCACATATAAGGGTCTAATATTATTGATCCTGGGCTCTGTCACTCAAGCAGTGGTCCGGTAGATGAGCCTTGAGGAAATACTAACAAAAAGGGCATTTTCAATATACTTATAGTTTTACTAAAGTCAGTAAGATAATTGTAATTTGTGCATCTGAAACAAAAACCAAAATTGTTATGGGTCTATTGCTGTAAGGAAGACACTTCCGAACCTACGCAAATACTATCTACTAAAAAATGTAACATCAAGCTATTATAATCGCTTCGCTTATCAGACCTTCAATTAATATTATTTGCACCTAGCTGACAACTAAATGCTAACACCCCCTTCTCGACTCAGAAAGCTGGATAACTCCTGCTCTATGGGCCTTACTGCTTTCGCTATAACGGAGAATATTTCATGTTGCTTCGAGAGTTTAAGAAGACTAAGAGGTCGAACGGTGGTTTACCCAATGCATCATATAGCGATTCCAGTTTTGCACGTAAAAAGATGTCCGTTGAGTATCTTGTTGTATAAGTCTATTCTGGAATAACACCTTAATCATTCCAACTCAGATAGTTTCATAATTAACCCATAAGTTGAACAGATATAGAGATCTGCCGAAACTTTCCCGAATTCCGACCTACTGTCCCAACGCCTTTTTTCATTTCGGCCAAAAACTTTTTTTGAAACATGTGCTTGTAATCACTAAATGTTTCATGTAAAAAATGTCACACCTTTCTGGGTCCCTTTGCGTGTAAAGCGAGAGCTATCCCAACGGAGATGTCGGGACCCCCTTACTGCATTGAACATAATATAATTTGTGACCCATGTTGGAGGATAGGACTGGTTGACGAAGACTGACTGGCTAAGCTGCACTCATGTCTCCCTACGACCGCTACGTTCAGGAGAATAGCAAGTTAAGGAGTACGGTCCGAACCTACAGCGATCCAAAAAAAAAAAAAAGAAAAGAAAAACAGCAGAGGACGTTGGGTGCTTGGTTTGGGTAGGTCTGAGGCTCTTCTCTTTATTCTTAGCATTTTGTCCGTGCCCGACGTCTTTATCAGGAAGACGGCAGACGACGGCAGTACCGGATCATCCGAGTCAGTCTCCGGTGTTGGTCAGCACTAACTCCCTCCTTACCAACCATAGGAAAATCCAGATGCTCTGCCATATTCCAGAATCAATGCGAACAATCAAATAGTCGTTCTTTCCCAGTACCATTCGCGTATGGAACCGTATAGATAGTATGCGCTTGGCTAAGAAGCTCACAACATTGCCACCCGGAAGTATAACGGACCAACACACAAAACTGTGTGTAACTATGAACTTTTATAGTCTGATTCCGACAGTTTAGTGAGAAGTACTCATAAACGCGGATGGCAAAAAACAATAACAAAGGCATGAGTGACGTCATCTTCGAACTATCTATTCCTGAAAATGTCAGGGCAGGGTGACTTGCTCAAGGCCACACAGCGCAGCGGCGGGTGATCGAGCTCGGTACCTTCCGGGTACGAAGCAATGACCAAAGCGTATCTACTTGAGCCACGCTGCCACGTGTTGGTTGGGTGTGAAGTTTTGAGATCAAACCTGACACTGACAATCGGCGGAAGAGGAGAAATAAGGACAGAGTTAAATTTAAATTCACCTTACGTCATTTGGTTCCACCCTACATAATACTGAATTGACACGATGGGTCACATTTTTACTCCTAACTCCAAAGGGTAGAAAAGTCGTGACGTCACACCTTCTACTTTCCGGTTCCTAAACACTTGGAAGTGGATATGTAACCAGTCCTTCGGAGGATCATTAATAGGTTACATAATACATATTGTTGAATCATAAGGTGGCATAACTATTTTAGTTGCAGGGTATCTAGACACAGATTATTAGGATTTCGGGACGTTGAAGAGCGAGGATTGATGATCTTTATAGACGACCAGGATATATTTTGACTGGAAAAATAGGATGCCATAACTCTGAAATCAGAAGATCGTTTACACAAGGTATGGATCCAGTCCTCCAGAAGAGTGGTTATACACTTCCAAAGAGATGGGAACCGGGTATTCTGACATCACACATTTGTTCCCTATTTTCTTTACCTAGTTCATTGAGACAAAAGAAGCGATTGACAAGGCATCTTGCACAACAAGGCGCATAGTTGCGTCGTTGGAAAAGGCTCTTTACTCACATTCTCTCACCGTACTCAGGTGTAAAATGAGTACCTGGACGTTAACAACGTTGTCTCTGTCGGAGAAAAAAAATTGTAATATCGCCTGACAGGGGTCATGTCTCGTTCTATCTACATGTTTTCTGCTGCTTGTCAGGGACCCTTTGTAATGCGCTTTGAGCACATTTAGTGGATATTACGCTATGTAAATGCTCAAAAGCTCAAGACACAAGGCCATATTTCTCCAGCTGTATTGTGAGTACTAAAACCATGGAAATGCGCCATACAATTTAAACGCGCATACCTGACTCTCGTTTTGTATGTGTGCGTCTAAAGATATCTATATATAATGGTTATTTTCACACCCATATTATCATAGAAGGAACGAACTTGACGTCACTGAGGTCTTTGTTTTTATTCTTAGACCACCATTTGGATGATTAGTTATCATTAAATTCTAAATAAATAAAAATAAATAAAATTCCTTTCCAAGAGGAAATTTGTCTTTAGGGTCTATTCCAAGGGAAGACTGGAATAACCCAAGCGTCAGCCGAAGTGCAGCGCCGCAAATTGAGCTAGGGCGAGGTGACTTGCTCAAGGCCACACAACGAGGCGGGTAGTTGAACTCGGTACATTTTGGGTACGAAGCAAAGACCGTGCCGCTGAACCACGCTGCCCCCAATCAATCAGACTAATAAACGTTAAAGGTTGACACGTTTCATCCGGCTGGCTAATGTTGTGAGTATTTTACTTAAACGCATAACATCAATAACCGTCCGCTTTATGAAACGCCCCCTTCCATTGAAAACAGTAATCAGTCTTCAAGTCACTGAAGGGTGTTTGAGAGGTTGATATAACTTTATTATATTATGATTAACAAGCTTTTTAAGTTTATCTGTTGTGAAAACTGGTTATGCAGATATCAAGTTTCAATATTATCTCAACAACTCTTATCACACAAATTGTTACACGAGTACAGTGATAACCTCATAGGTGACCGACCGCGTGAAAATGGTATTATGTCGGAATAAGATAGATAATTAAAAGTGATTTTTAAGTCAAAATACACAACACGAAACGTTTTGGGCTCAAAACACTTCTTCAGCCAACAACAAAACCAATAAAAATATAAATGCATTAATTTAAAATCAAATAGACAAGAGAAATATATGACACGTCATTTCAATAACTACACATGTAATAAGATCTTGTTTTGTTTGTTTTTAAGGCGCAACACATTTAGGTCATTTCAGCGCCAGTAAAAAGGAGGGAAGTGAGATTGTAAAAAAAAAAAAAAAATTTACAATTAAAAGCTAGCCAACAAACAAAACAAGATCTTATAACATGTGTAGTTATTGAAATGACGTGTCATATATTTTTCTTGTCTATTTGATTTTAAATTAATGCATTTATATTTTCATTGGTTTAGTACATAAACAAGCTAACGTTAACAGGTCTTAGTTGCAATGGTAAAGTTTAATCATGTTTAGTACTTTGATGTAACAACAAAAGTACAGGTACCGTAAGACAATGAATTTGACACTGTTGTCACCCACTAACTAAAACTCTCAGCTTGCTGAGAATTATGTGACTCAATTACAGTTCTAAAATTCGAGCAGTGAAAGTGAAAGTAGTCAAAGATAAGAAATTTTTAGTCGTTTCCATTGTAAGAAACTATAACCATTATTCTCAACAAAGCATATCAACTGAGTTAGGTTTATGACCTCCTATAGTGGGCAGAGAGGTCACTTACAGTGTCTTCTATACCCCTATATCTGTTTTCAAACTTGCTTTCTGTCATTGACTTGGAGTGAAATTATTTGGTTTTGCCCTTTTCCTTGTCGGAGTTTTTGGCTGGGAGGTAAAAAGTCAAATGTATAGCTAAAATTTGGGGAGATAAATAAAAATAAATAAATAAAATAAAAATAAATAAGATTACCTTTATTCATCCCCAAGGGGAAATTTGTCTTTAGGGTCTATTCCAAGGGAAGACTGGAATAATCCAGGCGTCAGCCGCAGAGCAGCGTCTCAAAGTGAGCTGGAGAAAGGTGACTTGCTCAAGGCCACACAACGCAGCCTTATAAACATCTTTCTGATACGTATTGTATTATTTGTTACTTTGAATACATAATGAGTGTATTCCTCTTAGTCGGATCCTGTGCTTGTGGCAGGATGAGACTTTTAGGTGATCTCAGACTACGCACAATTTTTGTGTGCTCTTGGAATATAAATCTACAGGGTGACCCATAAGTCTGGAACAAATTATAAATCGTATTTGTTCTGAAGCTAATGAAGATATCATTATGAAATTTGTTTCAGTTAATAAAGAATTCCTTCAAGTTTTTATTGTTGCCAGGTTTATTGATGGCAGTTGAATCAGTCAGGAAAGAAATGCTCAAAAACACTTGGAAAGAACTCGAGAGTCAAAGTTTTCAAAGTTTCAAAGTTTTTTTAATCTTAGGTTCCTGGCCTCCCATAGTGGGCAGGGAGGTACTTACTGTGTCCTGTGAATGTATAATGTAAGCATTTGAGTGTATTCCTCTTAGTGGGATCTTCTGCTGGTGTATGGGTGAGACATTTAGGTGATCTCAAACTAAGTACATTGATAGTGAGCTCTTGGAATCTATATCTGTTCCCTATTTGAACCACTCCCCTTTGTCTTACTTTATCCTCAAGTCCTTTTTTATTGTACATCTAGAATCTTTTCATTGTCCAAGTTTCTTCCTTTTTACTGGCGCTGATATGACCTAAATGTGTTGCAAGCGCCGCAAAACCCTTAAAAAACATTAAGCAAAGCTTTTGCCAATGATTCATACAATTTGATGACAACATACATGAAAAAGACATATCAAAGCACTGATTACACAAAATGGTTGGCACATTGAAATCTATCAAAGATGCATGTATTGTTAAAATCGTTACAAATCTACAAGTCATTTTTCGAGTTCTGATTTGCTTAAACAAAACTTGACTTATTTCACTGTATTTTCGCTAACACCATGTGTTGTCTGTTTCTCCGTAAACTATTTTCTCATTGGTATCAAACTTCTGGTACACCCTATTTGTACAATACCCCTTTTTCGTACTTTTCTTGTATGCTTTTAATTATAAAAATAGATTATTTTTTTTACAATCTCACTTCCCTCCTTTTTACTGGCGCTGAAATGACCTAAATGTGTTTCGCCTTAAAAACAAACAAAACAAGATCTTATTTCATGTGTAGTTATTGAAATGACGTGTCATATATTTCTCTTGTCTATTTGATTTATATTTTCATTGGTTTAGTACATAAACAAGCTAACGTTAACAGGTCTTAGTTGCAATGGTAGAGTTACTATAAGACCAATTTCACAATGATATTATATCGCATTTTACGAATTTATAAAAATATAAACAAAAAAAACAAACAAACAAACAAACAAACAAATAAAAAAATAAAGAACAAACCAAGCAAACCCCCCCCCCCCAAAAAAAAAAAGAAAATAGACAAAAAACAACAAAACAACAAATATCAAACAAGCCAAAGAGCAGCAAAAGAAATTCAAAACGCCATAGTGAAACTTTGTTTATTATGATCCGTCAAGAGTATTATTGAATGTATAGATAGATGAACTCATGAAAAGAAAATAAGTTTAAAAACAAATAATTACATAAAATTATATTTTTAAAAGATTCAATCACTTCTGCTCACAACATTCTATGATGTTTTTACTTCCATTCCTTCCAAACACATACACACACAAACACACACACACACACACACAATTAAACACGCAGACACAAACACATACAAACATGCTACATGCACATAAATTTTATTTCTTGTTGTTGTTGCTGATTGAGGTGGGAGGTTATGAAAAGAAAACACGAAACAAATCAAACAAACAAACAAAAAAGAACCCAACTCCCTCACCCCCCCCCCCCCCCCCCCCCCTCCCAAAATAACAACAAACAAACAAAACAAAAAATAATATCATATACTACTGTCACATAACGATGAATCACATTTATTTTATTAAAGTTTTATTTTAGTAATCTAAACATAAGAACGTAATTCATCTCACTCCAGTTATATTTCGGTAGGCATAGAAAAATGTCCCTTCTAATAAAAGATTATCTTTCCTACATTAGTCTTCTCTTTGAAATCATTTCAAATTAGTGAATGCTTTTCTTTCCACTTTTTGTCACGCAGCCACTTATTCTAAAAGCTGATTGATTTAATCTTCATTACTCACTTCTCTCAAGAATTTATGCAAATGACAGCCAGACCAATCCACTCCTCATATGTGACCCATCGTCTCCAAACGGTGTTATGTCGGAACGAACCATTTGCTTAAAGGCCGAATTAAATGTTAAACTAGTCAAAAATATAAATTGTTGGCATTAGCACCCTAAAATATGGTATCCATTCCCCTCAATGGATAATACAAACTTAACACAAGTCTGATATTTCTGGCGATAAATTCAATTTTCAACATCTTAACCATCCCGACTTAATACCGTTTAGAGGCGAAGGGTCACATATCACATAATATGTTATAAAGATTTATATCTTATTATCGGGACTTGGTGGAACACTCCATTATTTGATTGCATTTTCAAGACGCCGGAGCTTCAATGGTCACCTTTGCCAGTAAAACACTGTCGAAATTGCCGGATTCGGATCTTGCCGAAAGTACTGTCTGTCTGGAAGTAGAACCTCACAAATCCGTACATTACCCTCAAGGTCGCAGCATTTACATAATATTGTCATGTTATCACTTGTAACTGTGATCATTATTTATTTATAAGAACATTCATTTCATTAAATTTCATTTTACTAATTCACATCATCGTAAACGAACTAATAATTTGTTGTTTTTGTTAAGTAACTAGTAAATTCGGGGGGGGGGGGGGGGGGGGGGGGGAGCGTATTTATCACACCTCTATTTCATGAATGTAGTCGAGGTAGCTCTTGGGCGCTCATTAGACCATGACAATTACCTCAACTGATATTTCCTAAAACGTTTAATTGTTATATACAAATTTGATGTTACAGGCAATATTCCTTCAATCACAGCGTCTGTCGAGAACTGCATTGCAGAAGTAAAATGTAGGATGGAAACGAATTAGTTGAAATTGAATGATGAAAAGACAGAAGTTATGCTATACACTAGAAATAAAAGAGGAAATGGCTTGATGGAACATTTAAGTGTGAATTTATAAATGGCTGTCCAATTCAGCCCTCGACAGGCGTTAGAAATTTCGGGGTATTCCTGGAGCATGATTTTTCTATGAAAATGCAAGTACACAGCCTCTGTAAAACTCTTACAAATAATCTGAATAAAATATCCACCATTAGAAATTTCCTCACTAAAGACGCAACAGTGAAACTCGTCATTGTTTTATCACGTCTAGAATATTGCAACGGTCTTTTATCTCACATAAGCCATGATAAAATCTCGTGCCTGCAGGTCATACAGAATGGTGCAGCTAAATTAGTAACAAGACAAAAGACAAAAGAGAATGATACACTCCCTGTCTATTCTGTATGAGCTGCACTGGCTGCCTGTCAAGGAAAGAATCATTTTTAAGATTGCTCTGTTTTGTTTTAAAAGCCTAAATGATGAAGCACCTGACTACATTAAAAGCATGTTAGAAATATATGTACCAAATAGGAATTTATGATACTCTACTGACAAAACGAAGCTTAATCTTAGAACTAATTATAATTGTAAATGTTATGGCGGCCGTTCCTTTACCCACACTAGGTCCCTTGTGTGGAATGACCTGCCCAGATGGTTAAGAGAAGCATCATCTATTGTTTAAATTCATAGTTAAAGCACTTCTTTTTACCGTTACATATAGGCTATTGAAAGCATTGTGGATAACGTTTAATATATGTAAAATTTGTATATTTTTGTAACGTGCCTTGATGAAAATGCGTGTTACGCGTATAAATGACATTTATTATTATTATTATTATTATTATTATTATTATTATTATTATTATTATT
>NC_088371.1:17185901-17188401 GCF_034508935.2 Berghia stephanieae
AAAATATAACTAAATCTACTCGGGCCAATGTCAAACTAGAGGCAAACTTATCCCATCTGATGCTAAATTTTTTAAAACCAAAAACAATTGTCACAAATACTGGACAAATATGTTCTTTTTTCCAATGTGAATTAATTGTTATCTTTTCATATTCTTCGTTTTGTTCTGCTACCCCTTTTCGAATAAAACGATGGGTGCAAACAAAGCACTTTAATCAAAAGATTCTGATCCAATTTCTGAAAAGAAAAACCTCTCTATTTCATCTGATAGGGAAGCAAAGTATTGACCTCACACCTTCTACTTTCCCGGTTATAAAATCGTTGGAAGTTTGTATGTAACCAGTTCCTCGGATGACTTATAATGAAAAGATTACATTTTATTGAATCATTGGCTGACATAACTAGTTTAGTAGCAGAATGTATTAGCAGATTCAAAGGATTACGGTGCGTATAAGAGAGAGGATGGATTATCTTTATTGATGACCAGCATATATTAAGACTAGAAAATAAGATTCTATCACTTTAAAACCAGAAGATCATTTACAATCTTACGGAAGAGTAGTTTTACACTTCCAGTGAGATTGGAAATGAAACTAGACTTACTTTGTTTGACTTGGCATATATAGCTATGTTCCTCGTCACAATCAACGGTTGACCATTTTCCGTCCATGCCTTGAGCCAGGGTACAGAGTTGTTTTGAAGGTGATCCAGGAGCCCAGTTAAAGTATTCAGCCTCAGTGTTATCAGACCAGGAAAATCCTTTTGAGAGCATTAATGACCATGTTGGTGATGATGATGATGATGATGATGATGATGATGATGATTGATGATGATGATGATGATGATGATGATGATGATGATGATGATGATGATGATGATGATGCGTATAGATAATATTTGAAATGGCAATGAAGATAAATGGAATTGAATATGAATCGAACTTTTTACATTCTTCACATTTTCAACACGATGGTCTTACCCTCGAACTTACAAAGGATGCATCTGCACATGAACTCAACTTTCCACTTAACTCACTCAACCCTAACACCGGCTATATCCGTAGTTTACCCGGGTTACTTTTACTACATGCCCATTTATTACATTTTTCTGGAACAAATTATAGGCGTAGCCTAGATATCTAGTATCAAAGCTAATGTTTTTAGTTTTTACATGTTAGTGGTAGTTGAATAAAACTATCTATGTACATGTTCATTTTTAATACATTTTTTCCAATTTTTAAAAGTAGCAAAAATTTCTAGGGTTGAGTGAGTTAATACTGAGAATACTTCACGGCGGTTTTGTTTTTTGTATTTGGTTTTATTCGGTATTACGATGGTCGTAACACTTTTGGGTATTTTCAGCGCCAGTTAAAGGGAATGCGGTAAAAAAAAAAAACCCAAAAGATTTAGATCTAACAGAAAAAAAAAGAAAGATAAAGGGATCAAGCACAAGTTCAAAAGAGATCATATGTGACCCCTCGTCTCAAAACGGTATTAAGTCGGGATGATAAAAATGTTTAAAATGGAATTTGTAGCCAGAAATATCATGCTTAAGTTGAGTTTATATGCTTTATAGAGGAGAGAGAAGGAATACCATATTTTACTGTTGTAAATACCAACGTTTCATATTTTTGACCAGTTTAACTATAATTTGACTTTTTAGCATCTGGTCCATCACGAAATAATACCGTTTTGAGACGAAGGGTCACATATTATTGTAGACGAAAATACATTAGAAATAGAATAATGATTAAAATATGATATTAGCCAATGAAACCAAGAGGACACGCTTCTTTTTTCATGTTTCGTTTTAACCCTCTCCTTACCATCTGCATCAACATCGTCACGTTTGTTACGATTCAATATACATTTTTCTTGTTCAGATTTATTTTGTACATTACAAACTTTAAAGAAAGATAGAGAGCTTGTTTGAGTTTTAAAAATTTATTTTTCTGCTAGGTAAGCATGTAATTTTGAGAAAATGTTTGGTAAGGAAAGAGTTAATATGATAAAGGGAGGGCGGGGGGGATCCCGGGATCATTTATCCCAATTTTCTTTCCAGATAAGCCACTACTTAAGTAGATGTTAACGTATAATATAGATTTAATATAAAGATGTTTTAATGTAATTAATTAATATGTAATAATAATGAAAAAACACGTACTTGAATGTTTGGTTGTTCTCATGAATCCAATCCAGGCATCGGTATTCTCCAAGTCAACAAGCTTAGCTATTAACTGGGCTTCAGGATCGATGTGGATTGATGCTAAATCTCCACCCATTGTGACACACGTTTGCACTGCGTTTACCCATGATCTTGTTCTTTCAGTTTCTATATAGTAACAGTAATCTCCGTACGGTCTCCAGATATTGGACGGACATTTGCCCTGGACTGTAGGGGTTACTGGTCTTGATGCTGAATTTAAAGAATGAAAAGGGAGAATAGTAATAATAATAATAATAATAATAATAATAATAATAATAATATATATTATTATAAAA
>NC_088371.1:17190901-17210901 GCF_034508935.2 Berghia stephanieae
TCCTACTACTACTACTACTACTACTACTACGACTACTACTACTACTACTGCTACTGCTACTACTGCTACTACTACTACTACTACTACTACTACTACTACTACTACTACTACTACTACTACTACTACTACTACTACTACTAATTTAATAACTACTAATTTAAAAACCGCTCATTCAAAATTGACAATAACGATCGACAGCAGAACGTATAATATGCATGATTACGGGAATTTTGAATAATATAATAATAAGTGTTGAAATATTTGTATCAATTAAAACTTTAACCCTAGTCAAAAGATATGTCACTTTGATTTATAAAAGATTTGAGAAGATAGCATCAACACTCACCACGTTGTAAGACAAACCAATCCATAGTTTACCTACTCGATGTGTTTGAAGAATGAGGTCAATATAATTCTTTTCAAACCTGTAATGAATAGATTGAATTTTCACAGGTTAGGCTATTGACCATAATCATTGTGTAAAATACATTTTCACACAAACTACACGCTAGATTTCTAAATTTCTTGAAACTGGAAATCATAAAAGAAGTCCTATAGAGCCAAAAGTCAGATGCAGACGGAGAATATCAAAAGCTACCATTAAGCAGACAGCAATAATTTCTTACTGCATTTTGGATAGGACGCTATTATACTTATATGTACTTTCAGTCACATTTAACAAACCTAGCGACGATAGAACCGAGAACTCAGAAATAGATACACACTTAGTATATTGAAAATTCAACACAAAAAAAAAGCTTTACAAGGAGTCCAAAGCTAACAGTAACATTAAACACATAGGGCATGACATGATTCTTGTGAGGCACTATTATAATTCTTTTCAACAGAGACAATGCTGGCTAGGGAGGTACTCATTTTACACCTTCTACTTTTAGCCTTCTACTTGGGACTAAACTTTGCCCGACAAGAGAGGGACTTGAACAAGAGGCCCGGTCTGAAGGAGAGTATCAAACTACAAGATTACAAAGCCGTACAAGCAATACTCTTCAACAGTCGTAACGTCACTTCCCTCGTAATGGTATTTTAGTAACTGGCTCTAAACTATCGGAACAATGGCGGACGCCCTTATGATATATTTCTCCGACGAGCATAAAATCGTATCCAGATGGGAAAAATAAAACATTATAAATCTGATCATGTTTTGACTTTTACACATTTTGATCACAAGACATATGAAAAGTTCTAGCCAGCATGAAGAATAAAAAGTACCGATTTTCTTTGTTTAGAACTACGATGGCCGCCGTTGCTGGGCGACGTGACATCAGACTATTGAATCCAATTGCCTTTGTTAAATGAATCCAAAATTTTATCTTTTCTATGTTACTTACCCTTCTTGTTCACTGGCAAGGTGACCACCGTCTTGAGCACAAGTAGCCTCACTGGCTGTCCAGTTTTGTAAAGTTGGGATATACTTGTAACATGAATCCTTAAATCGGGTATATCCTTTCTGGCATCCTTCCGTGTTTGGTTTATTTAGTGGATATAAAGCGGCTTAAAGATAAAGACATAATGAATTATATGAAAGAACATTATTATTATTATTATTATTATATTATTATTATTATTATTATTATTATTATTATTATTATTATTATTATTATTATTATTATTATTATTATTATTATTATTATTATTATTATTATTATTATTATTATTATTATTATTATCATTTATTATTATTATTATTATTATATTATTATTATTATTATTATTATTATTATTATTATTATTATATTATTATTATTATTATTATTATTATCTATTATTCATTATTATTATTATTATTATTATTATTATTATTATTATTATTATTATATTCATATCATTATTATTATTATTATATTATTATTATTATTATGTTATTATTATTTTTATCATCATTACTATATTTTATTATTATATTATTATTATTATTATTATTATTATTATTATTATTATTATTATTATTATTACTATTATTATTATTATCGTTATCATTATTTTCATCATCATCATTATTATAACGGGGCGTCAAAGAGTCAATATGGATGACCATAATCATAGTGTAAAACATTGCCATCCGGAAGTATAACGGACCAACACACAAACCTTTGTGTAACCATGATTGTTTATAGTCTGGTTAATACAGTTTAGTGAGAATCACTCATAAACGCGGATGGCAAAAAAAATAACAAAGACTAGAGTGACGTCAACTATTCTATCATCATTCTTTCGTCATTCTATCTATATACTCACATTTGTCTGCCTCACACACATATGGCAAACGCTGGTAGCAATTCTCAACAGCCCAGTCACCTGCTAATTTAGATTGGATCATCATCTCAGTACACAATATGGGCTGTAATGATAAAAGCACGAATGAATTTAGGGATGCTTTGCGCTAAGCAAAATGTTACAGTGATTGACAAAATAAGTCTGGTGGTGAAAAGGTTTGAACTGAGATATTGTCAAGTTTACTTAGAATGCCAATTTTTTATCAAAAATGAGTTCTTCTCATAATTGATGAAATCAACCTTTTTGTACATCTTCGGGAAATATCAAAGCTTAATTTCACTTCTAAATATTTTACAGCTTGTCAAGTTGAATAAGTATGAAATTTGAGAAAAGTTGCTGGATACCTTTTCCATACATCTGACTTCTTGAAAAATCACCCGATTTACTTCAAATAAAGATTAAAATGCGCTGGTGAGCATATTCATTCAGAAAATGCAAAACAACGAAAATCCAAAATCTCCACCATCCGACTGATTATGTCATGCACTGATACAAATACTTTAGCTATAAATTAAAATACAATTCCGTCAGCCAGATAGATATTTTGTTTGTTTGTTTTTAAGGGTTTTACGGCGCTTGCAACACATCTAGGTTATATCAGCGCCAGTAAAAAGGAAGATAATGGGATAGTAAAAAGTTCTGGAATTACAATTAAAGCACCCAAGAAAAAGTAAGACAAAAGGGGAACTAGGAACAAATAGGGATCGGATGTAGAATCCAAGAGCATACCACCAATGTACTTAGTTTGAGATCACCTATAAGTCTCATCCGGACACAAGCACAAAATCTAACAAAGAGGAAAACACTCAAATGCTTACATTATACATTAAAAATAAATACAATGATAGATAACAGAGAGATAATTTACAAGGAAAACAATATCATCTCCCAAAACAATAACTATGCATTCGACTATTTCCCTCCCAGCCAGGACTCCGAACAGGGCCAAGTAATCTCATTCCAAGACAAAGACAGAAAGCATGTTGGAAAATAGATATAAGGGTATAGAAGACACAGAATGTACCTCCCTGCCCACTATGGGAGGTCAGGATCCCCACCCAGCCAGATAGATATAACTCACCGAGACACAAAACTATGTAACATAACATTAAACGTTTATAGTCTGACTGAAATCATTTAATTTAGTGAAAACATCATAAAAATGGATGTCTAAAATAATAACAAAGAGAAGAGTGACGTCAACTGGATACGTGTTTTCTATTGACAAGCAAAATTGACGTCACTCTTTCAATTAAACTATTTTCAGACAACCTGTTAGTGATTATTTCTCACTAAATTATATCAATCAGACTATAAACGTTAAAGTTTACACACAGTTTTGTGTGTTGGTATTTCTAATCTGGCTGGTGGGTGTTGGAGTATTGTAGCTAAACGCATGACATCGATATATTATATTGACACCAAGCGCCTGATCCCAAATTTTAACTTCCGTCTAATGAAAGGCCTAGAGTACTCAAATCCAGCAAACTAGCAAACATTTTGGGAACAAATGGAATATAAAATCAATGCTATAAATGTAAATGAAAATTTTGATATAAAAATGAAATAAAATTCTCTTTATTCATCCCAAGGGGAAATTTGTCTTTAGGGTCTTTTCCAAGGGAAGACTGGAATAGCCCAGGCGTCAGTCGCAGTGCAGCGCCGCAAAGTGAGCTAGGGCTTGGTGACTTGGTCAAGGCCACACAACGAGGCGGATAGTCGAACTCGGTACCTTTTGGGTACGAAGCAAAGACCGTACCGCTGGCATTAGTGAAATGAAGAAATTATTTTTTTTTTTTAAATCTATTTTATCCAGATATAAATGTCAAATCGCGGGTGATCAATGCTGGAATGCTTTCTACTTTTGACTGGGCTGCTTTATTTCTAGTCTATGATCCATTTATCTGACTAGTGCGGCTATGTGATCTAGTAGTTTGACACTCGCTTTCTAACCGGAAGGTCCTGGGTTCCAGCCTCGCTCGGAGCATAGTTGAATCCTTGGAAAAGGCTCTTTACTCACTTTCTCTCACCGTACTCAGGTGTAAAATGAGTACCTGGCCGTTAACAGCGTTGTCTCTGTCCGAATAAATTGTAATATCGCCTAACAGGCGTCATGTCCCGTACTACATGTTAAGTGTTGCTGTTGGCCATGGGCCCTTTGTAAAGCGCGTTGAGCATGTTTACTAGATATTGCGCTATATAAATGCTCTAAATGCTCTATTTAATATTCCTGCTAGAATTCTAAATACTGGGGGAAAAAAACTCTGTGAGAAAAAATGGGTTAATATAATAAAAATATATTATTTAATTAATATTTAAAGTCAAAAACTCGAGATATGTACCTACAATGAAAACTAAAATATTTAAATCGTGCAAAGAATGAAAGAATGAAGAAAAAAAAAAAAAACCCTCCAAAATAAGCAAAACAAAATTATCAGAGATAAATAAATAATTAATGGTATGGGAAGAATAAAAAATACTTATGTTACAATGTATGACCTGCTGTTTCAAAATGGTGTTCTGTCGAAATCAACGTGGGCTGAGGATTAATTTATTCTATCTCCAAATAGATATTTGTATCACTGCATGACATAATCAGTCGGATAGTGAAAATTTTGGATTTGCATTATTTTGCATTTTCTGAATGAATTTGCTCACCAGAGCAGCATTTTAATCTTTATTTGAAGTAAATCGGGTGATTTTTCATGAAGTTATGGTCAGATGTATGGTAATTGTATCCAGCAACTTTTCTCAAATTTTATACTTTTTCAACTTGACTAGTTGTAAAAAATATTCAGAAGTGAAATTAAGATTTGATATTTCCCGAAGATGTACAAAAAGGTTGATTTCATCATTTATGACAAGAACTCATTATTCATAAAAATTGGCCTTCTAACTAAACTTGGCAATATTTCAGTTCAAACCTTTTCACCATCCGACTGATCATTCACTGCAACATATATTCAAATTGAAAGTATATTTTTTGGGGGTTAAAAACTGTATATAAATTTCAGGTACTCTTTTGTGCATAACTTTTGAGCCAATTTCCCGATTCGACCAAAACTTTTGTCAAATGAAGAACTTTAAAATCTGATTGTAATGCATGTAACATTTAAAAAATATTCCAAAGTTAGAGATAAAATCAGTAAATCCTCAGCTTCTGACTGTCAATGTGATGACACAAAAAAGTGATTTTAAAGTTAAAATGGCTAGAAATGTGACATTTTAGTTTGTGTTACCTAAAAAGTTAAATTTATCATCTTCAAAAGGGCATGTCACCCCAAAAACTTTACATAGAATTTCATATTTTTAACTGCACAATCAAGTTAAGCATCTAAATCACCCAACATCTTTTAAACACTTGAGCTTTTATACAAACGTCCTCTATGCGCTTACAAGGGGTCCCTAGCAAACAACAACATTTAACCTGTAGGACGAGACACTTGACGCTTATTAGGCGATTTTGCATTTTTTTCTCCAATATAGACAAAGCTGTTAGCAGTCAGGTACTCGTTTTACGCTTGAATATGGTGAGAGTATGGTTGATGTGGTGAGTAAATAGCCTTTTCCATGGACTCAATAACGCGCCGAGCGAGGCTCGAACCCAGGGCCTTCCGATCCGAAGGCGATTCTCATACTACAAGACCACACTGCCGCATATTGCTTAGAGGTGTTGAGTCACATATGTTAAAATTGATGGGGACAAAAGTATTAGACATAACTATTGCATTACATATATTAATTCAACTTAACTGCGTATCCAGTCAAACTTATGTCTGAATATCACTATTATTCAAATTGTCATATTGATGTATTCTATATCCACCTGTCATCATTTGCAAAAGTCAGAATTATAATTTCCAGCTAATATTTTCTTCAAAAGATACACATTGACTTGAGCAAAAATTGTATAAATTTCATATAAAGCGATGATCTAGTTTTAATACATGGCCACGACGATGCGCTTTGTGACAACTTTTGTAATTGACAGTAATTTGTATTGTTTTATTGAGAGTGTTCCTATCTAGCATAGTCGAGGGTGCTGGTAGTTCAGTTGATGGGGCACTTGTCTCACAAACAAAGATGTACAGACACTGTTTCTTCCAGACCCTCCTGTCCGCACAAAAGGGATTGGAGGATGTTTTTGTTAGACACGTTGGAAGCGCACAAAATGGATTGGAGGATGTTTTTGTTAGACACGTTGGAAGCGCACAAAAGGGATTGGAGGATGTTTTTGTTAGACACGTTGGAAGAGTACCTTGCAATAGATCAGCGTCCTATACAAAAGGTAGTAAATAATTATTGTTACTGCCCGTTTAACGCTACAGAAACTGGAATAAACTGTGTCACCACTGGCCCTATGGTTCTGAAGGACCGCAAACGTAGTCAGGATGTAAATGACCACACAATACCTGTTCATCATTTGTGACCCTTCGTCTAGAAACGGTATTATGTCCGGATGAATTCGACCCCGAAAAGTGACTTTAGAATTAAATGGATAGTAAATGCCAATTTTTGAACTTTTGTATTGTGAGAAATTGTCTTCATTCTCGAACATATCAAGTCGAAACAAACCCCAAGTTTCATGTATTTGTAAATTAATTCAAGTTTCTGCACATAAGTCATCCCGACATAAAACCGTTTAGAGACGGTAGGTCACATTTCTACAATGTCATAGGAAGCTAAATTAGGAAAAGAAAGAGACCATATTTACAGATTGTATTAGACTGTCACTTGATTTCGGCTCACGGGGTCCCCAGTGGACATAATTCGTCTGTGTATTATCCACCCAAAAGAATTCAGTATCAAATGTGACACGAGTTTCAGTTTTAAGTCCAATCCAAGCTGGTACTTCAAGGTTGGTGATCAGTGTTGTTATGAGTTCTGAAAAAAAAAACCCACCAAAGAACGGATTAGTATAGAATAAAATATAGTAAGCTCCCAAAAGAGATGCAACTATTTTACCAAAACTATTCAGTGCATGAAATTTGATGCGGGCTACAAAGGGCCAACTGACTATCAATGTGATGCTACAAAGTGATTTTAAAGTTAAAATGGCTAGAAATGTGACATTTTAGTTTGTGTTACCTAAAAAGTTAAATCTATCATCTTCAAAAGGGCAGGGGTCACCCCAAAAACATTACCTAGAATTAAGGGCTCTAATCATTTGTGCGGCTATGTGGTCTAGTGGTATGACACTCGCTTTCGGATCGGAAGGTCCTGGGTTCGAGCCTCGCTCGGCGCATAGTTGAGTCCTTGGAAAAGACTCTTTACTCACATTCTCTCACCGTACTCAGGTGTAAAATGAGTACCTGGCCGTTAACAGCGTTGTCTTTGTCCGAAAAATTGTAATATCGCCTAACAGGCGTCATGTCTCGTCCTACATGTTAAATGTTGCTGTTGACCAGGGACCCCTTGTAAGCGCATTGAGCACGTGAAGTGGATATTGCGCTATATAAATGCTCAATTTTTTTTTTAATCATCTGTGTCATTTCCTTCCAATGTTCACGGTCTTTTGCTGTTGATGCTAATGTCGTAAGGTCTTCCTTTGATTTTCATTCTTTGTTATTTTGAAGGCGTTTCAGGTCTCTATTGAGGACAGTGTGAATTGACGTGGATCGTCAACCAGATAGGTAGGTCAAAGACACACACAATCATCAAATCACGAGACTTCAATCCATTTTGTGGCAATGTTCTAAATATCTCTTAAGGGACAGCGTGGCTCAGCGGTACGGTCTTTGCTTCGTACCCGAAAGGTACCGAGTTCGAATACCCGCTGCGCTGTGTGGCCTTTAGCAAATCACCTCACCCTAGCTCATTTTGCGGCGCTGCACTGCGACTGACGCCTGGGTTATTCCAGTCTTCCCTTGTATTATACCCTAGAGACAAATTTCCCCTGTGGGATGAATGAAGTGAATTTTTTAAAATTTTCATTTTTATTCTTATTTATGATGTGCTTCATTATTGTCAAAAGAAAATACAAAACAATAGCATGGCATCTTGTAACAAAAGGTCTGAGGTTCGATTCTCAGTCGAGGTCGACTGATTTTTTGGGATTGATTTTTTTTCTTGTATTTTTCTGTTCAGTTCTTTAAGCAATTTATAGATTTGTCTAAATGATTAAAACAATTATTGGTATTGAAACAAACACAAAAAGTCTTACCTTCATCAATAGGTGAATGAATAGAAGCCAATCTAGATTTAGTTGGTAATTTTCTGCAAGCTTTATTAGCATCCAGAAATGATTTTCTATCCGCCTCTTTTATTCCCATCACTTTGAAACATCGAGAGGCTGCATTAAAAAAATAGAAAAGAAACGTAGAGTAAAAAATTTTAAAGGAAAAATGAGAGAGGGGAAAGAATAACCGTGACAACTTTATAATATTACATCATATTTTATTATGATATCCTATTTAAAACAGAGACTTTGAAAACGATTTTTGTTGTAGAACAACATGTTTGTTTCATAAGAGTTAAAATAAAGAGGGTTTTGAATACCGTATCAAAAACATATTTAATGTAGTCCTTTTTAATTTCACTATTTTTACATCGCCGGTAATCAAATTCTGATCAATACAACAATAGTGTTGGATAAATATTGTTAATGAAAGCAGTGCTCAATGTGACTGATTCTGTCAATTCATATATTAAAGAATAGAAAAGAAACGGAGGAGGAGAAGAAGAAGAAAAAGAAGAAGAAGAAGAAAAAGAAGAAGAAGAAGAAGAAGAAGAAAGAGAAGGAGGAGAAGAAGAAGAAAGAGAAGGAGGAGAACGAGGAGATGATGAAGAAGGAGTAAGAAAATGAGGAGAGAAAGAAGGAAAATAATAATAATAATAATAATAATAATAATATAATAATAATAATAATATATAATAATAATAATAATAATAAATAATAATAATAATAATAATAATAATATAATAATAATAATAATAATAATAATAATAATAATAATAATAATAATAATAATAATAATAATAATATAATAATAATAATAATAATAATAATAATAATTAATAATAAAATAATAATAATAATAATAATAATAATAATAATAATAATAATAATAATAATAATAATAATAATAATAATAATAATAATAATAATAATAATAATAATATAAATAATAATATAATAATAATAAATAATAAGAAGAAAAGAAAGAAGAAGAAGAAGACAATAAAAAAGAAGAAGAAGAAGAAGAAGAAGAAGAAAGAAAGAAAGAAAGAAAGAAAGAAAGAAAGAAAGAAAAAAGAAGAAGAAAATGTCAATAACTAACTTCCTGGAATCCCATGGAACCCATAAGGACAACCTCCTTTGGGTGCTGACGTTGATGATGGAATGATAGGACTATATTTGCCAGGTCTCTTTTTGCAAATATATGGAAAATTTCTGGTACATCTGTTATCGCTCCATAATCCTGTTTGGAAATAATAGTAATAATAATAATAATAATAATAATAATAATAATAATAATAATAATAATAATAATAATAATAATAATAATAATAATAATAACAACAACAACAACAATCATTTATGGGACCCCTTTCCTCAAATTGCATGCATTGTGTCGGGGTGAGGAAAAAAATATGGTACACTCCACACAGCATTTAACCGTAGCCATCGTAAAGTTATAGCCTGACACTGACCAAAAAAATGACGTCAAAATGTCAGTCCTTTTGGATATAACATAACGATGGCTACGATTTAACCGACCTTACAGTCTTTCGCCACAAAAGAAAACAAATCGGGAATTGTATTCAATAGTTCAACCAATGTGTTTCCTTGAGCTCTACTAACGACAACTCGCTGGACGCTATACAAACCTAAAAGATGACGTCAAAGTGCCAATCCTAGAAGGTTCTAGTGTCAGGTTATATGTTAACGATGGCTACGATTTAACTCACTCAATCCTAGAGAGTTTTGCTACTTTTCAAAATTGGAAAAAAATGTATTAAAAATGAGCATGTGCATAGATAGTTTTATTCAAACACCATTAACATGCAAAAACTAAAATCATTTAGCTTTGATACGACGCCTATAATTTGTTTCATAAAAATATAATAAATAGGCATGGGGTAAAAGTAACCCGGGTAAACTACGGATATAGTCGATGTTAGGGTTGAGTGAGTTAGCATTCCATTAATAAATATAGATGATCCATCTAACAAATGTATGATAGCAACAAGAATAACCCAAGTTATCAAGTGAACAAATTGGAGTTAATAATCTTGCCTGAGGAAAAAGGCAAAAGTGTCTGAAGTGGGACTCGAATACAGGACCATCAGGGGCATAATGCAATGCCTTAACCACTCGGCCAAACTCGCTCCCTCAAGTCTTGGTGAAACTATTGTCGTTGGATGAATTTGGCATTGAAATAATTTGATATATTAAAGTTTTGTTTTTCACACATCAACCCTCTTCTTACAAACCTATTGGAAAATCGTCACATTTGTTACCACGCAACCGTCCATTTTCTCAACAAGATTTCATTTCTTTTTTTCGATAGCTATTAAAAACTTGACCTTCTGTGATAGATTTCATATTGTCGAACAATATTATGTATATAATGTGCTTGTTGCTTTTCTGTTTGAGTGAGATTTATATATGAAGAATAATACTTGTTTGCACTGCTGTTGACTTGGCTTTCAATCTTGTATGTAAATATTAAGCATTGTTACCTTATTATGGTTATCTTCTATATGTATGGATGTATGTGTGTGTGTGTGTGCGTGCGTGCGTGTGTGTGTTTTTGTGTGCGTGTGTGTCTGTGCTTTACATGTCACGGGTTAAAGATATATGTTTGTACATCACATATACATGAGTACATTTAAGTTGAAATACTATCTTTACCACCTGTATTATTATTGTAATCTTTCAATCAATAGATTTCTAGCATTGCAATTAATATTAAGGGCATTCAAGGGATTTTATCCTATTTCGCCCTATGCCAGATGTTATGTTATGTTCTCTTATGTTATGTTATGTTATGTATGTTAAGATATGTCTTTGTGTTGGGTAGGTGTGAAGTTTTTGGGGAAAATTTTGAAAATGGCTGGTAAGGAGAGGGTTACGAAATGATATTCGTCATCCTTCATAAAACACATAAAATTTACTTTTTTGAGTACAAACTTGACCCCTCGTTTCAAAGCGGTATTAAGTCGGGATGACTAAGATGCTGAAACTGGAATTTGTAGCCAGAAATATCATGCTTAAGTTGAGTCTATATGCTTTATAAAGGAGAAGGAATATCATATTTTACTGTGCTAAATACCAACGTTTCATATTTTTGACCAGTTTAACTATACTTTGACATTTTAGCATCTGGTCCATCCCGGCATAATACCGTTTTGAGACGAGCGGTCACAAGTGCGATATTTTCAGCATTAATAAAAAGTAGCCCTTCTGAGAGTCACAAGGCCCGTGGAGCCGGAGTCTATCCCCGTTTCTATAGCGTGAAACGGACAATAGAAACAGCGTTGTCTCTGTCAGAAAACAAAATGAAATATCGCCTCACAAGCCTCGTGTCTCGTTCTACATGTTACGTGTTGCTGTTTGATCAGGGACCCTTTGTAAAGCGCTTTGAGCACATTTAGTGGATATTTCTCTATATAAAAGCCCTATTTTTTTATTACATAATTTTGTTAAGGTATCATATCACACAGTAATAAAGCTCACAAACTGGTGACTTTTTTTTAATAGAAATACTATGAACTTAGATTATATGCTATAAAACAACTAGACGTCTACATCCAACTTGTTGGTGAGATCCATTTATGGTGAATATTTATTCATAGTTTAGATTGCCACATAATGTAAAACTATAGATAGAACGAAGTTGACGTCACTCAGGTCTTTGTTATTGATTTTTGCCATCCATCTTTATGAGTAATTCTCACTAAACTGTATTATCCAGACTATTTTCGATTAAGGTTAACACAGTTTTGTGTGTTGGTCCGTTATACTTCCTGGTAGCAATGTTGTGAGCTTCTCAGACAAGCGCATACTATCTATTAGTAGTGGTTCTATTCTTTCTAAACTCGTGTGTATTGTCTGAGAGGTGTTTTTAAGATAATAATACTAATGAAAGATTCATTCATTAGACATGCAATTATTGAGGCAAAAACATTAAAAAATTATCAATTCCAAAAATTCCCACAGGAAATTTGATTTAATTTGGATATGGGATAATTCTGTAACATTTATTTTTCAATGAATACTTAATTTTGTATATTTGGTAATTCCTTCATGAGAGCCTATCCTTTTGCTTCTAATAAACACATTCACTTTGCAATGATTTCACCTTTAAAGGATATCTCATCACTACAAATTTTATCAAATTGTATGAGTGAAATCTTTGCAACAATTAATTTCATAAAACCTCATTTCATTTTTAAATTATTGATTTTGTACATGAAATCAAAGCTAAATTTCTCTTGTTTCCCGAATGCTTAATACTGTGTTTTTAAACTGCCCAATTAGGATTAACAGCAAATTGTAAATTTACCTATCAACACAACTATCTATACTGTAGTCGATTTTTAAGACAAATTATTGCAAACCTTTACACTGACCTAAAGAAGTGAGCAATCCACATCTTTCTGCTCCCATGTAATCATTCGGTTCCTCGGGTGCCCAAGAGAGGAAAGTAATAGGAGTACCATCAATCCACCTAAATACATCAATATGAATCTCAGAGTAACACATGTCAACATTTTCGTGCGGCTATGTGGTCTAGTGGTATGACACTCGCTTTCGGATCGAAAGGGCCTGGGTTCGAGCCTCGAGCTCGGTGCATAGTTGAGTCCTTGGAAAAGGCTCTTTACTCACATGCTCCTACCGTACCTGACCGTTAACAGCGTTGTCTTTGTCCGAAAAACTGTAATATCGCCTAACAGGCGTCATGTCCCGTCCTACATTTAAATGCTGCTTTTGACCAGGGACCCCTTGTAAAGCGCTTTGAGCACATTTAGTGGATATTGCGCTATATAAAGCTCAATTTTAATTTACCTTGTCCGATGTGTTAAACAAAACTTTATTTATCTTCGACCGCCCCCCCCCCCCCTACTAAACGGACAGTTAGTGCTAGCTGCCTTTCTTGGCAGTCATCAATTTGCTGCTTGGCATAATTTACCCTCTCAATATTCTGTTCACATTTTCAATGCTCGTACCTTTTGACACTCAATAAATATTTTTTTTTACGAAATTATTGCTTTGTCACTATTGAGCATCCATAAGGAACTCTTTTTTTTATATATAGAGCTAGTGAACCTGAGACTCAGGGAAGTGTACACTAATGGGGAGTAAACCTAAGACTATAGTTTTCGGTGGGTTTTGGCGGGTTTCGTAAAAAAAATAATTGCTTCATTCTCGTCTGGTACACAACTCCCATAGTCCGGCTTCATATCTCACCGGTATCCATGTCCCATAGTCCCAGGTTCATTTTCCAATGATATCCTCTTCTCATAGTCCCAGGTTCACTCCCAACTGGTGTGCACTTCCCTGAGTCCCGGTTCATATCCCATTGGTGCCCACTTCCCATAACTTTTGCAAAACCACAATTCAGTATCAGATACTGAATAGTGCAAAACCACTATTCAGTATCAGATACTGAATAGTGCAAAACCACTATTCAGTATCAGATACTGAATAGTTCTAGCCTATTTTTTATCTCTCATTTTTTCCGCGTCTCTCTTAACCCTCTCCTTACCACCTACAGCAAAATCGTCATATTTTTTACAACATACATTTTTCTTATTCAGATTTATTTTGAACATAACAAACTTTGAAGAATGATCTTTGTTTAATTAATAAGAACATACCGTTGTTTTGTAGAGAATTTTAAAAATTAATTATTCTGCTGGGTAAGCCTGCCATTTTTGGGAAAATACTGAAAATGTTTGGTAAGGAGAAAGTTAAACCAATTTTATTTTGACGTCGACATACGTTTGTATGTTACGTCTCATTAAAGGAATAGACCAAGATTAAAGGGAAATAAAAGATTTTCTGATACTTGAGAGTGATGCTCCATATTTGTGTATCGCTCTTTTTAAGATTATGACAAAAGCAACAATGCATAGTGATCCGGATGATGGTGATGATGATGATTATGATGATGATGACGATGATGATGATGTTGATGATGATGATGATTATGATGATGATGGTGGTGGTAGTGGTGGTGGTGGTGGAAATGATATACCAGGTACATACAATGGCTATATAAAGTAGCATTTATCTGCTCATAAAATCTATACATTGAAACAAGGATAGAACTTAACGTTGTTTTTAAGTTATCAAACTCACTTGTAAATGTTTTCATCTAAATCACTTAGGCCGATCCAAGAATTTTTGATTGAATGTTTTCCCATCTGAAAACAAAATAAATATTAGTTACCAGAGACAGTGCAAAGGGTGATCTACTATCGCCATCCACAGCATCTCCATAGCCAGCTCGCAAACCAAAATCAAAATGTGACCCATCGTCTCAAAACGGTATTATGTCGGAACGAACCATATGCTTAAAGGCCGAATTAAATGTTAAACCGGTCAAAAATATAAATTGTTGGCATTAGCACCCTAAAATATGGTATCCATTCTCCTCAGTAAATCATACAAACTCAACACAAGTCTGATATTTCTGGCTATAAAGTCAATTTTCAACATCTTAACCATCCCGGCCTTAGACCGTTTTGAGGCGAAGGGTCACAGATAGTATAAATTAATCATTCTGGATGGGCATCCGACCATTTCAAAGCCGCATTGTGTCAAAGTGAGCCCAGGTGCCAAAATTAGTCCTTCAGAGCCAATAGGCCTGTGGAGCCAGAGTTCACCCCGGTTTTAGTAACGTTAAACAGACAATAGCAGTGACCAAAACGGAATTATGTTAGAGCCCGGTTCATATTACTGGAAATCAATTTTATGGGCAATAAGATGAGGTTTTGATCACATGAGTACGTTTTCTTGAAATGAATGAATTAGTTTCTTAACCTCGCGAGGTCCCAGGTTTGAGATTTTTAAAAATCTAAATCGATCGATATTTGAAGAATCTGGCTAATCCTGACAAAGTACCAATTTTTGGTGATGGGTCATAATATTCTAAAATGTTTTTTAAAGCTCAATCTTATTTTCTCATTTTCAAGTTTCAGTCAAGTTATTCTAAAAAAATAGAAAAAACAACCCCAAAAACTTGAGCTTTTATATAGCGCGATATTCAGTTAATGTGTTCAAAGCGCTTTACAAGGGGTCTCTTACCAACAGCAGTAACGTGTAGAACGAGTCATGACGCCTATTAGGCGATATTACAATTTTTTTAGGACAGAGACAATGCTGTTAACGGCTAGGTGCTCATTTTACACCTGAGTACGGTGAGATAATGTGAGTAAAGAGCCTTTTCCAAGGACTCAACCATGCGCCGAGCGAGGCTCGACATCAGGACCTTCTGATCCGAAAGCGAGTGTCATACCACGTAGCCTCACCTTATTTCATTTTCGTTTCTTTGTAGTTTGAACATTGACCTAGATATATTGAGTGTGACTGATCTGTACTATGGAAAAATAATTACTTTTGTCGTTGGTCATGTAAATGCTGCTGCTCGATGCTCGAAGAAATAAATAACAATGTGGAATTGAATGTAAGCTTCAATCTAATACACGAAAATAGATAATGTTGACGTTTCGTGTTTCCCCTTTATCAACAAAACAGGATGAATGAAACACCACAGACCTCTGTAGTTTTTCATTCAGCCTGTTTTGTTGATAAAGGGGAAATCCGAAAAGTCCATATAACTGTTTTGGTTAATTAAATTGAAGCTCACATTCAATAATCAAAGCCAATAGGCGATATTACACAAAAGAGATATAATCAAAGCCAATAGGCGACATCACACAAAAGAGATACATTCAAAGCCAATAGGCGATATTACACAAAAGAGATAATATAATCAAAGCCAATAGGCGATATTACACAAAAGAGATATAATCAAAGCCAATAGGCGACATCACACAAAAGAGATATAATCAAAGCCAATAGGCGATATTACACAAAAGAGATATAATCAAAGCCAATAGGCGACATTACACAAAAGAGATATATTCAAAGCCAATAGGCGATATTACACAAAAGAGATAATATAATCAAAGCCAATAGGCGATATTACACAAAAGAGATATGAATAAAGCCAATAGGAGACATCACACAAAAGATATATAATCAAAGCCAATAGGCAACATTACACAAAAGAGATATATTCAAAGCCAATAATAAGTAAGAATGAGTATAAAAATGAATTAGCTATTCACCAGCGTTGTAAGGTATCCGTTCTCCTCGACGTGAGTAATGCTGGCTAATTCTGCCCCGTGTTTATGGCATGCATCCCTGGCCTCGAACCACGTTGCAGAATTGTCACCCCGATCCGTATAACTCAACAAGTAGCAGTGACCATTATACATCGTCCAAGCACCGCGTGTACCACACTGTGTAACTGTAAATAAATAAATAAATAAATAAATAAATAAATAAATAAATAAATAAATAAATACATAAATAAATAAATAAGTAAATAAATAAATAAATAAATAAATAAATAAATAAATAAATAAATAAATCAAATTTCCTTTATTCATCCCACAGGGGAAATTTTCTCTAGGGTCTATTCCAAGGGAAGACTGGGATAACCCAGGCGTCAGCCGCAGTGCAGTGCCGCAAATTGAGCTAGAGGGAGGCGACTTGCTCAAGGCCACACAGTGCAGTGGCGGGTGATCGAACAGATCGTACCGCTGAGCCACGCTAAAGAAGAGGAAAATGAAATAATTATATATATTTTTAAAAAACTGCACAAGATGACTGCAGCAGATGATATTGCTTCGCATTTATTTCTTTGTCAGTCAGAAGGGTTATTAGTCCTCATCACAGAGTCCCAAACAATATTCAATATTATACCAAAATAATAAATATAACAGCTTCAAAAAGGAACAAAATACCAAACACGGAACGTTTCGGGCTCAAAACCCTTCTTCAGCCAATAACAAAAACAATAAAAGCATGAATACATTACTAAATTCCAGACAGACGTCAGCGAGTAAAATGATTTTGAAATGACATGACCGGAAGAAGGGTTTTAAACCCGAAACATTCTGTGTTTGGTATTGTGTTCTTTTTCGAAAACTGTCATATTCATATTTGTTTATTACTTTTCACAGTCGACAGATTCTAACACATTAGTATCATTTTTAATATTATGCAAATATTGTTTGTGCTGGCCACACCATTTCATGATTGCCACACAGAAATAAAAAACAAATTATGTTATAAATTGACTTAGATGACATCATCACCATTCCTATAATATGTGACCCATCATCTCAAAACGGTATTATGTCGGAACGAACCATATGCTTAAAAGTCGAATTAAAATGTTAAACTGGTCCAAAAAAATTGTTGGCATAAGCACCCTAAAATATAGAGTCCATTCTCCTCAATATAACATACAAACTCAACACAAGTCTGATATTTCTGGCTATAAATTCAATTTTCAACATCTTAACCTTCCCGACTTAATCTCGTTTTGAGGCGAAGGGTCACATATTTATAATGTAAAGATTTAGTGACAGACACACCTGTGGGCCCAACTGTCGGGGGTTTCAATGTCGTGATAATCTGTGAACCTGTCAAACGAAAGAAATAGAGAAACGTTTAGAATACAACAGTGGTGGCCAGAATACGCTTCAACAATCGTAACGTCACTTCCCTCGTAATGACGCATGGTAACTTAGTAACTGACTCTAAACTACTCGAACAATGGCGGACGCCCTTATGAAATATTTCTCCGACGGGCATAAAAGCGTATCCAGAGGGGAAAAAAAAACAATATAAATCTGATCATGTTTTGACTTTTACACATTCTGATCACAAGACATATGAAAAGTTCTAGCCAGCATGAAGAATAAAAAGTACCGATTTTATTTGTTTAGAACCACGATGGCCGCCGTTGTTGGGCGTTGTGACATCAAACTATTGAATCCAATTGTTGCATTGCGTTTGCCCCCAAAAAAATCATAAAACTGGCTTATAGGATAAAACGTACTAAAGCACAAGACAAGTTGTAACCTTAAACGTTTATAGTCTGATTAATATAATTTAGTGAGAACTACTCATTAAAATGGCTGGTTAAATAATAGCAAACTGTTTAGTGACGTCAATGTCGTTCTATCTATACTAATCTTTTATGCCAGCCTGTGTAAACAATCTTAGCCTTGGCGATCAAATAATTTGTCCTGAAAAACTAGAGATTTTCGGGTTCTTATAATAATGTTCTCAAAAAGCCATGGTTTCATCTTTAGTGAGACTCATCTTAAATATGCCAGTGGGGCAATGGGTCAACACCTTGTTCATAAAAGGATAAAGACCAAGACTTTGCAAGGATTACTTGTTATATAATTCTACGTGCCTAAATCTAGTTCTTTGCAGTCGAATGGTAAACACAAAAGGAATAAATAATTTTTTTAAAATCCCCTTTAGTCATCCCCATGGTGAAATTTGTCTTTAGGGTCTATTCCAAGGAAAGACCGGAATAACCCAAGCGTCAGCCGCAGATCAGCGCCGCAAAGTGAGCTTGGGCGAGGTGACTTGCTCAAGGCCACACAGTGAAGAGGCGGGTAATTGAACTAGGTACCTTTTCGGGTACGAAGCAAAGACCGTACCACTGAGCCGCGCTGCCCCATAGCGTATTTATAGATAGTATGCGCTTGGCTAAGACACTTACAACATTGCCATCCGGAAGTGCAACGGACCAACACACAAAACTATGGGTAACCATGAACTTCTATAGTATGGTTAACACAGATATGTGAGAATTACTCATAAACGTGGATGGCAAAAAACAATAACAAAGACCCGAGTGACGTCAATTTCATTCTATCTATATAATATACAAAGACAGACAATAATCGCAGCATTGTACAAGCAAAGAATAGAAAAACAACTGAACAAGTGTGTATGAAAGGTGCCAGACAAATCAAGAAAGAAAAATACAAGAAAAAAAACATCCCAAAAAAACAGTCGACCTTGTGTAATGGCAGCACGTCTGACCGGTAATCAGAAGGTCTGAGGTTCCATCCCCAGTCGAGGTCGACTGATGTTTTTGGGGACGGCTTTTTTTCTTGTATTTTTTTTTCTTGCTTTGTCTGGCACCTTTCATACACACTTGTTCAATTCTTTATCTTACACCGGTGCCTGCTCCTTGGTTTCTTAATTTCATAGAACAGAAAAGCTGCAACGACAAATTCTTGAGACATTCAGAAAAGAGTAAACGCTTCACAATAATGCCTAGACTATCAATCAACCAAATATGTGCGGCTATGTGGTCACGTGGTATGACACTCGCTTTCGGATCGGAAGGTCCTGAGTTAAAATCCCGCTCGGCGCATAGTTGAGTCCTTAGATAAGGCTCTTTACTAACATTCTCTCACCGTAGTCAGGTGTAAAATGAATACCTGGCCGTTGTCTCTGTCTGGAAAAATTGTAATATAGCCTTACAGGCGTCATGTCTCGTTCTACATGTTACTTGTTGCTGTTGATCAGGGACCCCTTCTAAACGCTTTGGGCACATTTAGTGGATATTGCTCTATATATAATCTCAATTATTTATTATTTATTATATGTTACTAGCACCATTTCCGCGCATTGAAATAGGACTAATAGG
>NC_088371.1:17218401-17230901 GCF_034508935.2 Berghia stephanieae
TATTTATTTTCATATACCAAAATGTCCACAAGTGTCATTTATCATTATCATTATTATCCTTGAATGACAAGATCACATTTTATAATGTCATAGAAATCTCTATCCCAACAATATGATTTCACAACTAGAGTAAAAAGATAATTTTTTTAAAAAACATATTTTTCTGAGGAATCCATTGAAAATCGTTATAAGGAAACATTTTCGTGTCCATCTAAAACATAAAAATCATAAAAATGAGCTGCCTTTAGATTTTAATTTGAACTTTTTTGAAATATTTTTGGGACCTACAGTAAATAAAATCCTAGTCTACAGCATTGTTAGACTCAGATCAGTCCACCGTTCCATCCCTTCCCTTGAAAAAAATCAATCAAAGTTAGGGTCACTTAAAATCATGTAAGTTTTTTGACTCGTCCAATCAATGACTGAACGCAAAGTTCTACCCTTGTTCCAATGGGTTGAGAGTGGCCAAAACAAAGAAAAGGAAAATTGTCACAACTAAAATATGGTTGACTTCAAATTTCTTATATTTGTATCCTGCAAGCCTCTATCGGCTATTGGTAGGTCTACTACATTAATTTTGTAATCCATGGGAAATAACTGCGTAATTGTTATGGTATTATGTAATGACAGAGTTATGTCCCATGTATTGTTACCTTGTCTTGAAGAGAAAAAGACGTTCTTTATTCTAGTGTAACTAGCTTCATTCTTTTAGTTTTGTTGTTGTTGTCCATGATGGTGTTACTGGACATGTAATAAAATTTAAAATTTAAAATTTTTAATTGAGCTCTTATATAGGGCAATATCCACTAAACGTGCTCAAAGCGCTTTACAAGGGGTCCCTGTCCAACAGCAACATTTAACAATTAGGACAAGACCTGACACCTGTAAGGCGATATTATGATTTTTCCCCCTGACAGAGACAATGCTGTTAATGGCCAGGTACTCATTTTACACCTGAGTACGGTGAGAGAACGTAAGTAAATAGCTTTTCCAAGGACTCAACTATGCGCCGTGCCAGGCTCGAACCCAGAACCTTCTGATCCGAAAGCGTGTGTCATACCACTAGACCACATAGCCGCACAATGACTACTATACAACAGCGTCTGCATTTCCAACAATCTATAGACTCCAACATATTAACTCTCTCCTAACCAGTCATTTGAATAATTTCCCCCGAAAATTTACACTTACCCAACACAAAAATAGACTTTTCCAAATAAAACAAAAAGGAACAAATGCATTCTATACAGAATGGTCTTGAGCAAAATGACGTCTACAACACAGTATTTAGTATTTATAGACGTCTAGCTGGAATCAAAGCATTTCTTTAAATTTTGTGATGTACAAGAGAAATCAGAATGAGAAAATTGTCGGTTATATCGTAACGAATGTGACGATTTTCCTATGGGTGGTAAGGAGATGGTCAACAAGTGCTCGTTTGTTACAGTATTGTCATCCAAAACCGGTGAGTCCAAGTTTATAATCTAGATAAAGCATTTAAAATTATAAAATAATTCGATACAGATACAGACCTGTTGGCATCCTTTGTATGAGTCCAATTCTGACTTGTCATAGAGTTTCTTGTTCTGTTTACACATGAAAAACTTCTGAGGACTATTGCAATCGAAACTTGCCCATTTGCCTGACTGCGAGTGGTAATGGAAATAGTAATAATAGCAAGTATCATGAATTAAACATCGATGACAACAACATTAACAATGATAATAAACATCGTAATAATAATAATGTTAGTAATAGTAATATTTTCGTGGCGACGATGATGATGATGATGATGATGATGATGATGATGATGGTGATGATGATGATGATGATGATGATGATGATGATGGTGGTGATGATGATGATGATGATGATTATTATTATTGTTATGATGATGATGATAATGATGATGATGATGATAATGATAAAAATAATAATAATAATAATAAATAATAATAATAATAATAATAATAATAATAATATAATAATAATATAATAATAATAATAATAATAATATTAATAATAATAATGATGATGATAATAATAATAATAATAATAATAATAATAATAATAATAATAATAATAATAACTATATGTACACATAATAAAGTCACCTCATTAAATCACCTTTACACTGCTTAGTAACACTGTGTTATAATTCGGGAGAGTGCCAGAAAAATGTATTTATGCAATGATGTGTTATATGACGCGAAAATATAATACAAACTTGTTAACAATTACGTTATAAAATATAACTGATTTGTACACAACTAGCTGTACAGTTATCTCTTGCGAAATGTTTCCATGTTGGAGAAGAAACCTAGCAATAATCACATTCTTTGACCCGAACTTTGTGCGGCTATGTGGTGTTGTGGTATGACACTCGCTTTCGGATCGGAAGATCCTGGGTTCGAGCCTCTCTTGGCGCATAGTTGAGTCCTTGGAAAAGGCTCTTAACTCAAATTCTCTCACCGTACTCAGGTGTAAAATGAGTACCTGGCCGTCAACAGCGTTGTCTCTGTCCGAAAAAAAATTGTAATATCGCCTAACAGGCGTCATGTTTCGTCCTACATGTTAAGTGTTGCTGTTGGCCAAGGACCCCCTGTAAAGCGCTTGGAGCACGTTTAGTGGATATTGCGCTATATGAAAAAATCTCTTCTTCAAAAGAAAGTTATAAGTAAGAGGAATATGAGGATAAAAGACAACAAGCAAGAGCTTACCCTGAGGACAAATGGAAGAAAGATTCAAGCATCTCCTTCATGTGAATACAATAATATTATATTTATTGAAATAATAGGGAAGAAAAATGTGATGTAAAAAAAACGGGTTCCTATCTCAATGGAAGTGTAAAACTAGTTATTCCCTTGGACTTTATATATACCTTTTGTATATGATCTGGTTTCAAAGTGATGCCATCTTATTTATCGTCTAAATATATTAAGACCATCCATCCACGCTCGTTTATGTCCCGTAATCATGAGAACCAGTCAATATATTATATCTTGCTACTAAAATAGTTTTGCCACCATAACTCCCTCGTGAATCTCCCACCTTGACCGTAGCCATCGTTAAGTTATAGCCTGACGATAAAAAAAATGACGTCAAAACACCAGTCATTTGCCACAAAAGAAAACAAATTGTGAGTTGTATTCAATAGTTCAACCAATGAAATAACTTGTTTCCTTGAGCTCTACTAAAGACAACTCACTAGACGCTACACAAACCTAAAAAATGACGTCAAACTGCCAATTCTAGAGGGTTCTTGTGTCAGGCCGTAGCCATCGTTATGTTATAGCCTGATACTGAAATCCAAAAGGACTGGCAGTTTGACGTCATTATTTGGTTTTTGCACCGCTTAGTGAGTTGTCGTTAGTAGAGCTCATTGAAACAAGTTATTTCATTGGTTGAACTATTGAATACAACTCACGATTTGTTTTCTTTTGTGGCAAAAGACTGGCATTTTGACGTCATTTTTTGGTCAGTGTCAGGCCATAACTTTATGAAGGCCACGGTCAGGCTATATGTTAACGATGGCTACGCCTTGGCGTGGTGGGAGAGCTTGAGGCATATCAAGGACAAAGGCGTAAATCCCGGTTGACCGTCACGAGACCATCCCGGGTGTCGAGCCGAGCGAGCCACTTGAGCGACACGACCGATATTATGTGACTAATGGAGATCCAACCCGGTGCCCGAATGACCACAGCAGTTAGAAGCTGCTTTGCTGCTGCCACTTTATGATTCACTATGTTACCTATTCATTATTTGTGACCCATCGTCTCAAAACGGTATTATGTCGGAACGAACCACATGCTTAAAATCCTGATTTAATGTTAAACTGGTCAAAAATATAAACTGTTGGCATTAGCATCCTAAAATATTATGGTATCCATTCTCCTTAATAAATCGTATAAACTCAACACAAGTCTGATATGTCTGGCTATAAATTCAATTTTTATCATCTTAACCAACCCGAAATAATACCGTTTTGAGGCGAAGGGTCACATTTGTTCTCCGAAGGCTATATGGTTACATTCACACTTCCAAGGATTTAGGAACCAGAAAAGTAGACGGTGTGACGGCACGACTTTTATTCCCTATAGGGAATGAGATTAGCGGAAGAGTAGCGTCCCTTGATTGGACGTCACCTTACAGAGAGAACGTCAACGTGGTTTTTTCGCATGCGTCTCTCTCGTCCTCGCTTTCGGTGAAGTGTCTCATGCTGCTTTCACCGGGATCGAGGACGAGAGACGCATGCGCAAAACCATATTGACGTTCTCTCTCTAATAACTTCTCCGCCGGTGACGTCCAATCAAGGGACGCTACTCTTCCGCTAATCTCATTACCTATTTTGGGGCTGCATAATTAATAATGCTTCAAATTTCTTTACCCGTATTGACATCCCAACACAGACTTTGTCCACCCCGTCCATACGGGGCTGCTCTCTCATCCAGTTGGTATAGGTCATTGGGGTAACGCCATCTGACCAGGAAAAGCTGAGTCGTCTTTTGAAATCATTGAGACCGATCCAGGCAAAATGTGTAAGCTCTATATTATGAAGAAAATTATTAGAATGCGGGTAATAGTGAATTGATTTTTTTTTTTGCTTAGGATTAAGTCCGTCCTAACTATGAATATTTTATCAATTACTAGAAATGTTTTATAAATAAATTAAAAAGGATCTTTAAACATGTGAGAATTTAGAATATATATATATAATATATATATATATAAAATATAATATATATATATATATGTGTGTGTGTGTGTGTGTGTGTGTGTGTGTATCTGCTTGTGTTCGCCGGGGAAACTTACCAAATGTCGCTGAACCTAGTTTCAACAAGAGATGAAGTGAGTAGGAAAGTGCCAGAAGACAATAGAGAATAAAAATGTCTCGGCGGCGATGGGGGTTTGAACCCGCGACTCTACTCCGCCTGGCCGAGGAGAGTGTGACTCTACCGTATGAGCTATCTACGATCCCAAAAAAGATCATCTTTAACCCTAGTCATTATTAGGGCCCGCTCTTCCCGATTACTTGAGTCACGGGTTCAACACACACAACCGCCGGAAGTTAGTTGGCCAGCATTTAAGCTTAATCGCCAATATTCTCAACACAAACAACATATAACATAGAAACAATTGAGACATTGAGTATGCTCTGGTATTTGGGGTGAATTTTTAATTTAAAAAAGTGAGTGGAGCAGGCCTTATGTTGATAACAACAAGAGATGAAGTGAGTAGGAAAGTGCCACATGACAATAGAGAATAAAAGTTTCTCGGCGAACCTACTCGTAGTTTCGAGATAGAGGGCTATAAAGGTTAAAATGGCATTGTGCCCAAAATGGGATTTCTTTTAAAAACCGATAGTTAACCATTTAGCTTTCAGTTCTCAAAAGCAATCTTTTGTAAGTTGTGTCTTTATATTGAAATATTTGTAATGGTTAAGTAGAATAGATTTTGTTGTTTCAAAATCTGCGTAAAATTTGACCAAAAAATTTATTTTTTTTCTATCTAATTTTGCTCATGATTTAACATAAAAAGTTTGTAATGTTTGGTATAACTATTTTTAGCGTTATCTCTCCTCTACTGTTAGTAGTTGTGCGTATGAATACTTCTTATTAAACGATTCTATGTTAACGATTCTGTTATTTTTATGTTGATTACATTAAATTATGTTATTTTAACTTTAAAATTGATTTTTTTACATAATGGTTTTGTACCCAGCTACCTTTAACTAACCGTATATGTCAAGAACTAGGAAAGGTATTGACAAAATTTAAAGACCATTATGATCAAAGATGATTCATCATCATTGCCTTTTTCACCCTGGGTCAGGGTATAGGCCACAGACAAACAGTTTCCATCCTTCTCTATCCTGAGCCAACTTTTTTATCTCATTCCAGGTCTTACCACTTCTCTGTATATCAGCTTCTTTAATTCTTCTCCATGTTCCTCGTGGCCTTCCCCTTGATCTTCTACCCTGAGGGTTCCAGTCCAATACTTTCTTTGTTATAGTTGAGTCATTCTTTCTAAGCGTGTGTCCAATCCACCTCCATCGTCTTCTTCCTATTTCCTCTCCCACTGGTTTCTGCTGTGTTCTTTTCCATACTTCTTCATTTTTTATTCTATCCATCCATTTTATTCTGAGTAGCTTACGCATGCACCTGTTTACGAAAATCTGTACCCTCCTTATACATGCCTGTGATGCGTTCCAAGTTTCACATCCATACAGTAGGACAGACTTCACGTTTGAGTTGAAAAGTCTTAGCTTTAGTCGAAGGGAAATATCTTTAGTTCTCCAAACTCTGTTCAAAGATGTGAATGCAGCCTGTGCCTTTCCTATTCGTGCTTTCACCTCTGCTTCCGTGCCTCCATCCTTGTCAATTATACTTCCGAGATAGCAGAAAGTGTCTATATCTTCGAGTTCCTGATCTTTTACTTTGATCTGCTCCCTTTGACGCGTACCTATCCTCAAGACCTTTGACTTTGCAGGGTGAATTCTTAGACCAATTGATTCCGAGAGGCTGTTTATAATTGTGGTTTTTGCTTGCATCTGGTCCTGGGTGTGGGACAAAAGAGCCAGATCATCTGCAAAATCCAGATCATCCAACTGTGTCCAGGGGGTCCACTGTATCCCATTTCTTCTCCCTTTGGAGGTTTCCTTCATTAGCCAATCAATGGCAAGAATGAACAGGAATGGAGAGAGCAAGCATCCCTGCTTGACACCAGTCTTAATTTCAAAGCTGTCAGTAAGCTGATCTTCATGTACAACCCTGCAACTTGATCCTTCATACATTTCCTTAATGAGGTTTACTATCTTTTCAGGGAGTCCATAATGTGCCAGAATTTTCCACAATGTTTCTCTGTCAATACTGTCGAAAGCCTTCTCGTAATCCAGGAAGTTGACAATAAGAGGAGAGTTCCATTCTATAGACTGTTCCACTATGACTCGCAGAGAGGCAATCTGGTCGGTGGTTGAACGGTTTTTCCGAAAACCTGCCTGTTCGTCCCGCAGTTTAGCATCTGTTGCATTCTTAATTCTCTCTAAATTACCCTTAATTTATTTTTTAATGTTTGCAAGTAATTTGTTTATCAAAATGTAAAACAAAATATATCTATATATAATTTCTAGCTTTGCAAGTAATTCTATGCTCGTTGGCAAAAATTTAACATCGGCTGTACAGTACGGAACAATTTTGACCCCAAACCTTATCTTTTAAAAAGGATATAAGTATATATATATATATATATATATATATATATATATATATTATATATATATATATATATATATATAATATATATATAAGTGGAATCAACAACGTATTTACTTATTTATCGGCCATAAATAAGTGAGTGACTCCATTTATATTTTATATTAGCTCTAACCAACGTTATCGAGCACTCTCGTACCTAAAAGTACCCACCAACACTCATATATATATATATATATATATATATATATATATATATATATATATATATATATATATATATATATATAAGCCAGGTTACCTTTTGGTATCATGCTGAAAACATAATCATTTTCCATGTAGTCAGTAATGGCAACAAGGTCGGCAGACGTTTTACGACAATCTTGGTTTGCTTGATCCCAAGTACCACCATTAGAAAACCAAAACCCTTTGTAACAGGACCCTCTGAAGGGGTACCATTGATGTGGACATGCCCATAGTTTGCCTTTGGGTAAGTTTGTTGGAGCCACAGTCGGTGGTGGTGAGGGATGGTTTACTGCGTTACCTGAAGTGTGGATGGAAGGGTTTGAGATGTTTGGTGAACAGGAAGGTGACAAATTGTGCGGCTATGTGGTCTTGTGGTATGACACTCGCTTTCGGATCGGCAGATCCTGGGTTCGAGCCTCTCTTGGCGCATAGTTGAGTCCTTGGAAAAGGCTCTTAACTCACATTCTCTCACCTTACTCAGGTGTATAATGAGAACCTGGCCGTCAACAGCGTTGTCTCTGTCCGAAATTTTTCTTTTGTAATATCGCCTAACAGGCTTCATGTCTCGTCCTACATGTTACGTGTTGCTGTTGGCCAGGGACTCCCTGTAAAGCGCTTTGAGCACGTTTAGTGGATATTGCTCTATATAAAAAAGCTTTTTTTTGTATTAGTGTGCATGACATAATAAGTCGGATGGTAAAAATTTTGGATTTGTATTGTTTTGCATTTTCTGAATTATGTTACGGCATTCGTCCCTTTTGTCTTCAGATAATGCAGTTATCTTGAACCCACTATAACCAAAACATAATAATGTTAAGTGTTGTTGTTAGCTTGAGCAGCCTTCTAAATGGAGTTGGGCATATTTAGAGGTTATTGTACTGCATATATAAAAAAGGTCAAGATTAAGTCATGGCCCTTTGTTCAATGTTTCTCAACTTTGTGACAAAACTATACTGCCATTGTTTTAAAAACTCAGTAGATACAATCTTAACCAAATACTGTGTTCTTCAATAAAACGACAGAATACAGGGTACTAACTTAATGATCTTATGAACCCCTCCACACACGCCCCCCCCCCTCCCCTCATCTTTCTATACCCAAAGTCCAGCTTACCAAGTTTCTTGCATATTGAAGGATTGTGATCCATACACGATGCAGCATTCCATCTTCCCGTTTTCTTATTGACCAAAATACAACTCTTGCTTTGATTAGAATTGGGCTCATCAATGTCCCAGTTATAGAAAGCGAAAGGTTGATGGTCAGTCCACTGCCACCCAGTATCGGTGGACCGGTCATTGCCTCCTGACCAGAAATTGTCTCCACCAACAGAAAGCAGCCGTTCGTTAAGGTAAAGCATCTCCTTTGCGTCCCTTACTGACAACAAATCACCACCTTTGGCCTTGCACGAGTTTCTGGCTTCGTGCCAATTCAGAGTTTCTTTGTTGTATCTGTAGCAATAGTCAGTGTCAGGGCTATCCTCCCATCCCACTCCACAGTTAACACTTCCAGGAACTGAAAAAAAAATTTAAAAATTGAGCTTTATATAGGGCAATATCCACTAAATGTGCTCAAAGCGCTTTACAAGGGGTCCCTGGCCAACAGCAACATTTAACATGTAGGACGGAACATAACGCCTGTTAGGCGATATTACAATTTTTCGGACAAAGACGACGCTGTTGCGGCCAGGTACTCATTTTACACCTGACTACGGTGAGAGAATGTGAGTAAAGAGCCTTTTCCAAGGACTCAACTATGCGCCGAGCGCGAGGCTCGAACCCATGACCTTCCGATACGAAAGTGAGTGTCATATCACTAGACCACATAGCCGCACAATCAAAACAACAAGAAAAAATATAATGATAAGTCCAGCTGTCAAACCAAAAATATGATAATTATAAATCATCAAACAAATGATGTTTTCTTCATTTCGTAGGCATCTTTCCTGTCGGCTTTAAATTATGTCAGCAATTGAAATCGACCACAAATTAATTTAGAGCTAATTTGCATACTTTATCCAACTTTTGATTGGATCTCAACCCCTTTCCTGTTAAAAAATTATGAAATAATAATAATAATAATAATAATAATAATAATAATAATAATAATAATAATAATAATAATAATAATAATAATAATAATAATAATAATAATAATAATAAATAAAATTCCCTGTATTCATATATCCCATAGGGAAAATTTGCCTTTAGAGTATATCCCAAGGGAAGACTAGAATAATCCCAGGCACCAGGCTCCGTAAACTGAGCTAAGGTGAGGTGACTTGCTCAAGGCAACACAGCGCAGCGGGTATTCCAACTCGACACCTTGTGGGTTTGGAGCAAAGACCGTACCACTGAGTCACGCTGCTCCGCCCCCCCCCCCCCCCCCCCCCCCGGCCCTGAGATTCTCAGGAAATATGCAAAATAACATAAATAATAAATGATCTTACTTAAAGCTTCCTGTTGACAAATAAAACTCGTAGTGGAATTGCAATTGACAGCTTTCCACTCCACATCAGGATCATTCATAATGATGACTACACAATGGTTATTCTCACCGCTCGGTTCAGATGTGTGCCAGTTGTTAAAGGAGGTCTGCAGAATAAGTAAAATTGTTTGGTTTTACATAGATTATAGTATTACCATTGCAGGAATATTACAGAACAGAGCTGAAGAACTACTTTTTACAATAGACATTTGATAAACTATCTCTGCAACCCTGGTGGCGCTGGTTCACCGTTTTTTTAAATATTATTTCTCATTATTCAACCAAGGGACAAATGACTTGTTCGACTATGTGGTCCTGCGGTATGATACTCGCCTTTGGATCGAAAGGTCCTGGGTTTGAGTCCCGTTCTAAACGACGCATATTTGAGTCTTTGGAAAAGGCTCTTTACTCACATTATCTTATCGTACTCGGGAGTAAAATGAGTACCTGGTCATTAACAGCATTGTATCTATCGAAGGAAAAATTGTAATATCTCATGAACAGGCGCCATGGCTCATCCTACATAAATAATGTTGCTGTTGGCTTGGGCACCGTTGTAAAGCGCTTTGAGCACGTTTAGTGGATATTGCGCAACATGTTAAAAATGAAGCTCAAAGTCGTTTGATAGCTGTTGTTTGTTGTTGTTGTTTTTGTTTTTTTGATTAACGTATATTGGTGTATTTTTGTGTCTTATGTTACGAAAACATTTTGGCATAGACTTCTTTATGAAATATCCTTTTAAATATATTTCGTTCTAAAACCTACCTTATTCGCTTCGTCTAACCAGGCAAATTGGCCATGCATACCAAGATCATTGAGCCCGATGAAAGGGTCGGCCTTGGGATTAGACATCAGCAGGAGTGCTATTTGACAACAAAAAACAAACCATCTTTAGATAAAAGCGTATAAAGTGTATAAAGCTAATAATAAGATGAGTAAATGTAGTGTAAGAGATATACAAAACTAAAAACATTACAATAAATAGAAATAGAAATAAAATTCTCTTTATTCATCCCATAGGGGAAATTTGTCTCTAGGGTAGATTCCAAGGAAAGACTGGAATAACCCAGGTGCCAGCCGCAGTGCAGCGCCGCAAATTGAGCTAGGACCAGGTAACTTGCTCAAGGCCACACAGCGCAGCGGCGGGTGATCGAACTGGATACCTTCCGGGTACGAAGCAAAGACCGTACCGCTGAGCTACGCTGCACATGATGCTCAACCTACATCCAATACGAGTATTACACAACTCTTGTATGATGAAGAATATGCCTGTGGCATTTGGGACCATTTAACAGAGAAGAACTTAAGATAGTCCAGAGAAGAGCAACACGCTTTGCTTCACAGACTACACAGCAACGAGCAGCGTGCCTGGAATGATTTTAATAACTCGAGTGGCCAACATTATAAGTTTAGCCCTCTCCTTACCATACATTTTCAGGATTTTCCCCAAAACGTCATATCCAACAAACACAAAAATAGATTTTTTTATCACTCAAACACAATAGCAGTAACGTTCTTGCCCATACATAATTTCTTTAGCAAAATATGCTCTACAAAAACATTGTTCATTTTCTTTAAAATTTATGATGTACAAAAGAAATTTGAATAAGAAAAATGTTGGTTGTCTCGTAACGAATGTGACGATTTTTCTATAGTTGGTAAGGAAAAGGTTAAATTAAAACGCCGAAGTTTACAATGCTATCCATAATCTTGTAGAATCTCAGCTATGTATCTGAGACCATTGCCTACAGCTCAGGAAGTCTCAGAAAGATATTCCTCTCGCCCTTTGCATTCTTGTTAAACATACTTGAGATACGTTGTAATGTTACTTAGATACTTTGTTTATCCGTATTGAAGATGGCAAGTAAACACTGCATCTTTACACTGGACCAATCAACGTGCGGTCGAGTAAGTTGATTACATTGGTTTGTGGGTTCAAATCCAGAAACTGAGAATTGAGTTTTGTTCTTTGTACCAGCCCCACCCCTGGTTCAAGATTTGTGCTTGTTTCTTTAATAATAATAATAATAATAATAATAATAATAATAATAATAATAATAATAATAATAATAATAATAATAATAATAATAATAATAATAATAATAATAATAATAAAATTGAGCTTTATATAGAGCAATATCCACTAAATGTGCTCAACGCGCTTCACAAGGGGTCCCTGGTAAACAGCAACATTTAACATGTAGGACGGGACATGCCGCCTGTTAAGCGATATTACAATTTTTCGGACAAAGACAACGCTGTTAACGGCCAGGTACTCATTTTACACCTGAGTACGGTGAGAGAAAGTGAGTAAAGAGCCTTTTCTAAGGACTCAACCATGCGCCGAGCGCGAGGCTCGAACCAGGACCTTCCGATCCGAAAGCGAGTGTCATACCACAAGACCACATAGCCGTCTTTGTATAAATAAAAAATTGTAAGAATATTGCCGAGGTTGATTTATTTCACAATTTAGATATCGGTTTAAGTTATCAAAGCTAATTGAAGTATTCATAACAATCTAAATATTTAAACGTGTTTCCATATCAAATGCGAAGATAT
>NC_088371.1:17235901-17255901 GCF_034508935.2 Berghia stephanieae
GAAACTGGATACACTTTTATGCTCGTCGGAGAAGTATTTCATAAGGGCGTCCGCCATTGTTCCGATAGTTTAGAGCCAGTTACTAGGTACTAAGTTACCATGCGTTATTACGAGGGAAGTGACGACATGACTGTTGAAACGTATTAGATCCCGTCGCCTTGGCATTCCATGAAGGAATATAGATAATACATTAATCAGGATGTCTGATGTCAACAAGAATCACCCATGTTGTCCAAAATCACATAAAGGGCCATATAGATGCTGTGCGATTGGCGAAGAAACTCACAACATTGCTATCCGGAAATATAGATAGAATGCGCTTGGCTAATAAGAGAGAGAGAGAGAGAGAGAGAGAGAGAGAGAGAGAAAGAGGGAGAGAGGGAGAGATAGTTAGGTGAGTACCATTCACGTTAAGCTACGATAATAGTTTGACGCCATGTTTCTATTGATGCTATACGTTTAGGTAAAATATTCACAACATCCGCAAGGCGGGCATAACGTATCAGCACACAAAACTACGTTAAATCTTAAATGTTTATTGATAGAATGAAGATGACGTTACTCTGGCCTTTGTTATTATTTTTTTGCCATCCACATTTGTGAGTAATTCTCACTACACTGTATTAACCAGACTATAAACGTTTAAGGTTACACATAGTTTTGTGTGTTGGTCCGTTATACTTCCGGATGGCAATGTTGTGAACTTCTTATCCAAGCGCATACTATCTATAGTTTGCTTGGTCAAATGAAGTGAGAACTAATCATTAAAATGGCTGTCATAAAACAATAACAAAGAGCTGAGTGACGTCAATTTCATTTCTTATATATATATATATATATATATATATATATATATATATATATATATATATATATATATATATATTACAACAAGAGCCCGTACCTTAGGAATACTGGTTATCACTGAGCAGTTTACTAAATACACGTAAACCCTGTTTCTCTGAAATTTCTAGTGATAACGCGAAATCCCTAAAATTAGACATGTCATTTTACGTGTTCTTACTATTGAGCTTTCAGTGAATTCGGGTAAAAGTCCCGCCATTGAATAAGACTCAGTTCCCTCTTTACAATAGTTATCGGTGTGCTTGCTCGCGTGTGCTTGCTCTGCACCGTCAATGTGTTATGTATGACACAGTGTGATTGTTTTGATCAAAGTTTATTATGTGCCATGTGCGGCTATGTGGTCTAGTGGTATGACACTTGCTTTTCGGATCGGAAGGTCCTGGGTTCGAGCCTCGCTCGGCGCATAGTTGAGTCATTGGAAAAGGCTCTTCATTCACATTCTCTCACCGTACTCAGGTGCAAAATGAGTACCTGGCCATTAACATGTTGTCTCTGCCGCAAAAAAAAAAATTGTATGATCGCCTAACAGGCGTCATGTCTCGTGCTACATGTTACGTGTTGCTTTTGGGTCAGGGGCCCTTTGTAAAGCGCTTTGAGCACGTTTAGTGGATATTGCGCTATATAAAAGCTCATTTTTAAAGCACAATTTATGAGATAAGATGGTCTCGCTTCATTATTTGCCTTTCTCAAGCAAAGTCAGGATGTTTACACATCAGCTCACGGATCATGTTGATATTGAGCTTGAATCATCATCATCATCATCATAAATCATCATCATCATCATCATAAATCATAAATCATCATTATCATTATCATCATCATCATCATCATCATCATCATCATCATCATCATTACTCACCATAAACTTTTCTCTCGCACAGTGAATAATGTTTCTTGCCACTGCACTCATCCGTCTCCCATTGTTTGTTGTTTCCTTGGATAAGACCACAAGACTCTGTGTTATAATTCGACGAAATTTGGTCAGCCTTGTTGTATGATGCCTAATGAAGATGAAAAATACAAACGTACCCTACAGCGGTTTTCACGAGAGTTCCCGCAATAGGATTCAATAGTCTGATGTCACTTCGGCCCAGCAACGAGCCGCTTGGTTCTAAACAAAGAAAATCGGTACTTTTTATCTTCACGCTTGCTAGAACATTTTCACATATCATGTGATCAGAATGTATAAAAGTCAAAACATGATCAGATTTATGTTTTTCTCCTCTCCACTTTTATGCTCGTCGGAGAAGTATTTCATAAGGGCGCCCGCCATTGTTCCGATGGTTTAGAACCAATCACTAAGTTACTATGCGTCATTACGAGGGAAGTGACGTCATGACTGTTGAAGCGTATTTGAAGGCTATCGTACTTTTTTTTTAGAGTAGTCCTTCAGAACCAATTTTTCCAATGGTGCGGGAGTTAATTCTAGTTTCTGTAGCGTGAACGGAGAATAACAATTGCCTGCTACACTTTGGATAGGACGCTAAGTCTATCGCTAAGTAATTTCCGAGAGATCTAAAAGACACAGGTACACAATCGCTGCTGGGTGGATGGACAGGGGTTCTAAAAAAAATTCTCGATTTCACACGGGAAAGATCTCGTCCCTTTGTGTGTGTGAAACAAGAGCTTTACATAGCCCCCCCCCCCCCCTCCTCCCTCCCCTTCCTCCCTGTTTCCAGTCATGCTTGTGCCGTTATTTTCTCATGAGCTCCTAGTTTTCCGATCACATAATTTATGCTCTATATAATGTGTTGCTATGTGCTCTTATGGTCTGACAGTCGCTTTCGGATCGGAAGGTCCTGAGTTCGAGCCTCCCTCGGTGCATAGTTGAGTCCTTGGAAAAGACTCTTTACTCACATTCTCTCACCGTACTCAGGTGTAAAATGAGTACCTGGCCGTTAACAGCGTTGTCACAGTCCAATTTTTTTTTTGTGATATCGCCTAACTGGCGTCATGTCTCGTTCTACATGTTATCTGTTGCTGTTGGTCGGGGATCCTTTGTAAAGCGTTTTGAGCACGTTCGTGGATATTGCGCTATATAAAAGCTCAAGTTTTTGAAAAATATGCTCAATTAGGAACATGCTGTCAAAGCTATTTATTTTCATTCTTTCTAAATGTCTCATCTACCAGCTGCTCATTCAAACACCTAAATTGTTATCCACCGTGACAATCTTTTTAAAAAACTTGAGCTTTCATATAGCGCAATATCCACGAAATCTGCTCAAAGCGCTTAACAAGGGGTCCCTCGCCAACAGCAACACTTAAAATGTAGGACGAGACTTGACGCCTGTTAGGCTATATTACAACATTTTTTCGGACACAGACAATGCTAATTAGATTCAATAGTCTGATGTCACGTCGCCCAGCCATAGTGGTTCTAATCAAAGAAAATCTGTACTTTTTATTCTTCATTCTGGCTAGAACTTTTCATATGTCTTATGATCAGAATGTGTAAAAGTCAAAACATGATCAGACTTATAATGGGTTTTCTTTTCTTCTGGATACGCATTGTGCTCGTCGGAGAAATATTTCACAAGGGCGTCCGCTATTGTTCCGATAGTTTAGAGCCCGTTACTAAGTTACCATGCGTCATTATGAGGGAAGTGACGTTACGACTGCTGAAGCGTATTACGACGAGATACTCATTTTACACCTTGCGAGGTCCCAGATATGAGAGGGTTTTTTTTTTTTTGGTTGTTTTTGTTTGTTTTTGTTTGTGCTTTTTGCCAAGATGGGGGTCATTTTAATCGATCAATATAATCTGAAGGACGTGTTTTCTGGCAAAATTTTCAAATACGTAATTTTCCAGGGTATACGTATCAAAGGTTCATGTGAAGCAGCGACAAGAGTTAATCTGAGAAAATGATTTAACATAATTAATTGTTATCATTATATTTGTGTGGCTATGTTGTCTTGTTGTATGACACTCGCTTTCGGATCGAAAGGTCCTGGGTTCGAGCCGGGCCTCGCTTGGCGCATAGTTGAGTCCTATGAAAAGGATCTTTACTCAAATTCTCTCACTGTACTCAGGTGTAAAATGAGTACTTGGCCATTAACAGCGTTGTCTCTGTCCGAAATTCTTTTGATAATATTGCCTAACAGGCGTCATGTCTCGTTCTACTTGTTACATGTTGCTGTTGGTCAGGGACCCTTTGTAAAGCGCTTTGAGCACTCTTAGTGGATATTGCACTATATAAAAGCTCCCCCCCCCACCCCCCAAAAAAAAATACTTACTCTCGTCACATCATTTAACCATTTGTACTTATTTGAGTGTGCCCCTTTATGCAGACCTATCCAGTACTGGAACGGGAGACTTCCAAGGCGACCTGATGAAATATAAAAATACCAAAAAAAAAAGAGGCTAATGTGTGTCCCAATAATATGAAAAAACCGTATTCTGTCTTCGTGAAGTTTCAGTTTTAAGACTTTTTTTGGAACCCTCTCCTTACCAACTACAGGAAAATCGTCACATTCGTTACGATGACACCAACAACTTTCTCATCTGAGTATTCTTGTTTCTCAAAAACTTTGAAGAAAAATTGTTTATAGCCATCAAAACTTGACACTGCATTGTAGAGCTCATTTTGCTGAACAATATTATGAATAGAATGTTACCTGTTAATCTTCTGTCTGAGTAAGAAAAATCTATTTTTGTGTTGGCTGGATGTGGAGTTTTGGGGACAATTATGAAACTGACCAGTAAGGATAGAGTAAATATGTGACCCGACATTACAAAATCGTATATGTCTTCGTGAAGTCCCAATTTTAAGACATTTTTTTTACCGAGATTAGAGTCAATTTAATCGATCGATATTTGAAGGACGAGTTTTCTGGCCAAAATTTTTAATAATTGTTGTTTTTATTTTCAGAGTGCAGCAGTATAAACAATGATAAAACTTTTGACAAACAAAACTAGCCAACAATGCAAAAATTAATATTGATGAAAACAAACAGGAATGAAAATAGATTAAAATAAAACTGAAATAATATAGACAAAAATCATAATATTTCGTACCATTCACTTATCGAATAATAACATTAGTGTTCTCCGGATAGTTTTAAAATTTTATTTGACCGAGAGTTGCATTATCTAAGATTTCAATATCGCCAGCATTGTTTTTACTCATTTGTGCGGCTATGTGGTCTTGTGGTATGACACTCGCTTTCGGATCCGAAGGTACAGGGTTCGAGCCTCGCTCGACGCATAGTTGAGTCCTTGGAAAAGGCTCTTTAATCACATTCTCTCACCGTACTCAGGTATAAAATGAGTACTTGGCCGTTAACAGCGTTGTCTCTGTCCGAAACAATTCTAATATCGCCTAACAGGCGTCATGTCCCTTCCCACATGTTAAATGTTGTAAAGCGCTTTGAGTGGATATTGGGCTATATAGATAGAATGCGGTTGGCCAAGGAGTTCACAACATTGCCATCCGGAAGTATAACGGACCAACACACAAACTCTGTGTAACCATGAACTTTTATAGACTGGTTAATACAGTTTAGTGAGAACAACTCACAAACGCGGATGGCAAAAACAATAACAAAGGCCTGAGTGACGTCATCTGCATACTATCTATAAATGCTCAATATATTTATATATAAACAAAAATAACATTAACAACAGCAACAGCAAGCAAAGAAAGATAGAAGAAGGACAAGACTAACATCAGAATGGGGCATCGTATGCATTGACTGCAAGATCTCTTACTTTGGATATAGTCGTTCATCGCATCATCCTTTATCCTCACCAGATCACCCCCGGTCATCCGACACTGTTGCCTCGCCCCACGCCAATCCACCAGACCCGACTGCAACTTCAAACATGTTCTCCCTTCATAGTACATGTCGTAGCCCCAGGGACACAAAAGATCGACTGTTGATGAATAGAACAAAATTACGATCAGTTTTAGTATTGATTCGTGAATAGTCATTTCAAAACACTAGACCCTTATCATTTCAAGCAAGGTGGACATGATTCTTACAATAGGGAACAAAAATGTGATATCAAAAAGCTTGTTCCAATCTCATTGAAAGTGTAAAACCACTCTCAAAAATTTCATTCAGGACAATAAGTTTCATTTCTTACGCTATACACACACACACAAACACGCACACACACACACACACACACACACACATATATATATATATATATATATATATATATATATATATATATATATATATATATGAAAAGACAGAGGTGATGGTGTGTGGTCGAAAAAGTGTTTTGAAAGATGATTTTCTGAAGTTTACTCTAAATATAAACGGGTGCACAATTAACCTCTCAACGTGTGTGAAAAACCTCGGGGTAATGCTAGATCAACATATGACTATGCAGGCACAGTTTGATTCTCTATGTAGAAGTTTGACAATAGGCTTAAAAAGAATTGCGTCCGTTAGAAAAGTAACATGCAAACTAATAACATCTTTCTTACTATCTAAAATAGATTACTGTAACTCGTTAATCTCGAATGTAAGCAACGATAAAATATCACGCCTTCAAAGTATCCAGAATGCGGCTGCTAAATTGATTTTAAGAAAGAAGAGAACATCCTACTCGTTGCCACTTTATTTAGTATGAGCTGCATTGGTTACCAGTTAAAGTTAGAATTGAATTCAAATTAGCAGTATTGTGCTGTTCGTAATGTTTGGTGGTGCACAGTAGCTGGATGACGGTCGAGAGTCACCTGTTCACCTGCATGACTATCTCTACCGGACGAGGCTGTAATCGAGTTGCTCGAAAAACATCCATTGACGTCGTTGACTAGATTCGCTTGGACGGACATCATGACGATCTTGGGATGATACGTCAGTGGTTTCCCGTTGCCTTCTGACGGATTTTTATCTGGTTTACTCCATAGCCTTTTGACCTCCCGGTCATAACCCACAAGGCAGTGGGAGCATTTGGCAGGTTTTAAGGCGCCTCCCATTCACCTTGATAGTCCCTTCATAGAGTATATGAGGCATTTTGTATGTGTAGCTGTGCTGCCAGACTACCCAACCTCACTCTCCACGACAATCGCCAGTTGGTCCGCGGCTTTACAGCTAACCTATAGATCAGGATCTGTAGGCCGTTCCACGATCCGCCACCTGTGGACGCGCTGGGTTGGGGATGGTCGCCCCAGCTGTACCCATTACGAACAGCAACATGGAATGTAAGAAGTCTGTACCAGAAAGGAAAATTAGCAAATGTAGTTATGGAAATGAAGAGATTGAATATTAATGTTTTAGGATTATCAGAAGTTAGATGGAAAGGAGCAGGAGAACTTAATTATGATGACTGTAAAATTATATACTCAGGAGGAGGAGAACACCAAAGGGGAGTTGGAATTATACTAGATAATAAAACGGCGCGAGCAGTCAAAGGATTCTGGCCCATATCAGACAGAGTAATGGCAATCAAACTACAAGCAAAACCTTTTGATTTTGATATTTTACAAATATACGCCCCAACCACCAGTCACGATGATGAAGAAGTGGAAAATTTCTATCAACAAATAGATAAAGCAATGCATCAGTTTAAGTCTTCAGACATAAAACTCATCATGGGCGATTTTAATGCCAAGGTGGGCCGAGAAAGAATAGAAGATATTGTGGGCCCACATGGTCTGGGAGACAAAAATGACAGAGGTGATCGTCTTATTCAATGGTGCCGTCAACATGATCTGACAATCACAAATACTTGGTCAACAAACCACAATAGAAAGAAGTGGACATGGAAAAGTCCTGGAGATGGAGTGAGAAACCAAATAGATTACATACTCATCAGCAATCGTTTCCGAAACTCGGTTTTGTATGCCAAATCTATGCCGGGGGCTGACTGTAACAGCGATCATATACCTGTGCTATGCCCCATACGAGTTAAATTGAAAATCTGCAAAAGAGCAAAGGCTAAACCTAAATACCAACTAGACATTCTCCGGGAGGAACAGAAAATACAAGAAAAATTTGAACTATCAGTAAGAAACAAGTTTGAAGTGCTTGGAGAACTAACAGATATAGAAGAGAAATATGAGCAGTTTAAAGACAGTGTTGCTGCATCATTAGAAGAAAATGTTCCAACCACACTTAAGTTGCAGAAGAAGAAATGGATTACTCCAGAGATATTAGAACTAATGAATGAGAGAAGAAAGGCCAAAAATCAGGAAGAAAAATACAAGACTCTGAACAGGCAGATAAAAAGAAAATGCAACGAAGCTAAAGAAGACTGGATAAATGAACAATGTCACTATATAATGTCCTACAAAGAAAAAAATGGCAAATTCTTCCATCAGAAAATCAAAGAAGTGACAAACAAAACTAAATCAGGTGCTAAAAGTGTATGCATCAAAGACAAGCGTGGAAACACCATCATGGACAAAGACTGCATTCTAAACAGATGGTCAGAATATATTGAAGAACTTTTTTTTGATAATCGAGGAGAAATGCCTATGATAAAAGAACTGGAAGGGCCTTCTATAATGAAAGATGAAGTTAGGAACGTCATGAAAAGCATGAAAAATGGAAAAGCTGCAGGACCTGATGCCATAACAATTGAAGCCTTGACTGGCCTGGGTGAATGGGGGATTGAATTCATCACAAACCTTCTAAATCAAGTGTATGACACAGGAAAAATGCCAACTGATATGAAACGATCCATTTTTATAGCACTACCAAAAAAGCCAGGGGCAGTTGATTGTGAACAACACAGAACTATTAGCCTAATGAGCCACCTCACAAAAATTCTTTTGAAGATAATTTTACTAAGAATAAGAAATAAAATACGACCTGAAATTGGGAAGATGCAATTTGGTTTTGTTGAGGACAAGGGTACCAGAAATGGAATATTCACATTATCAATGCTGATGGAAAGATGTATTGAAGTAAATAAAGATCTGTATATGTGTTTCATCGACTATTCAAAAGCCTTTGATAAAGTACAACACGAAAAACTATTCAAAATTCTATCATCCTTGGACATTGATGGTAAAGATTTAAGAATATTACGGAATTTGTACTGGGAACAAGAAGCAGCAATGCGTGTTGACAACGAACTAAGCAATTTTACACCTATTAGAAGAGGAGTTAGGCAGGGGTGTGTTTTGTCTCCAGATTTATTCAACCTCTATAGTGAAATGATATTAAGAGATATAGAACATAAGAAGGGGGTGTGTATTGGAGGAAAGAATGTAACAAATCTGAGGTATGCAGATGATACGGTTCTACTGGCAGAATCTGAACATGAACTACAAGAATTACTGGATGTTGTAGTCAGGAGTAGTGAAAATATGGGACTGGAACTGAATATATCTAAAACAGAATGTATGACGGTATCTAAAAATAATAACCCACCAGCCTGTGTAATAACAAGCAGAGGACAAACAATACAACAAGTTGAATGTTTCAAATATTTAGGCTTCAATGTAACATCCAATGGAAAATCAGATTGTGAAATAAAGAAAAGAATAGGTATGGCGAAGAATGCATTCAACCAGCTGCATTCAATTATGAAAAACAGGAATATTAGCATGAAAACAAAAATCAAAGTCCTGGATTGCTATGTACTGTCTGTGCTGCTATATGGTTGTGAGAGCTGGACCATAAACAAGACCATGGTTAAAAGACTGGAGGCAGTGGAAATGTGGTTTTACAGAAGAATGATGAGGGTGTCATGGATGGAAAGGAAAAGAAATGAAGAAATTTTAGAAATGGCAAACAGAAAAAGATCACTGATAACAAAAATCATCAAACGCCAAATGGAATTTTTAGGACACATTATCCGCCACCCTGGTTTGGAAATACTCGCCTTGACCTTGACTTTTATATTATTTCGGTATTTGACTTAGCATGTGGATGGATTATAACATATCTTGTATTAATGACTTTATATTTAGTTATTACATTGTTGTATAATGATAATATTATTTTGATGTAGTATGTATAATATTTCATTTGTATTATAATGTCACTGTATTATTGTTTCGCGCATTGAGCATCACCCAGTGATGAAAATGCGCGTTATAAATGTCATGTATTATTATATGTATGTTGAAACAAAAACAAAGCGAAACAAAACAAAAGCAAACAAGCAAAGTATAACATAATAAAAACAAACAAACAAAAGTAGCAATTCAAAAAATAAACAAAACAAAAAAAAAACCCTAAAAAAATTGGCCTTCTTAATTCTCACAACTTTCATTAAAGACCCTTTTCATAGATCCGATTATTTTAACTATGTGAAGCGCTCTGAGCAAGTTTTGTGGATGTTGCGCTATGTTATAACAGCTCAAGGTTTTTGTTTATTCGATTTATATTGTTGTTTTCTGTTTTGTTTTGCTTTGTTTTATGAAAGTCACTTTTTGACACTATGTTAACCCCGACATATTAGAGAGGTTTAGCAGATCATACGTATTACGCATCCCGTATCACGTATCGATCACATGATCGTAAAAACAGTACCGATATACGATTGTTGATTGGATGTCACAAAGTAGACATTTCCGTTACCCATAATAAATCGCATTGCGGTACTATTTTTACGTATAATGAGAATGGCCATGTGATAGATACAGGATAGTGATATATATATATATATATAATATATATATATATATATATATATATATATATATATATATGATCTGCTAAATCTCTAAAACCAGACAGAGAAGGAGGGTTAGGGCTAACCCACACCGGAGACTGACTCCGACCACCGTCACTGCCGTTCTCTGCCGTCTTCCGGATAAAGACGTCGGACACGGACAAAATATTAAGAAGAAAGAGAAGAGCCGCTAGACATACACATACCAAGCTCGAAAAAAAAAAAAAAACTACAGAGGACGTAGGGTCTTTGGTATGGGTAGGTCTAGCGGCTCGTCTCTTTATTCTCAGTATTTTGTCCGTGTCCGCCGAGGACAGCAGAGGACAGCAGTGCCGGACGTCGGAGTCAGTCTCCCGTGTGGGTAGCCCATATATTTTAGATTTTGTTCCTTTGATATTTTATTTAGATTACGTACCATTCTCAGCCTTACGTCGACAAATGAAGAACTTTTTTTGGGTACAATAATCATTTCTCCATTTTTGGTCCGAGTCAGTGGAAATAAAGACGCAAGGTTTGTTCCGATCGCCGTCGGGTTGTCCAACTGCCCAGTAGGAGTAGGGTCCCGGCTGTAGCAAGAGATGGTCAATGGTTGTATGGTAAGTGTTTGGTGATGGTGGTGGTGTGGTGTTGATGATGGTGATGACGATGATGATGATGATGATGATGATGGTGATGATGATGATGATGATGATGGTGGTGGTGGTGGTGGTGGTGGTGGTGGGGGGGGGGAGGGGTGGTTGTGGTAGTGGTGTGGTAGGGATAATGGTGATGATGATGGTGGTACTGGTGGTTCGGATGATGATGATAATGATGATGATGGTGGTGTTGATGGTGATGATGATGATGATGATGATGATGATGATGATGATGATGATGATGGTGGTGATGATGATGATGATGATGATGATGGCGATGATGCTGGTGATGATGATGATAAACATGATCATAACGGTAGGTGGTGGTGATAATGATTATGGTGTGATGATGATGATGATGATGATGATGATGATGATGATGATGATGATGATGATGACGATGATGATGATCATGATGAAGATGATGATGATGATGATCATCATCATGACGATGATGATGATGTTTATGGTAGTGATAATGTAGTGATGGTGATGATGACGATGAATTATGATAATGGTCACAACGCTGACGAAGACTTACCTTTTTCCTACCCCTCGCCCATCTATATTCATTTCTATTATTCAATTTATTGAGGCCAATCCAGTATTCCATCTTTGGAAAAGCTGTAAGAGACAACATTTAAAATAAGATGAGATAAGCTAACATAAACTTTATTTATCCACTTCTGGAAATTTACTTTGGGTATTATATTGCCATAGACTAAATCATTTCTGAAAATAATTAACCAAATAAATAATCAAAAGGAAATACCATGACAGAAGTAAACCAACAAAAAGCTTAACAAAAGTAAATACATTGACAATCTCTCATGCCTCCCAAATTCTCTCTCTCTCTCTCTCTCTCTCTCTCTCTCTCTCTCTCTCTCTCTCTCTCTCTCTCTCCCTCTCTCTCTCTCTTTCTTTCTTTCTCTCTTTCTCTCTCACTCTCTGTTTCTCTCACTCACTTCTTTCACACACACACGCACGCACACACACACACACACACATAAACAAACGTTCTTCCTCTTTTGAAAAACGTTATTTCGTACTTATTTATGAAATGTAATTAAAGACAAACAAATGATGACCATTTTCACAACTCTCCTCCGTCCGCCAGCTGGAAACGAATAACCAACCAAATCAAACATACAAAGCAAAATACCAACAATAGATAGAACGAGGATGACCTCACTCAAGCCTTTGTTATTGTTTTTTGCCATCCACGTTCATGAGTTCTCACTAAAGTGTATTAACCACACTATAGATAGAATGAAGTTGACGTCACTCAGGTCTTTGATATTGTTGTTTGCCATCCGCGCTAATGAGTAATTGGCTTCAACAGTCATGACGTCACTTCTCTCGTAATGACACATAGTAACTTAGTAACTGGCTCTAAACTATCGGAACAATGGCGGACGCCCTTATGAAATATTTCTCCGACGAGCATAAATGTGTATCCAGAGGAGAAAAACATTATAAATATGATCATGTTTTGACGTTTATACATTCTGATCACATGACATATGAAAAGTTCTAGCCAGCATGAAGAATAAAAAGTACCATTTTTCTTTTGTTTAGAACCACGCTGCTCGCCGTTGCTGGGCGACGTGACATCAGACTATTGAATCCAATTCTCACCAAACCGTATTAACCAGACAAAAAAAGTTCATGGTCACACATAGTTTTGTGTGTTGGTGCGTTATACTTCCGGATGGCAAAGTTGAGAGCTTCTTAGCCAAGCGCATACTATCTATAAACGTTCAAGGTTACACATAGTATTGTGTGTTGGTCCTTTTTACTTCTGGATGGCTCACAGTGTGCGCTTCTTAGCCAAGCGCATACTATCTATATCTATCAATAGGGCAGAGGAGTCGTGACCTCACATCTTCTACTCCTCCTGTCCCAAATCCTTGTATATATCCAGTCCTTCGGAGGACTAATAATGAATAGGATACGTAGTGAATCAAAAGGTGACATGATCATTTTAGTAGATAGCAGGATGTTTAGGAAGACTCTCATGATAATGGGACGTAAAAGAGCTAAGATGGGTGGTCTTTATTGAAGACCAGAATATTTTAAGACGAGAAAATAAGATGCCATCACTCTGAAACCAAAAGATCAATTATACAAGGTATGTATCCAGTCCTCAAAAATAGTGGTTTTACACTTTCAGTGATATTGGAACTATTTTTTGACATCCTTTGTCACTCAAATAATTTGGTAATAATAAGTTTGTATCAAGTTTATTCTAACATTTCGATATCAAGACAGACGTGTTATCGATAGATCGATGTTGAAGTCACTAGAGTCATTGTTATTGTTTTTTTGCCATCCGCGTTTATGAGTACCTCTCACTAAATTAAATGTAGGAAAAACCAAAGAAAGATTTTAGATTTTAGAAAGAACACAAAGTCCATCAGTCCGCTCAAAATTAACAATCAAGCTGTTGAGCAAGTTTATCTTATCTTAAACTGTATTAATCAGACTATAACTGTTTAAGGTTACACAGAGTTTTGTGTTTTGGTCCGTTATACTTCCGGATGACAATGTTGTGAACGTCTTAGCCAAACGCATCTAATCTATTAAAGCTGTTGGAAAAAAAACATTAACTTATATTTAAAAATTTGACCAGAAAACTCGCCCTTCAAATTTCGGTCTATTTAAATGACCATTGTCTCGGCAAAAACTCTTAAATAAACCGATGACCTCGCGTAGTCTTCTTTAGCGTCTCAAGTTTTAGTTTTTGCCAAAATAATAGTCGGAAGAGCTGTACCGAGAGTACCAGCAGACCCAGTCCCAGGACACAGCCGATAGACTACTTCAGTCTCTGGCAGAGGGAAGGAAGCAACGGTGGCAGGAGACCGTGGAAAGTCTCGACTTTACACACTCCAGCCGCCACGCTTGGCGTTTGATAAAGAAATTGGACCCAGATCGGAATTTCGCGAAGGCTGCACCGGAATGCGAGGCAGACACAATTGCCAAGAATATTAAGAACCGTAGTAAGCGGGTCCCTAATCAGGCTTTTGAGCGCGGTGTCCGCAAGGCGTACCGTACGATTTTGGACTCGCTACCTGCGGAGGAGTCGGACTGGACGGCCCCGTTCAGTCCCCGAGAAGTGGGTGCAGCCATTAGCGAAGTAAAGAACGGCAAAGCAGCAGGGATAGATGGTGTATATCCCGATATGGTGACGCATCTGGGCCCCAGGGCACGGGCCTGGCTAGCAGAGGCAATGTCTGACATCCTTGCAAATGGAAAGCTTCCACAAGTGTGGAAGCACGCGAAGATAGTTGCCATCCTGAAGCCAGGGAAGCCGGCGAAGGAGGCAGACAGTTACAGACCCATATCGCTGCTGAGCTGTCTTTACAAATTGCTGGAGCGTGTTCTATTAAACCGATGGGGGCCGGTCCTAGACGCTGCCCTGCCACCCGAGCAGGCAGGCTTCAGGGAAGGGAGGTGCACCACGGAGCAGGTCATTGCCCTTACAGAGCATATTGAGCACGGGTTCGAGAGAAAACAGCAAACAGGTGCTGTGTTTATAGACCTATCAGCGGCGTACGATACGGTCTGGTGCGATGGGTTAATGCTCAAACTTGCAAAAATCATAAGGTGCAAAAAGACCTTGAAGTTGTTCTCTTCGATCTTAGGGGAAAGGCAATTCCACGTCGCGCTGGGAGACGTCACGAGCAAAGTAAGGAAATTGAAGAATGGGGTCCCTCAGGGGTCGGTACTCGCGCCAATGTTGTTTAACGTTTACATTAGCGATATGCCGAACACTTCCTCCCTGAGGCTGGGATACGCAGACGACTGGGCACTCGTTACTCAGAGTAAAGTGTGGACCCGTCTCGAGAGCGTACTCAGCGAGGACGTCACCAGACTCAAATCCTACTTTGACAAGTGGTACCTGAAGATGAACACTTCAAAAATTGTGGCCACTGCATTTCACTTATGCAGTGGTTGGCACACCCGTAAACTGAATGTCCTAGTCGGGGACCAGCCACTCCCATATGAGCCGCGTCCAAAATATCTAGGGGTGACGTTGGATCGCAGCCTTACCTATCGGGTTCATCTCGAAGGGGTTGCCCGGAAGATAGAGAAGCGGAATAGTCTTCTGAGGAAGCTGGCGGGATCGACTTGGGGCGCTAGCCAAGCGCTCCTGAGAACATCCGCCCTGGCACTATGCTATTCCACCGCGGAGTATTGCGCTCCAGTGTGGAGTAGAAGCAGAAACGTTGAGAAGGTGGATGTAAAACTTCGCAAGTCGATGCACATAGTGTCGGGAACGCTAGCAACAACCCCTAGAGAATGGGGCCCGGTAATGGCAGCGATCCAGCCCCCCGATGTCCGGAGGGAGACCATTACGGGAAACTGGCTGAGTAAGATCAAAGAGAGAGGGAATGGGGATACCCCTCTCATGCGCATAATGAACGGTGCCCCCGTTTCGAGCCGAAATAAGTCCCGGCAACCCTTGTACGCAGAATCCCTGACTACGGACAGAGCTGCACATACGAGATGGAAGTCGGTTTGGACGAATTCAATCCCTCGTGGGGGCGGGGACCTACACTCCTCTAAGCTTGGTGAGAAGTTGCCAGGCTTTGATACCAGTAAGAGGAGACACTGGGTAGCTGCGAATCGGCTCCGGTCGAGGAGCTGCCTAACGGCCGGTGCGTTACATCAGTGGGTCTAACTTCCTGTCCAATATGTCCACGCTGTAGGCAAGAACCCGAAACGGCAGAGCATCTAGTCGAAAGGTGTGTTGTGACGATGCTACCAGGCGGGTTCGCGACGGTGCACGAATGCGGACCGGACTTTGCTGATTGGGTCGATCGTCATAACATAATAGTGTGAACCATAAGAAGCTGCTGCCAAAATAATAATAATAATAATAATAATAATAATAATAATAATAATAATAATAATAATAATAATAATAATAATAATAGTAGTAGTCGTCGTAGTAGTAGTAGTAGTAGTAGTAGTAGTAGTAGTAGTAGTAGTAGTAGTAGTAGTAGTAGTAGTAGCAGTAGTAGTAGTAGTGGTAGTAGTAGTAAGCTTAGCAGTCCGAATGACCCTTGCTGAGAATTGTGTGATTCAGTCATGGTCGATAAGTATAGCTGCTCTCTCCATCCATGTTGTTAATTGTTTCCTTTGGTCACGGTCCTGGACAAGAGTTTTGAGGCTGTCAAGATCTTGTTCTGACTTTAGTACGAAGGGCACTGCAGTATTTCTTAGTTCTTCGGGGATTAATTCGGCCTCATCTGAATCCAGAAATGTCTTCTTTGTAGAGAGGTCCTGGTTCAGGGTAGTTAGTATTGATGTTAGTGGTCTCCCTACATACTTGTTGCCATGAAGGAAAATAAGGGTCATTTAAATCTATCGATACTCGGAGGACGAGTTTTCTGGTCAAAAATTTAAACACGAGTATTTCCAGAGTACGGCAGTTAACTGGTTAAAGAACCAATATTTGGTGTTTCTACGTGTGCATATGTGTGTGTGTGTGTGTGTGTGTGTGTGTGTGGGTATATATATATAATTTTAATATTTACCACAATGTTTGAGACAGTCTACATTAATGTTTCAGGCCTAATTAGCCATCGTCAGGACTGAGTCGGTTTGTTGACTGTTGTTGTTTGTTGAAGTGTTTCCGGTTTATAGTTGATTAACAAGAACTTCCGGCGACGTGGACACTTACCGTACATCTCATTTTTCGTGGTGAGTGTGGCGTCATGAGGTTGTTTGATTATAGTATATTTCTCTTCCAGGCATAAGCTACATTGTTTGTATCCTGTTGCTTTAGATAAAATTTTCCATGAAATGTTGTGGTCTAGTTTGTTGTCTTTTAATTTCCAAATATGTTCGCTGAGTTTTGTGGATGTTTTTTTTTGTTAGTGTTTCTTAATGTTGAGGTGTGGAGGTTGTATCTTGTTTTGAAATTATTTTCAATATATATATATATATATATATATATATATATATATATATATATATATATATATATATATAAATTACGCCCTTCCGCCACGACATCATAAGATACCGTCGCCTAGGCATTCGACGGAGGAATATTATATAATTCATCTAACAAGATGTCTGATGTCAACAGGAATCACCCATGTTGTCCAAGTGAACAAACTGGGGGTTAATAACCTTACCCAAGAAAAAAAACAAAAGTGCATAAAGCGGGGCTCGCTTCCGGGTCACAGTGCAATGCCTTAACCATTTGGCAATATATATATATATATATATATATATATATATATATATATATATATATATATATATATATATATATATATATATATAGTGGATGATATATGCAATGTTCACAGCTGATAACTTATCTAGCTTGACATACCATGTAAAGAGGTCAAGGTACATGTCATTTAAGGTCCGTGCCATAAAAAAACTATAACTAACGATAATGAATTATAGATAGTATGCACTTGGATAAGAAGCTCACAACATTGCCAGCCGGAAGTAAAACGGAGCAACACACAAAACTATGCGTAACCATGAAATTTTATAGATAGAATGAAGTTGACGTCACTCTGGACTTTGTTATTGTTTTTTGCTCTCCGCGTTTATGAGTAATTCTCACTAAACTGTATTAACCAGACTATAGATAGAATGCGCTTGGCCAAGGAGTTCACAACATTGCCATCCGGAAGTATAACGAACCAACACACAAACTCTGTGTAACCATGAACTCTTATAGTCTGGTTAATACAGTTTAGTGAGAACAACTCACAAACGCGGATGGCAAAAACAATAACAAAGGCCTGAGTGACGTCATCTGCATACTATCTATAAGCTTTTCAGGTTACACATAGTTTTGTTGTTGGTCCGTTATACTTCCGGATGGCAATGTTATGTGAGCTTCTTCGCCAAGCGCATACTATCTATAGACTGGTTAATACCGTTTAGTGAAAATTACTTATAATTAACACTGATGGTAAAAAGCAATAACAAACAATTGGATTCAATAGTCTGATGTCACGTCGCCTAGAAACGGCGGCCATCGTGGTTCTAAACAAAGAAAATCTGTACTTTTGATAAAGAACTTTTATAGAACTTTTCATATGTCTTGTGATCAGAATGTGTAAAAGTCAAAACATGATCAGATTTCTAATGGTTTTTTTTCTCTGGATCCCCTTTTATGCTCGTCGGAGAAATAATTGATAAGGGCGTCCGCCATTGTTCCGATAGTTTAGAGCCAGTTACTAAGTTACCATGCGTCATAACGAGGAAGTTACGATACGACTGTTGAAGCGTATAGCTATCAAAAGAATGAGCTTCATGTAAAACTTAATTTATCAACACAGCATTAATCATGATAACAATTATCATGACAGTTTATTGGTTTGACATAATTTGCAAATTATATAATACAACGGGATAAGGGATATTATTTTTCAAGTCGATAGATAAATAAATGTTCTAATTCCAACTATGAAAATATTAAGAAAGAGATTGAAAGGGCATGAAATATGATAAGATAAACTCTCTATCAACTGAATGGAAAAGACGAAGCTGACGTCACACAGGTCTTTGTTATTGGTTTTGTTTTTTCGTTTTCTTTTTTTTTTTTTTTTTTTTTTTTTTTTTTGCCATCCATGTCTATGAGTAATTCTCACTAAACTGTATTAACCAAGCTATTAACGGTCATTGTCACCTTAGCTTGTGTGTTGGTCCATTATATCACCAGATGGCAATGTTCTGAGTCTGTTAGCCAAGCACACAGTATCTCCTCTAGATAGAATGGAGTTGATGTCACTCTGGTCTTTGTTTTTGTTTTTTGCCATCCACGTTTATGAGTAATACTCACTAAACGGTATTATCCAGACTGTTAAAGTCCGTGATTACATATAGATAGTATGCGCTTGGCAAAGAAGCTCATAACATTGCCATCCGGAAGTATAACGGACCAACACACAAAACTGTGTGTATCCATGAACGTTTATACTCAGGTTAATACAGTTCAGTGAGCATTACTCATAAACGCGGATGGCAAAAAACAATAACAAAGACCTGAGTGACGTCATCTTCGAACTATCTATAGATAGTATGCAGATGACGTCACTCAGGCCTTTGTTATTGTTTTTGCCACCCGCGTTTGTGAGTTGTTCTCACTAAACTGTATTAACCAGACTATAAAAGTTCATGGTTACACAGAGTTTGTGTGTTGGTCCGTTATACTTCCGGATGGCAATGTTGTGAACTCCTTGGCCAAGCGCATTCTATCTATAGATAGTATGCAGATGACGTCACCCAGGCCTTTGTTATTGTTTTTGCCATCCGTGTTTATGAGTTGTTCTCACTAAACTGTATTAGCCAGACTATAAAAGTTCATGGTTACACAGAGTTTGTGTGTTGGTCCGTTATACTTCCGGATGGCAATGTTGTGAACTCCTCGGCCAAGCGCATTCAATCTATAGTATTGTGTGTTGGTCCGCTTCGCTAAGAAGCTCACAACATTGCCATCCGGAAGTATAACGGACCAACACACAAATCTATGTGTCGCCTTAAACGTTTATAGTCTGGTTAATACAGTTTAGTGAGAATTACTCATAAACGCGGATGGCAAAAAACAATAAAAACGGTCGGAGTGACGTCAACTTCGATCTATCTGTAGGTAAACTGAAGTTTGCAGTCTGTTTTATACAATTTAGTGAGATCAAGATACTTATAAAATTGGCTTACTTAAAGTAGTGCCGTGCTGAGGACCGGCCCCAAGAACCGGTCCTACGGTTCCTTTGCTGAAAACCGGGGACCGATTCCAGGGAGGAGAACCGTTGTCGGTTCTCGCATCTTTCTTCGGTCCCACCGGTTCTTTGCCTAGTTTGCCTCTCTGACACTTCCACTAGTCACCAACCACCGTAAACCCCACTTATTTACCGCACCCCCCCTCTCTCTCTCTCTCT
>NC_088371.1:17258401-17353401 GCF_034508935.2 Berghia stephanieae
CAGATCGGGGTACCGACCAAACATGCACCTGGAGAACAAGTAAACGACTATTTGGCTATAAGTGATACAAAGTTGAATCTGGTAAGTGATCCAATGAGACAACTGGAAGTGAACGGCTCCTGCCCCACAGAACAGAAGAAAACTTAGCGCCGCCACCAGATAAGCACTATTACAAAGAAAAATGAATAGTTTGTGATACGGGATGAAAATTAAATACCCATAGCCTAAATTTATTGAATTAAAACCAGCACTATTATTCTTTGGCTAATTATATGTTGACTTGTTATTGTATGGGGCAATTCTGTAGATTTATATTAAAGTACTTCTTCTTTAACGGGATTAATGCTTACCGTCTGAACCTACCTATCCCTATATAACGTGCCAATAATCTACCACTACTTCTACTACATATTTCTTTGAACCTAAAAACATTTCTTTCTATCAGTCTAGTTGTCAAGAGCTTTACCCGACTATAACAGGGGAAAAAATAATGTGGCACCAGATAACTATGTCTATGGGGAAACTATCCGACTCCTATCTCTCTACATGTCACTCTTCTACATAGACGCGACAGTCATATTTGACATTATATGACCAAATATGGCGTGCATTTTCTCTCGTTGAAGTTTTAAAAAAGGATAGACTGCACAGTCCTTAACGCTGAGTTTAAATTTCCCTCTCATAGTAAGGCTAAGGGCTAACCCACACCTCAGACTGACTCCGACGACCCCGCACTGCCGTTCTCTGCCGTCCTCCGAATAAAAACGTCGGACATGGACAAAATACTAAGAATAAAGAGAAGAGCCGCTAGACCTACCCATACCAAGCACCCGACGTCCTCTGCCGGTTTTTTTGTTTTTGTTTTGAGCTTGGTATAGGTAGGTCTAGCGGCTCTTCTCTTTATTCTTAGTATTTTATCGGTGCCCGACATCTTTATCCGGAAGATGGCAGAGGACGGCAGTGCCGGGTCGTCGGAGTCAAGTCACGGGTGTGGGTTAGCCTTTATACTATTGAGCAGACTCCGGTGTTACTATGAGTCAAAAGGGGTAATACTTCTAGTGTGTTGCATCACTGTGTGTCAAAAGGGTAAACATCTCTAGCCTGTTGTATTACTGCATGGGAAAAGGGTAAATATCTCAAGTTTGTTAACTATTACGTTTCTAACCCATGCTTCTCGTATCACTGTGTCAAAAGGGTAAAAATCTTTAGTTTTTTGTTGTTGTTGTTGTTGTTGTTGGTAATACTGTAAAAAATCAACAAGAAGGAAACTGTCATGGTTCGGATACACTGCCCGCCCTTGATAACCCGTGCAAGACCGTCATGTAGGGTACTCATTGTGAAGGGATAGAGGAGGAGAGGAAGACAGAAGAAAAAAAAACAACTATGGCAAGACAACATCAAAGAGTGGATAGGCCTGGACCAAATGATAGGGTGCGCTTGACTAAGAAGTTCACAACATTACATCCGGAAATATAACGGACCAACACACAAAACTATGTGTAACCTTAAACGTTTACAGATAGAACGAAGATGACGTCACTCTTGTCTTTGTTATTGCTTTTTACCATCCATGTTTATGAGCAAATCTCACTTATCTGTATAGATAGTATGCGCTTGGCTAAGAAGCTCATAACATTGCCATCCGGAAGCATAACGGACCAACACACAATACTATGTGTAACCTTAAACGTGTATCGTCTGGTTCCTGCAGCTTAGTGAGAATTATTCATAAACGTGGATGGCCAAAATAAATAAATAAATAAACAATAACAAAGACCCGAGTGACGTCAAATTCATTCTATCAATATAACCTTCGAGAAAAGGCCAGAGACCGTGATGAATGACGTGAGGTTGTGAAGTCCACATCCTGCATGTCCCCCAGGCGTATCAACTGGTCATGGGATTGAGTGAGAGCATAGCCATCGTTAACTTATAGCCTGACACTGACCAAAACTGACGTCAAAATGCCAGTCTTTGGCCACAAAAGAAAACAAATCGTGAGTTTTATTCAATAGATAGTATGCATTTGGCTAAGAAGCTCACAACATTGCCATCCGGAAGTATAACGGACCAACACACAAAACTATGTGTAACCATGAACTTTTATAGCCTGGTTCCGACAGTTTAGTGAAAAGTACTCATAAACGTGGATGGCAAAAACAATAACAAAGACCTGAGTGACGTCATCTTCGTTCTATCTATAGTTCAACCAATTGATTCTCTTGTTTCCTTGAGCTCTATTAATGACAACTCACTAGACGCTACGCAAATCTAAAAATGACGTCAAACTATAAGTCCTAGAGGCTTCTAGTGTCAGGGCTATAAGTTAACGATGGCTACGGTGAGAGAGAATGATATCAACTGGGTGGATACAAAAGCTCGAGACCGTTCATTCTTCTTACTCTTGTTAACGATATTTTGTCATCCAACCAATGAAATGGTTTTCCATTTGCTTTTGTTCTTCTGAGACCGATCCAAATAGTTGTGGAGTAGCTGTTGGTGTAATCTGTAAAAAGTAAAAAAAATATATTATGAATAATTAAAGAATATATAAAGGGTACGATATTGACGTCACTCAGTTCTTTGTTATTGTTGATAGCCAATTTTGTGCGTTGGTACGTTATATTCGGCTGGTGGATATTATGAGTTTTTAAATGTTTTTTCTTGATTTTTTTTTACCGAAACGCACAGCATCCATTGGTTTAGACCGCCGCTTGGGCGACAAGTTTTCGCAAAATTCTCTTAACCAGACTATTGATGCTATACGTTTAAATTAAATATTCGCATCCTGTGCCCACGAGACGAAGCGTGCCAAAACAAGTGTCTCGACAAAAAGTAAGTCGAGACAATTTCGACATAAAGTACGTGAGTGACTTTATTTATTTTTATATGCTCTAACCAACATTATCGAACACTCTCGTACCTACAAGTACCCACCAACACTCATGAATGTATATATATATATATACTCCTTGGCCAAGGAGTTCACAACATTGCCATCCGGAAGTATAACGGACCAACACACAAACTCTGTGTAACCATGAACGTTTATAGTCAGGTTAATACAGTTTGGTGAGAACAACTCACAAACACGGATGGCAAAAACAATAACAAAGGCCTGAGTGACGTCATCTTCGAACTATATATATATATATATATATATATATATATATATATACATACATACATACATACATACATACATACATACATACATACATACATACATACATACATATATGTAGGTATATAGATATAAAATTGTGTATATGTTTGTCTTTGTGTCTATATGTGTTTTAGTTTGAGCTAAAAGTCAAGGTGATGATAATATTGATAAGTACAGAAGTGTGAAATAAAAAAAGAAAGAATTGAAACAAAAAAAAACGTACAGTCCATTTTATTGATTTATTTGCGCATGTGTGTTTATATATATATATATATATATGTGTGTGTGTGTGTGTGTGTATGTGTGTGTGTAGGTGTGTGTGTGTTATCAACTTAACTGTAAAAGCCACGATGACCTGGCTTAATATTATTCTTATTTTTCTTCATGACCTTTTTTTAGGCAGCAGAAGAATAACTAAAAGAGAAAAAAAAAAAAGACGAAATTTCTCACCATTGAAAAAGTCCTGTTTCTCTTTGTTGTCAATTCTAACCAGGTCACCTTGGTAACCATGGCAGTATTTTCTAGCCTCATCCCAGGTCTGTTTGGGCGATTTAAAGTATTTGAGGCATTTCTGTTCGTTGTAGTATAGGGTCCACCTAGGATCGCAAATGAGGTCACCTATTTTATGGAGCAAAACAGAAAAAGACATTATATGAATGATAATGATGATTATTATTATTATGTTGTTGTTGTTGATGTTGTTATTGTTCTTGTTATGGCTGATGATGATGATGATGATGATGATGATGATGATGATGATGATGATGATGATGATGATGATGATGATGATGATAGAGTAACAGTTATAATGATGATAATAATAATAACAATGATAATCAAAATGATGATTATGATAACACTCTCAATGAAATTGATAATAGTAATAATAATAATAATAATAATAATAATAATAATAATAATAATAATAATAATAATAATAATAATAATAATAATAAAAATAATAATAATAATCTCGACTTTACACACCCCAGCCGCCACGCTTGGCGTTTGATAAAGAAATTGGACCCAGATCGGAATTTCGCGAAGGCTGCACCGGAATGCGAGGCAGACACAAAAGGCAATTCCACGTCGCGCTGGGAGACGTCACGAGCAAAGTAAGGAAATTGAAGAATGGGGTCCCTCAGGGGTCGGAACTTGCGCCAATGTTGTTTAACGTTTACATTAGCGATATGCCGAACACTTCCGCCCTGAAGCTGGGATACGCAGACGACTGGGCACTCGTTACTCAGAGTAAAGTGTGGACCCGTCTCGAGAGCGTACTCAGCGAGGACGTCACCAGACTCAAATCCTACTTTGACAAGTGGTACCTGAAGATGAACACTTCAAAAAACCGTGGCCACTGCATTTCACTTATGCAATGGTTGGCACACCCGTAAACTGAATGTCCTAGTCGGGGAACAGCCACTCCCATATGAGCCGCGTCCAAAATATTTAGGGGTGACGTTGGATCGCAGCCTTACCTATCGGGTTCATCTCGAAGGGGTTGCCCGGAAGATAGAGAAACGCAACAGTCTTCTGAGGAAGCTGGCGGGATCGACTTGGGGCGCTAGCCAAGCGCTCCTGAGAACATCCGCCCTGGCACTATGCTATTCCACCGCGGAGTATTGCGCTCCAGTGTGGGGTAGAAGCAGAAACGTTGAGAAGGTGGATGTAAAACTTCGCAAGTCGATGCACATAGTGTCGGGAACGCTAGCAACAATCCCTAGAGAATGGGGCCCGATAATGGCAGCAATCCAGCCCCCCGATGTCCGGAGGGAGACCATTACTGGAAACTGTCTGAGTAAGATCAAAGAGAGAGGGAATGGGAATACCCCTCTCATGCGCATAATGAACGGTGCCCCCGTTTCGAGCCGAAATAAGTCCCGGCAACCCTTGTACGCAGAATCCCTGACTACGGACAGAGCTGCACATACGAGATGGAAGTCGGTTTAAACGAATTCAATCTCTCGTGGGGGCGGGGACCTACACTCCTCTAAGCTTGGTGAGAAGTTGCCAGGCTTTGATACCAGTAAGAGGAGACACTGGGTAGCTGCGAATCGGCTTCGGTCGAGGAGCTGCCTAACGGCCGGTGCGTTACATCAGTGGGGTCTAACTTCCTGTCCAATATGTCCACGCTGTGGGCAAGAACCCGAAACGGCAGAGCATCTAGTCGAAAGGTGTGTTGTGACGATGCTACCAGGCGGGTTCGCGACGGTGCACGAATGCGGACCGGACTTTGCTGATTGGGTCGATCGTCATAACATAATAGTGTGAACCATAAGAAGCTGCTGCCTTTTTAGTCTCCACTCTATTCAAGATTCCGAGTCACGCACTGCGCCGACTCGTGTGTTGGAGACATCACTGCGCGAAGTAGTGAGAGAGTCAACACCGTGGTGCAAAGCAATCCCAGCTCCAGTTAATGCTATATCCATTAGTATCGCGACAGCTGATTGAGCGAGAAACTAGGTCGAATTATACTATCTTCAAATAGCGGAAAACCCCTCGACTTGTGCCAGGATCTGAGAGCTCCACCGTTGGACTGGGGGGATGCGCCAAATTAGGTTCAAGGTTCAAAAACGTTTATTTTAGGCAATTGCCAATGTAGGGTAACTTCGGCCATCCAAAATATTACATTAACTGTCAAAAACACTGATCATTGTTAAGTTTATTTGTAAGCAGCAAAGAAAAACATCATAAAACTTTAAAATGTGACATATCAAACCCCCCACCTCTTTTTCACGATTATTGAATAAAGTAATTCTTTGCAACGAAGCATTGTGGACGAATTTACCAACATTTTTCTTGCTTGTAGTGCCGAGTTGATGGTTACGTGTGAATGAGTGTTTATTTGTGTGTGTGTGTGTGTGTGTGTGTGTGTGTGTGTTTGTGCGTGTGTATTTGTGTCAGTCAGAGAAAGAAAGCGAAGACTGTCAACAGTTATACTTTTGGTGTGTTTTTAGATTTTTAAGTACTTAAGTGGAGTGATTTTTTCTTTGTGATGCTTTAAGATCTGAATCTACCTTTTATTTGTGCAATCATTAATCGTATTCCACTGATTTCCATTATTTGAGATATACTTTGTTTTGTTTTGTTAAACAATGAATTGCAATGAATCAAGTTGACTCTTTACTTCACCGACCGTTTGGGAGATTGACACTAGATGACAAATTAGAAATAAAAAGACTAGTTCCTCACCAACCAACAGATTTTGAATTAACACAGGTGTGGAAATCTCGAAAACGCTCTTTTTCAGTGACATGGTATGACAGGCATGAATGGCTCACAGTTAGTTTAGTCTTTTGTTTTTATTGTCTACTTTTTACAGATACAACAAACACTGACAAATCATGGACATCTATAGGCTATAGTGACCTTAACCACTTCCATCGTATTTCTTAACCTCCTGAACGTTGTTTTAGCACCCTTAAAAGAGTGAAATTTTTTTGTTGCGAAATTCAATGAGACAGGAGTGGTTAAATTCATTAATGATTCTGTCAATTCACAAAGCTGAAATATATGCCATTCCAGATTTCAATAAACACATTATAAAAAGATTTGCAGAGATGAAACATCGCAGTGCAGATTTGTTTTACAAGTACTAAAAGTAAGTAATTTCTGTCATAGGTTTTTTTTCCTCTTTTGATTTACATTTATAACATATTGATTGCATTATCTACCAAATCCAATCCTTTAAATGGTGGACAAAGAATAATTACAAAGACCTTTTCATACGGGACTTGTATCTCAGTGTTGTGGCTTGTTGTTTTCATGAATTATTTGTTTTTGTGAGTTTTGTCCACTCGTAGAAACCATCGACCCTCCCCCACCCTTCCATAAAAGAGAGTTTTTAATATGTCGTGCTCTCTCCTCTTAACCGTGTTCACTGTATTAGAATTTTTTTTCTCATCATGGCACCACCATATGCCGTCAATACGCCACGCCGCTGAGTATGATTATGTTGGCTCTGGAGCTTGTTTAGCAGAAAATTGGGAATGTTATACATTAAAGCATTGCTTTAATCAATCCTAGAAAATAAAAAGGTTGAAACAAGTGTTTGAATAGTGTTTTGATCTAAAGATCTAGCAAATTTCAAAGGACAAAGTTTTACATAAGCCGTCATGTCTCATGGTGAACATGGAGTCAAAATATACTCATAAGTTCTTAGTTTTGTCCGTAAAATAAACTTTTTCGTTCTCAATTACCAGAAAATAATGATTCAATGTTATTTAAGATTTTTTTCGGGTCGTAATATAGAATTTCTGTTTTTTCTTCGTTCATTTTTTATTTAATTATGACCATCCAGTTCTTAACATCATTCACTCAGTTCTCCATTGCTTGAGCCAATAGGCTCACATCAGACGGCTTGCACGATTTATAAGGCTGAATATCATCAGCGTACATATGGAAATTACTGTCATACCTTCTAATAATATCGCCTAATGGTTGCGTGTAAAGTGTGGAGAGTAAAGGCCCCAACACTAAACCATGAGGTACTCCATACATTATTTTAAAAGAAGAGGACTGATTCTCATTTACAATTATTGACTGTGAACGATCATTTAAATACGACTCAAACCACTTCAGTACATTTCCAGACAGTCCAAATGATTCAGAGAGGCGTTTGACAAGTATCGAGTGGTCGATCGTGTCAAACGCCGCACTCAGATCCAGAAGAGCAAGAATAGAAACTTTGCCTTCATCAACCGACGTGGTAATAGATGCAGCTGTTCATCAGCGCTACACGTTACAGATTACGACGACGACGACGACGAGGACGACGGCGTCGACGAGGATGATGATGATGATAATGATGATGATGATGATGATGTTGATGATGATGATGATGATGATGATGATGATGATGATGATGATGATGATGATGATGATGATAAAAATAACAATGGCTATGATAGTGATAAAAAATAATAATGAAACTAATAATAATAATAATTCTTATTATTATTATAATAACAATGATAATGATATGAATAATAAGGTAGTATTGATAATGGTGGCGATGATGATCATGAATATAATGACGTTGATGAAGATGAAGATGATGATTACGACGACGACGACGACGACGACGACGACGGCGACGTCGATGATGATGATGATGATGATGATGATGATGATGATGATGATGATGATGATGATGATGATGATAGGCATAATAATAACGATGATGATGATGATGATGATGATGATGATGATGATGATGATGATGATGATGGTAATGATGATGACGATGATGATGATGATGATGATGATGATGATGATGATGATGATGATGATGATGATGATGATAATAGTCATAATGATGATGATGATGATGATGATGATGATGATGATAATGATGTAACTACCCACCATTGACAAGAATAACCAATGATAAAATAGCAGAGGCTGTCAAAGGAACAATATTCAAGCTAACCGAAACCATGACGAAAAAGAATTATAAAACACTGAAAAACTTCCCTTGAGATTGACGAAAATTTGGTTCTTTTTGCTTATCTAATTCAATTAGTTACAAAAAGGTAATTGTCAAAACACTGGAAATGGGTACCAATATTTATCTACATAAGAAAACCTTTACGCGACAAAGTTTGATCAAAGTGACAATTGTGAGCAATCATATCACAACACATTACACACAAGATAACCAGAGTTGGAAGTCGAACGAAGGGAATCACTAAAACCTGCACACAAAAAATCAACTCGAAGTAAAGCTAAGTTAGACGATTTTATAATGTTTTTATGTTGAGATTATATTATTATTCCTAGTAAAATTCTCTTTATACTGATAATACTACGACCCAATAACTCAAAAAAAAAAAAAAGCATAAGTTTCATTAACAGGTAATTTATACATTAAACATTGAAAACATTTGTTGGGTTTTGTTTTGTTTTTTTTCATTTTTGATAATTACTGAGATAACGATGATAATGAATATTATGGTCCGTTCAACAACCCCTGCGCACTCGTTGGGGTTGATATCTTTATAATCTTCTGATGGATTGTAATGATAATTGGATGGAACACTAGAACTGTTAGTGACGTTAAACCGATTGTTTGGGGGTTTTTTTCTTTTGTTTTTTGTTGTTGTTGTTTGTTTTGTTTTGTTTTGTTTTGTTTTTGCATCGGCTACATTACCATATTTTGGTTTGGGATTTTTATTCTTTACGGTATATTATAAAAATGAAGGGTCTGGGATGAGTGAACATTTAGATGGTTTACAATAACAATATTATACACAGAGAATTCTGTTGTGATTACGATCACTGAACTCCCCACAGGATTGGCCAGGGGATTACTTTTCATGAGATTCATGTGCTCTACCCTCTATCACTGCCATCCTGGGTTCAACATGAAACAGCAAATTGTACACATTGCATACACTTGACATAAACAATTGTTACAATTAATATTTAAACGCCAAAGGCGTAGCTTCCTTTTATGATTTCTACATTCATAAAAATTGATAACAATGTGGATTAAACATAAAAATTGTCAAAATGAAAGAGTATAGCACTGAAAATTTACACGTATTTCTCCAGATAGTCGAAGCGCAGAATTCTTTTTCGTGGCATGCGGCGAATAGCAATACATACGAATACTATTAGTAGATGAGAGTGGAGATGTCAAATGAATAATAATTTGAAACTTTCTACAGCACAAAACATACATGGAATCTGCTTGGTGTTAAAAATAAGTTTAGATTCACTGATATCTCAAATTATTTCATTCTACCCCCCCCCCTTCCAAGTGATATAATTCAAGAATATCAGATGTGAACCGTTCTCGATGGCGATTGGTGGCCAGTCGATTTTCGTGACATGTCTTGTGCGCGGGGATTATGTCTTTGTGAAAGGCAGTTCTCCGCGTCCTTTCTAAGACGGGCATAAAAAATTCGGAGATCTCCCTGGTTTCTGGCATCAATGTCTTTGTCCGAAAACATTTATTAGCACCTATCTGACTGCTTGTGTCGTCCAATATGTGACCCCTCGCCTCAAAACGGTATTATGTCGGGATGATTAAGATGCTAAAAATTGAATTTATAATAAGAAATAACAGACTTAAGTTGAGTTTGTATGATTTACGGAGGAGAATGAATATCATATTTCAGGGTATCGATACTATTAATTCATAGCATTGACCAGTTTAGCGTTAATTTCGGCTTTTTAGCATCTGGTTCATCCCGACATAATACGTTTTGAGACGTTGGGTCACATATAGTATATGTGCGTTGTCCAACAGGGAAGAGATAAATCAAAAAGCGATGTGAGCCTGTTTTCGATGCTGTGAAGAACCATATATAAATGCTCTATCTTTTTACACTATTTGAAACAACCCAAAAATATTTGCTAAGCTACGCCGCTGAACGCAACTTTGTTATAATTAATTTTTGCACGGAAAAGAGAATAAAAACACGATTACTGTAACTGTAAACATTTTAAAGTTTGATTCATATTTTATTATAAACGTTGTAAATATCAAAGAAATTCTGCATTATGAGATAACTGGACTATCACTATCGGTATTCAAAATGTGTATCGTTTCTTGAAAGATAAGCCCACATGCAAAAAAAAAAATAAATCACGTCACTACATTTCTTAACTTTGGTGGATTGACAATTCGTTTAATTGGGAGAAGCTGGGTGGGGTTCCTGGCCTCCCATAGTGGGAAGGGTGGCAATTACTGTGTCTTCTATCCCCATATATATGTTTCCAATTTGCTTTCTGTCTTTGTCTTGGAATGAGATTACTAGGTTTTGTCTTGGCCATGGCTGTAGTGCTTGGCTGGGAGGGAAACAGTTAAATGCATAGTTATTATTAGTTATTATTTTGGGAGATTATTTTTTTCCTTATAAATCATCTCTTTGTTATGTATTTATTTGTTATTTTGAATGTATAATGTAAGCATTTGACTGTATTCCTCTTAGTGGGGACTTGTGCTGGTGTATGGGTGAGACTTTTAAGTGATCTCAAACTAGGTACATTGATGTTGTGCTCTTGGAATCTACATCTGCTGTTTCCTATTTAACCAATTCCTCTTTGTCTTATTTTTTCCTCAAGTCCTTGTAATTCTAGAATCTTTTTACTATCCAATTTTCTTCCTTTTTACTGGCGCTGATATGACCTAAAGGTGTTGCAAGCGCCGTAAAACCCTTAAAAACAAACAAACATAATTAGGAGAAATACTCTTTGTGGGACAGTCGGATTAATGATTGATATGAAATAATGTTATCAAAGGTAAGCATTTCAAGCGAAATGTATTCCCAGTACAAAGCATCCTTATCTCAAAACTGATTCAATGCCCATGAATTTTAATTCTCTTCTTATCGACCATTTTCAGGATTTTTCCCGAAATATCAACAAAAAATTAATATATTTACACTCAAACTCAGAAGCACTAAGGACATACTATACATAATTGTGTGCACCAAAAACAAGCTTTACAAAAACTGTATAATATATTATGGCTATACTAAAGATACAAGACAAATCTGAAAAAGAAAAATGTTGGCTAAATCGTAACGAATGTGATTAAAATTATGAAGAGCCCTGTTGACGAAAGCCTACTTCATACTAACTACTCCCGGAACCTATCTTTATCTGAATTGTCAACATCATTAGGCCTATCTTTAAACAGTACACGGTCTGGCGTAGAAAATGTCAAAAATGTGTCAATTTTGTCAAGTTCACTATGTTTAATTAGATAAGATCTCAACTTAGCTATGAGAGGTCAGAGTTTTGATCACGAGGACGATCTACGAACTACTTCCTTTTTAGAAACAGCTCTTAGCCTCAGAGTATAACAAGAGGTATTCACAATTTACGTCATTGATAAGATACTATGGACTGGAATGTATCATCGGCGCATTTCATGATTTCGCAACAATGTGTCTCTGATACGCAGTGTTTTGGTGTAAATTATGTATAGCAGTGGCATGGAAAACATACGCATCCTTGAAGACATCCGTTTGAAAGGGACTTTGACGCTGATACACTGGAACCGAGGTTAACAAAATTTATTCAACGATTGCAGACTATTTTCGCTCATTTGATTGGTTTTAAAGTGTAAAATACAGTTGATTGGCAATTAAAAATAATGTTTTGGGGCGCCTGAATACAAATCCAACGGGTTTTTTTTCTTTTCTGGGTCAAATTATCATTGAAACAGATGTAGAACAATACAAATTATTACGATTCGAAGGATAAGGATAAAACTATTTAAATGAAATGATAGCTGGGGCCCCCCTTAGTAAAATAAAACCATTGACAAAGGATTTTGATTTTTAAAAAAACTTTCGCAAAAAGACACGAGAAATTCCACACCAGACGGGTGTCCCCGACCTTTATGAATCTAAAATAGGTACAGCATCTTACTTAAGGCACCTGGGACAGGTTTGGGGGAAATGTTACCTGTCCGTTGAATGATTAACCATTTCTAGCCTGAGCTTCAAAGTTGAAGAATATATTTAACAACATTTTGCCATATTTGAAAACCGTAAGTCTTGCACTTACCTTCAATGGGCTTTTAAAAACATTTAAAATTACCAGAATTCAACAATAGTAGAAGTGGCTGCTTCTTGTGTTAAAAGAAAAAAGAAATAGACATCAAAGGCAGTTAAAACTTTGAAATTTCCAATGATTTTTTTTTTTTTTTTTTTTGCATGCTTTCTACGAAGAGCTAGATCTAATGAATGTGACTGTGGAATTATCCCAGGTGTGGAATTCCCCCACCTTACCCTAAAAAAGTACCTTACCTACCATACAATTGGTCCCGAAATTTCCAAGAATCTTACTTGGAGGGGTGGAATAAACGTGTTCTTTCATTTCTTTGTATTTATTAAACTCGCCTATCCCCCTATATCTGTTTTCAGAGTTGCTTCCTGTCTTTGTCTTGGAATGGGATTACTTGGTTTTGTCATGGCTCTTGCCGGAGTCCTTGGCTGAGAGGGAAACAGTCAAATGTATGGTGTTAATTTTGGGAAGTTGTATGTTTTCCCTTGTACATCAGCTCCCTGTTATGTACTGATCGTTTTATTTTATTTTTATTTTGAACATTTATAGTAAACATTTGAGTGTATTCCTCTTAGTGGAATCATGTGCTGGTTTTCGGATGAGACGTTCATGTGATCTCAAACAAAGAACACTGATAGTGTGCTATTGGAATAAACGTCTGTTCCCTTTTTGAACAATTCCTCGTTGTCTTACTTTTTCGTGGGTGCTTTTACTTGTGAACGTTTTTACTCTTATCCCCCCCCCCCCCCCCCAACACACACACACACACCTTTTACTGGTGCTGATATGACCTAAATGTGTTGCAAGCGCCGTAAAATTTTTGAAAACAAACAAACAAGGAAACGTTGTTTTTCTCAGAATTTTTATCGCATTCTAATTTATTAATCGTTTTTTATCTTTTCTATACCTGGTACGAGATGTATTCAGTAAATGAAATGTGAAAAGTTTATCGATATCTTTGTAAAGATAAAATAATGCTAGGTAAGATAAAAAGATTTTGGTCAATCGCATTTGAATAAAAATGTCTTGGGTTCGAAGCCACTGGGTAATTTTGATTTTTTTTCTTTCTTGCAATGAGAATTTGGAATGGAAGTTCTTTTTCTTCTTCATTTTCTCCTTCTCGATTTCCTCCTCTTCTTCTTCCTCCTCCTCCTCCTCCTCCTCCTCCTCCTCCTCCATCATCATCATCATCTCCATCATCATCATCATCATCATCATCATCATCATCATCATCATCATCATCATCATCATCATTATTATCATCATCATCATCATCATCATCATCATCATCACCATCATCATAATCATCATCATCCTTATTATTATATTATTATTATTATTATTATTATTATTATTAATTATTATTATTATTATTATTATTATTATTATTATTATTATTATTATTATTATTATCATCATCATTATTTAAAAACATTGCTTTTCATATATCTATTTGTTTATTTATATGTTTATTTAATTTATTTACAAAAGTTATTTGAAATAGGATCGGGTTGATCTCAGCATTGTTCGTGAGAAGTTTTCCATAGCTCGCAGTCAACTTGCTAAAAGAGGAGTGGTTTTCATTGTGAAATATTTGTTATCGTTTTGCGACAATTGGCAAAGAAAGATAATGTATTGAAATAATCTCAAATGAAACTTCTGTTAGATAATTAAGATGATGTTATCATTAAAGTGACACTCCAAAATTTTCCATAAAATTAATTCAAATATGATATCCTGGAACACGCCCGTGCCCACCTCACTTTCCACGATAAGGGTAGATATGTGTTTAATTATTTAATTGTCGTAATCTAAAATGACACGTATTTAATGTTTTGGTCAGAAAAGTCGTCCTTCAAAAATGGACAGATTTAAATGACCCTCATCTGGCAAAAACTCTCAATCCTGGGACCCTGTTCTGGGACTTCCAGAGCTCCCTGGTTTGGGAGTTTTTACCCAGACGATGGTCATTTATGGGGCAGCGTGGTTCAGCGGTACGGTCTTTGCTTCGTACCCAAAAAGTACCGAGTTCGACCACCCGCCGCTCCGCTGTGTGGCCTTGAGCAAGTCACCTCGCCCTAGCTCACATTGCGGCGCTGCACAGCGGCTGACGCCTGGGTTATTCCAGTCTTCCCTTGGAATAGATTGATCCCAAAGACAAATTTCCCCTTGGAGATGAATAAAGGGAATTTTATTTTTTATTTTATTATTATTATTATTATTATTATTATTATTATTATTATTATTATTATTATTATTATTATTATTATTATTATTATTATTATTATTATTATTATTATTATTATTATTATTATTATTATTTTAATCGATCGATATTTGAAGGACGAGTTTTCATGCCAATTTTAAAAAAAATACGTGTCGTGTCATTCTAGAATACGGCAGTAAACTGGTAAATGACACGAGTTTTATAAGTTAGTCTTAAAGTAAATGTTGCTGCTCGAAGCTCGAAGAAATAAATATCAACATGAAATTGGATGTAAGCTTCAATTTAATATTCGAAAACAGATAAAATGGACGTTTCGGGTTTCCCCTTTATCAACGAAACAGGATGAATGAAACACAACAGACGAATGGGAAAATGTGGTAGTGTCGCTGTTAAGATGAATTCATCTTAAAACAACGACACTTCCACATTATCTCATTCGTCTCTAGTGTTTCATTCATCCGATTTTGTTGATAAAAGGGAAACCCGAAACGTCCATTTTATCTGTTTTCGTATATTAAATTGAAGCTTGCATTCAACTTCCCATTGTTAAGTTAGGCTTAAGACTGCAAATTATGTGACCCAACGTCTCAAAGCTGTAGATATTATTTTGGGATAAACTGGATGTCAGAAAGGAATTTTTTTTATCAAAGTGTCAAGATAATATTATGAGAAATTTTGGGTTTTATCAGTTCAGCAAATCATGTTCGTTCTCCCTTAAATTCATTGTTTCAAGTGTGGCCTGATGTTTCGTTATTTTACGTGATTTAAGAATTAACTAAAAATAATTTTTGTCGTTTCTATGGAACTCAATACAAGAGATTTCTTTCTTTCTTATCACAGCTATATATTAAAAACAAAGGATTTATTTTAGTTTTTATTTCTCGCTTTTAAGAATCTATGTATATCCTTTACCCTCATAAAAAAAGAACAATAAAAGAAACAAAATTTAAAAAAAAAACAAAAGCAAAAAACTAAAAACTAAACAACGACAACAACAACAAAACAAAAACAACATCCACACTCCACACACACACAAAGAGAATATCAAACAAACAAAAATCCAACAACCCCTCCACCCTTCCCCATCCCTAAACAAACAAGCTAAAAACAAAACAAGCTAAAAAAACATTTTTAAACAACAATCAAGCAATAAAAGACAAAAACAAAAAACAAAAAAAAAAAAAAAAACACAAAAAAAAAAACACACAAAAAACAACAACCCATAACAAACAAAAAAAAAAAAACAAAAAACAAAAAAACAAAACAAAAACAAAACCAAAACAAAACAAAGCAACAAAACCAAAAAAAAAAAAAAAACCAACAGAAAACAAAAACAAAAAAAAAACAACAAAAAAACAAAAAAAAAAAAAAACAACAAAACAAAACGCAAACAAAAACAAACAAAACAAAACGAACATAATTTAATCAAGAAGGATTTATTTGTTTGTTTGTTTAGGGCCTATATATGATTTCTCTTTGAAGGCCACATGGATACAAGCTTGCTTTTCATACAGTGCGTCTTTTTGTACTGACTATGGTACTTCATCTGTGCTGACACTCTTTCAATGTCCATCGCTGCCGTGTCCATTCACAGATTCTAATCCACACCAGTTGAGTGGAGCTATGCGTAAAATGCCTTACAAATGGACACAAAACAATGTCCAGAGGTTTTCATCATCACCCATCAGTCAGTGACAAAGCTCAACATGTCTGTGATGAAGTCAAATCGATAGAAATTAGACTCGTTGTAGGAGATTTCTATCTACTGGGACATATTTAATAAGAGTTTTCCGTTGTCTCACGAGGCACTAAGTAGTCAAGAATAGCATGATATATAAATACATTTATAAATAAGCTAAATAATATGTCACATGGAAATTATTCATAAATTACAAATTATAATATGTTTTCATCATGACTTTGTAAAAGACAGTAATAATGATTTTTTTTTTTTCTGCTATAGAAATAAAACAGATTTAATAATAACTGGTAGAAGTAACGAGCAGAATGTATCTACTACAATTTAAACGCATACACAAACTCATATATTATAATATATTATAGGAGATAAACAAACACAACTCTCTCTCTCTCTCTCTCTCTCTCTCTCTCTCTCTCTCTCTCTCTCTCTCTCTCTCTCTCTCTCTCTCTCTCTCTCTCTCTCTCAAATAATAATAAACAACGATGCTTCCTTTGGTTTGTACCTCCTTTTTTTTTTTTAGGTCGTTTCGGTTAACTCATAGTTCAAATGAACAAAAACAGTCATTTATTTATTTATATTTGACCCCGTATGACTCCCCCCCCCCCCCCCCAAACACACACACACACACACACACACACACACACACACACACACACACACACACGGTCGAATAATCACTTCGATTCGAAAAGAAATTTTAACTAAAGTAAAAAGCGAATCTTTCATTATAAGATGAGCAGTTCATAGTTCATAGTTCATGGCCGGTTGTCAGGAAGGAGCGCGCGCTAGACGAAACCGAAACTTACAACAACGTAAACTGCAAAACTGAGTGACCATATTTATTGTTTGTAGTGTAGTCTGATTGAATGACTGACAACGAATCCAAATCCTAGCCTTTTAGTTTCCCTCTTTAAAAAATGAATAAGGAGTGATGCAAATATCATTTCAGTCGGGTAATCATAGGTTAAATTTGAACTTTAATAATTCTGGGTCCATGTTCAGACACACATAAGTTATAAATAAGACTTATGATGATAAGTTTCACATCATCATAGTAGTCGTCATACATACCATACATAGTCATGGTACTACCGCAAACTCGGGGACCCAAATAATTTTGGGAGTTTGGGAGGGGGGAAACTTAAACAAAAAAAGTCTAGAGTAGGGGGTTTGGGAGGGGAGAGACTAAAAAAAAAAAGTTTCCCCCCTCCCAAACCCCCAAAATTATTTTTTAAAAAAGTTTCCCCCCTCCCAAAACCCCTAAATTATTTGGGTCCCCGAGTACTATTTCTCCGAATGCTATGGAAAATAAACATGATGGGATCTGTTTCTCCTAACGGTTTCCGTTCTCAAGATGTTTTTTTTTTTGTTATTTGCGAGAGTGTCTGTGTGAACGGGTGAAGTGAATGTGTATGAATTTTTGGGGGTTTTCTTTTGCCAGTGCTTGGGCGCTCTGTATATTATTCCCTCTTTCTGTTAGACTTCTATCTTGAGTTTGTGCTGTCTTTCAACCTCTGTTCCCGTCTTGAGACTTTGGCTAATTTCTGTTCTCTCTTTGATAGTGCAGCGCGAAGTGCAAATGTGAAAGCACCATATAGAGTAGTCGCCATAGCACAACTTTTTGATAAAACAATATATGCCTAAAAAACGCTAGCTTGATGATTCATGAGAATTCCCTGTCCACTCTGTTTGAGCTTTTACTTTTGCATTGACCTCGTGTCCGTAACCCATCAGCTACTGGCGGCTAGCCGACCATTTGGAGAAATAGAGTTATGATATGATATGATATGATATAAGTCCAGATTTATGTAGGCTTTTACAGCCTTTTATCTGCTCTTGTGCATTCGTGAACGTATATAATTCAAGTCTCTCAAAACTGGGCATGCCACATAGTGGAAGGAGGTGTCTGAATTTAACTTTACAAACAGTATTTTTCTGTTTCACAATGAGCATCAAGACGGCACTTGAATGCCTGCAATGAAGGGGCATCGACAACTGTTGCAGGCAGGCGGTTCCATTTGTCGACTACCCTAACTGAGAAAAAGTTCTGCCTAAGGTTTAGAGAACACCTTTCTTTGGAGAGTTTGAATCTGTGTCCTCTGGTGGTGCTGGTGGAATCAAGATTTAGAGGGCTCGTGCTAACATAGTGTAAATTATGTGTGTATTTGTACGCTTCAATTAGGTCTCCTCTGTCTCTCCTATACTGCATGCTAGGTATTCTTATCTTTTTCAGTCTTTCTGTGTATTCTAGATCTTTGAATCCCGGAATGACCCGAGTTGCGCGTCTTAGAACACTTTCTATGAGGTCTTTGTTTTTCTGTAGTCGTGGTGCCCATGCTACATTGCCAAATTCCAAGTGGGGACGTACAAGTGCAGTGAACAATTGTCTCATGTTATCTCTATCAATATGAGTGAACGACCTCCTAATGAGGCCAACGATTCTGTTTGCTTTATTTACTTGGGTTTCTATGTGCTTAGAGAACTTCAGTTCCTGATCTACTAACACACCTAAATCTTTTTCCTCTTCAGTAGGCTGAAGTATGACAGTCTCGCTAGAGTCATGATTTCTCATTGTGTACTGATGGTGCGGGTTTCTATATCCCCAGTGCAAGACATGGCACTTGTCTGCATTAAACCTAAGCTGCCATTTATCAGCCCACTGTACCAAGCTGTCAAGATCACTTTGGAGCTGAGTTATGAACTCTACCTTGTCTACTCTAGAGAACACCTTAGTGTCATCTGCATACATTTGGCAGAGAGAGTCCACAACGTCTGGAAGATCGTTAATAAATATTACAAACAAAACTGGACCGAGGCAGCTTCCCTGCGAAACACCACTCGATACTGGTGCCCAGTCCGAAAAACTGCCGTTCACCCTAACACGCTGTCTTCTCCCAATCAGGAAATCTGAGATCCAAGCTAGCAAACATGAACTGATGCCATATGATCCAAGTTTCTTAATAAGGCGTTGATGTGGAACACTGTCAAATGCTTTGGCGAAATCAAGGTACACTACATCAACAGGTATGCCACTGTCCAAATACCTAGTCCAAGAGTCGAGAGCAGCTAACAAATTAGTGGTACATGAGCGTTTTGATATAAAACCGTGTTGATACTCAGACAGCAACTTTTGTTCCATTAAGTATTTGACTACTTTGTCCCTAATCACGGATTCCATTATTTTGCAAATCACACACGTTAATGATACCGGACGATAGTTACTTGCTTTGCTCTTCTCACCCTTTTTAAAAAGTGGAGTTACATTTGCATCTTTCCAGATGCTGGGCAGCTTCCCTTCCCTAAGTGACTTGTTGAACAACTTTGCTAAGGGTTCTGCTAGCTGTTCTGCCAGTTCTTTTAGTACACATGGGTGTAACCCATCAGGGCCAGAGGATTTCGAGGAGCCTAAATTTTTAAGCTTATTCCACACATCTTTACAAGTGAATATAATGTCACTAAGAGAAGAGTCAACTTCAGATTTTTCACAATCAGGAATATCCCTCACTCTCTCGTTTGTAAATACACTACAGAAAAATGTATTGAGGAGGTTTGCCTTATCTTTGTCAGCTGACACAAGTTTACCGTCACTGTCCTTGAGGTCGGCTAGGCCTTCTTGCACTTTCATCTTACTCTTAGCATAGGAGAAGAATGCCTTTGGATTATTTTTCGCATCTTGCGCTATAGACTTTTCATAGTCTAGAACTGCTTTCCGGCACGCCGCTTTTGCTTGGTTCCTGGCTCTTGTGTAGGCTACCAGTCTTTCTGGTCTAGTGTTCCCAAGTATTTCTTGTATGTCTTTTTCTTATTACGTAACTTAGACATAGCCATCTCACTCCACCAGACAGGTGTCTTGCGTTTGCCTGCAGGCCCTGATCCACTTTTAGGAATACATTCCTCAGTTGCAGTTTCTACAGTCTTTTTGATGCAGTTCCATGTATCATTTGCATCCTTATCCTGAATTTTGGCAAGTAAATTGCTGTCATTCACGCACTTTCTCAGTTTATCAAAGTCAGCTTTTTTGTAGTTATACCGTCTTTCTTTCTTTACTTCAATTTTTGTGCTACACACAAAGTTAAAAGCTAAAACATGATGATGACTTTTGCCAAGGGGAGCGTTATGAGTCAAATTTTTCACCATGCTCTCTTCAGATGATAAAACAAGGTCTATGAGTGTTGGTTTCTGATCCCCTCGAAAATGCGTTGGCGACTTAACATGCTGATAGAGGAAAGAGTCTCTATAGAACTCTAAGAATTCTAATGCTTTGTTGCCTGAGGCTGTCTCATTTACCCAATCAACATCTGGTTGATTGAAGTCACCGGTGATTAATACATATGCCCTATCCTTAGTAAGGTCCAGCATAACATAACATGTGGTATAGGGCAAAATAGGATAAGATCCTTTGAATGCCCTTAATATTAATTAGTGATGCCATAAATCTTTGATTAAATATTACAATAACGATACACGTGGTAAAGATAGTATTTCAACTTAAATGTACTCATAGTCTGATACAACTTCTGGTGTTCTCTGGGGAACTAGTTGGAGACCTATACGCACATCCAGCTAGTAATTTTTCACCATCCCTCACTTTCACTTCGATCCAAACACTCTCATTAGCTAACTTTTGGTCAGGTGTCAGGGTGATTTCTTGTGCACCTATCTCCTCTTTCACATAAATGATGATACCCCTGTGACCGTTAATTTGGTTGTCAAAACAATTAGAAAATGAACAATAACCATCCATGTCAACTTCAGCTTTCTGTACAGCCCACTTAAAATGTTTTGGTAAAACTTCTGATACAAAGAGAATATCTGGCTGCTCATGTAAAAGAAAATGAGACAACTCTAAACGCTTGTTTAACAAAGTATCTACATTTGTACACACGCATTTTAGCATTGATTTTGGACGTCCTATTCCATCCTGTCCTTGCCCGGGTTGAGGATAACCGCTGTTGGTGTATCCCTGAAGGCGTTTACTATTTTCATATGTCTTATGACCCATCTGGCCTTCTCCCCGTTTCTGTCTGATTCGGCTTGCTTCTGTTGTTTTAGCTTGACAAGAGCTCGCGATTCTTCTCTTTCTAAAGGGGTACGATCACGTCCAATACTCATTTGTTTAAACTCAGGCTTTGATCCAAGGTTCTTCGCTGCTTTTAGGATTTGTGATACTTGATCACTGTTAATTAATATGATCTTCATAGGTCTATTATCGTCATTCTTTTTCCCTAATCTGACAATCTTCCTGTACTCAACTCCTGTCTCAGTCTCTAGACCCTGTCTACAAAGCTTCTGAAAATATTTGGCATCCTCCTCCTTGCGAGCTTCAGGATCATCACATTTGTGAACCGGAACATTGAACACAATTAGATTGTTTTTTCGTGCTTCACGTTCAGCCATCTCTTTGACACCGTCAGATGCTAAATTTGCAGTGGCTTCATCAATCTTTGTTTCAACTTCATTTTGCGTGCTTGATAGCTTGCCTATTTTCTCCTCCAGTGACTTCAGATTATTTTCCAACTTTTTGAGATCCACTATTGAAGCTTTGTGTGTGAGTTCAGATTCAATATTTGAAATTCTAGCTTCTACAGCTCCAAGAAATTCACTGCACTTATCCTCAATGGCTTTATCTGTTTTTACTGAGAGCAGCGCTGGTTGCACACAATATTCACAGAACCATCGAAGGTCTGGCCTTGCAATGGCACAGTACGTCTCGGGTGACATGTTCAGACAACCAGTACATGCCCAACCATCACATCTATCACACTGCAAAAGGCTATCTGATTGCTCTGTAAATTTTTTATCGCACAGGATACATATATGAAAATCAGTCTCATTGTCAGAAGCTTGTTTACTTTTGACAGGTTCCACTTTCAAATCAACTCCATTGCTGTCCTTGGAAGGTTTAATGTGATTGCGATTCTCACTGCCGCTTCTGCTTCCACTTCTTGTCTTAGGGATAGCACTCATCTTGGACTTGAGTACAGGCAGTCCGCTGATCAATCTGACGCACAAGTCCAAATGTACTCACAGTATTCTCAAATAAATTCCTTTCAAAAACCCACACAGTTCCTAAAATCACTAATGAGTTTGAAGTCTTGTATACTATACGCTTTCACAGTTGAATGTTTAAGTCAGCCATTTTGAAAATTCAAATCTATCTTGTTTACACTCAGTCCAAGTCTCACTACTAAGATCCTATCCACCAATGGTCATCCATAAGGGAGGCCCACAGAAAAGCATTGTTGCAGGCGACAGGACAGCAAGATATGTTCACGAGAATAGATGGGAATTAAGTCGTCAAAATGTATGACCATACCCAGATCCACATACTTTGCAGGTCTAATAGCCGAACGCAATTATGTTTTGATGTTGCTGGATAATAATAGTGTACATTTATATACTGCCATCTCATGCAATATGAGCTCTAGACGCTCAAGAAGAAGAAGAAGGAGGAGAAGATTACAGTTACTAAATCTGTCTTATGAGTTCAAGTTTATTTTCCTGAGCGTTCGGAGAAATGGAGCTGGCCTTTATTATATTATATTTTTTAGTTTTTAGCGATTTTGGTATTTGATTCAGTTGCAATGCCCAATAAATATTACTATTTATTTAAATTTAAGATAAGTTTCATTTCTATTAAAATAAAGATAAAAAAGTCCTTCAGAGTAGAGCCACCAGGCCCATGGAGCCGGAGTTTATCCCGGTTTCTATAGTGTGAAACGGACAATAGCACTTGTGTGCAGTGCTACCCTTTGGATGGGACGCTAGTCTATTGCAAAGTACTACTGCCAGATCTAACAGCCCCAGCAACCTTATCTCTGCTGGGTGGACAGGGGGGTCAGAAAAAAATCTTGACTGCACCTGGGATTGATCTTGATCCCTTTGTTTGTGAAGTGCGTGCTCTAACTCTACCAACTAAGCTATTGAGACCCCTTCATTGTTATACGTGCTGTGTTTTTTCTTATTTCAAAAACAATTTGCTGAGTCGACGCCATTATGTTACTGTGTTTCCCATCAGTTTTTATTTTGCAAGTGATGACAAACATGTTTCATCAGGATATAGTATCTCTAGTTAGGGTTGAAAGGGGGGGGGGGCGTAGAAAAATCTCCTCTTTAGGTGCTATGAAACTACAGAAGTCCTCCCTTATTCTTCCTTGCTTATGTTTTTTTTAAATGACAAAATATTCCAGATTCTGCCCCTTATTACTTAATACTAATCTTAATCTAATAAGGCTGTCACTATTATGCCTTGTATTGACTGGGTAAAACTTTTGCTGTTCTTATCTTTATAGATATATCGCAATGTCAACATGATCTTCTTCTGGAATATTTATTGGTGCCGTTCTCGAACAGACCGACCATATCTTAAATGGTCTACTTGCCTTTGTGATTGACAGGTATGGACCTACGTGCCTTTTTTTTGTGATTGGCAGATGAGGGCCTACCTATTGCCCCTCATCTCGACAATGTTTAGAAAAAAACAATAGCTGATAGATGCGTCTAGTTGTGTGATGTTCATGATTTAACCTTTAATCGATACATATTACATGCCGGCATTATGACCATATCTGGATATATAAGAAATGGGTGTTTGATATTAACCAGCTTTCACTTTCAAGATTGGGTTTTCAATTGTTTGCGCATAACGACCATATATGGAAAGATTATGAAGAAGGTTTTGGTTGGCTAATGAACTTTGGACAAGAGGCATAATATAATAAGCGAGCTTGTTTTTCTGCATTTTATTCAATCACAACAACTATCAACTATCAAGATGCATTTGAAACACTTCTACACTACCCTCATCCCGACTGAGGAAGCTGCTACAACATTTTTGATGGATCCAGCCTTGTTGACAGATATCAACGCATGTGGTGATCCTTGTGGACAGTCTCAAGCCTGTTTAATTGCAGAGGAAATGTTGTACATGCGCAAACTATAATTTTAGGACAGACTATTAATCAGAATTTTTTTCTTTGTAGGACACCCAAACATTAATGCGGCCGTTGACAGTCTCAAGCCTGTATAAACGCAGAGTGGAAATGTCGAGGTGGTAGGTCTGCTACTAGAACAGAAACGCGTGGTTGTAGAGTGGGAGGTTTGCTACAAGAACTGATAATGTGAGGTGTGTCTGCTAAGAGAACAGCACCAATTTATGTCGATATACGAAATCCTTTATTTACTAATGTTTTATAGCGAAAAATAAGAAAACAACAACAAAAACTGAACTTTGATGGTTTGTCGATATAAACACTCTGCACTGTATTAATTCCAATCACTTACACTCACTCACACACACACAAAATCAACAAGAAGTTGAAGGACAATAATTTTTGTTTACCTTTAGTTGATCCTATTGTTCTATCCACCAGGTATGCATCTACGATCAACATGTTCCAGTTACTAAATCTGTCATCCCCCGACTCTTAATAAGTTTTCCTGACTGCAAACATGGGTAAATTATCCAGGAAAAAGACTTTTGATGGCAAGACAAAAGTGAGTTTGGCATATTATGTTGCACATATTAATATTAAAAATTAAATTTTTTTTTTTTTTTAATTCGATTAAACCAAGTTACAATTATCTATAAAAAAGTGTAGAAAAGAAGTTTTTAGTCTTGTCTGACTGTCCATAATGGTCAGAGTTTGAGTTTGTCTTTTGTATTGTGTATTGGTTAGTCATTCTTTGGGTTTGGAGGCCACAGATTTATATCCTACTGGAGATACTGGGATATTTTATCATGACCTCAGAGTTATATATATAACTTAAATTTAAAATGACTAATTATATATATAATATATATATATATATATATATATATATATATATATTATATATATATATATATATATGTATGTAGGTTTTCCACTTATGTACTTGGGAAGCAAGAAAAACTCTCTTTCTGCTTTTCTCACTTACATTAAAAACCAAATAATTATTTTTATATAATGGAGGCAGCGTGGCTCAGCGGTACGGTCTTTGCTTCGTACCCGAAGGGTACCAAGTTCGATCGCCTGCCGCTGCGTTGTGTTGCCTTGAGCAAGTCACCTAGCCCTAGCTCAATTTGCGCTGCACTGCGGCTGACGCCTGGGTTGTTCCAGTCTTCCCTTGGAATAGACCCTAGAGACAAATTTCCCCTATGGGATGAATAAAGGAAATTATTATTTATTTTAAAAAATTTATTTATCATATGGTATTTCCACATTCTTATATCACTTTTCTACTTCACCTTCTTTTTAGGCTGATTGGAATGATACTGATGTTTTTCCCTCTTTTCTTTTTTATTTCAATTATTGTTTTACACAGGATGATAAGCAGCAAAGAAAGATTTCTTCCTTTTTTGAAGTGAGTCAATATAGAATTCTTTTGATACCCGTATGAAAGTGAAAGCATATAGTCCTATATTTAATTTACCTACATTTTTAATTTACAACAAATTACAAGAATTTTATTTCCTACCATAAATTAATTTCTACCTGGAGAATTTATAATTTCAGTCAGGGCAATACAATAAAATTATATTCTTAATAAGTAAAAACAAGGCATAGAGAGCACAAGAGCAATTTCCTTTCAACCTTTTCTCTAAATCATTTTAAGAATGAGCTATAACTATCAACTGTCCCAGTGTGGCTATGTGGTCTTGCGGTAAAACATGCTTTCAGATCAGAAGGTCCTGGGTTCGAGCCTTGCTCGACGCATAGTTGAGTTCTTGGAAAAGGCTCTTTACTCAAATTCTCTCACCGCACTCAGGTGCAAAATTAGTACCTGGCCGTTAACAGCGTTGTCTCTGTCCGAAAAAATTGAATATCGCCTAACAGGCGTCCTGTCCCGTCCTACGTGTTAAGTGTTGCTGTTGGCCAGGGACCCCTTGTAAAGCACTTTGACCATGTTTGGTGGATATTGCGCTATATAAAAGCTCAATTTAATCAACTGTCAGTGCAAGTTGAAGAATAATTAATAGGGCTCAACTGGTTCTTCAATTTAAAGGCAGTGGTGCCAATCTTATGTACAGAATTTGCTTAGGTGTGTACATATTTTTAAATTTTTATTAAGTATTTTTAACAATCATAGACTCTTTTAGTGTACTTAAACACTTTAATCTGTTTGCTGACTTGGACGTTCATATGAGGGAGGTCAATATTATAGTATTTTATTGGTTGGTCATATCGGATTTATAAATGGATTCTGGAAGAAGATGCTATTTATTGTCTATAAAAAGTAAGTTTATTCATTAATTTAAATTATCAATGATAATATTGCTAGTATGATCTTATTAGCCATTATCAAATTTAGGGCTAATTATCGTTTTTGAAGGATTGTACATATTTTTTCAAAATCTTACTCATTTTGGATCTCCGTTGTACACATTTTCATGGGCTAGGGTTGGCAGCATTGTAAATATTGAGCACTTGACAAAATCTCTCATTTCTCCCATCTGTGATTTAGTCTCTGGGTTCAGAGTGTTGTGTCATTGACCAAATGATAGCATTGTAGCAAATGATTTCATTCTATATTTCATTCTACAGAAACAGGGATCAACTCTAGTTATGTAAATAGAAGGATAAATTCTTCTATTGAATAGCTGCACAACTAGTAAATGGAAGAGCGTTATCTGAGTTGACAAAAATTTCACGCATATTTCCCTGGAATTTTCAAATTTTTAGTACCTTAAAGATCCTCCTCAGAATCTGTGATGATTAGCACTTTTTATATATTTATTTTCTACAAGAACAAAGTCAATTTGTCCAACATTTTATGAGTCATTCCTTTTATCCAAGTATTTAATTGTATTTATTTTTATTTTTTTCAGAATAAGCCTGCCAATAAACAAGACTCCAGCAAGCTTTTTACTTCAATTACAGAATCAAAGAAGGCCTTTAGTCATGAGTCGAGCCACAGTAATAATAAAATATCTTCTTTATCCTCCACTTCAAGAGGAGGAGCCGTCAGATCTGTAGATTCATTAACTCTTTTCAATGGCAAGGAAATTATTTGTGTTGATGACGATAATGACACCCCCCAGAAAGGAAAAGAATTTGATATTGCAAGTCGAGACAATTGCGTTACGTCAGTTGACAATGAAGGTGGCAGAAATAGTAAAGAGGATGAAATTGATGAGGCACCAAATACATTGCTATCAAAATCTTTACAGAATATAGATAACGACAAATATCCAAAATGTCCCAAGGATATAGAGCAAAAAGCTAAAATGCCTCTGGACAACATCACTACAATAACACCTTCAAAAGAAATACAAGACACAGAAAGAGCCTCTAGCCCAGATGTAATTTACAACACACCAAATGTGGACAGTGGGGGTGGTCGAATGAAGTTTAAGGGTAAACAAGGTGGGAGGAGCTTTTTACGCCCTTTTCACCTTGTTACCAAACAGCCCGATTTAAAACCTGCAGAACAGAGATTGAATCCCAAGAGAAAAGTGAATAAAACAATAGGTCCGGTGTCAGTAAGTTTTAATTCTTCAGATGTTACAAAATCAAATAATTGTTTTACAGATAAAATTTTGGACAGTAATGATATAGTTTCCAGTCCTGATTCAACTAAGCCTATTCAAAATGATTTGGGAAAAGAGACTGCAATAATTAGTTTGGCACAGAAAAATGTTGGTGATTTTGGAAATATTCATAAAGATGCTCAATGTGATGGAATATGTATACAAGAATCGCAATCCACCGACAGAATGACTGATCCTAACCAATTCGTTTCTCTTCTTCCAAAAACCAAATTTTGTGAGGGATCAGAAAAAAATGATGACAAACCCAAATCTTGTGATGAAGAGGCTGATGCCGGCGTGGGTTCTAACAGGAATGCAAAGACTGAGAATGAAATGACATCTAAACACACACCGACAAAGATTTATCATCAGTCTGATTTGGCTGACTTGGTTATGGTCAAACGTATGGCCAAGTCTGGGCTTTCTCCTGCATCAAAGCGTCTTTCAGGACAGTTAACATCAATGATGGACATAGACTTTGACATATCTATGGATGACAATGGTGTAGAGAAAGTAAAAAGGAATTTGAATTTAAGCACAAAACCTGAAGCTAAAATTGAGAAAACCACAAACGATTCTAGTTCTTCTGAGGCTCAGAAAGATTCAGATGTAGACTATAATACACTGTACGATATTCCATTATCTCCAAAGAAAGCTGCGGGGTCAAATGAGGCAAAAAGAAGTTTAACATCCAAATCGTACAGTGATTTTAACATTGAACTGTTGGGAATTGATAATAGTTTTGATGGCAATAAGAATTCCACTCCTTCAGTTCCTCAGAAAACCAAACCATCTAAATTTACTGTGAAAAAAGCAGAAGCTTTGGGATGGAAAGGAGTGATGAAAATTGAATCCAAAACGACCACAACTCTGAAGGATGATGATTTGCTTGATGAACTGATGCAGGGCTTGAACTCATCCGGAAATAATGTGAAATCTTGCAAATCTCCGAACAGATCTAAGAAAATGAAGTCAACAATAGCTGCGAGTGCGAGTTCTTTAAATTTTACTGAACACAGCATGTCTGAAAATACATCATCAGTTTTGACTTTGCCAAGCGATGATGTGTTCCTATCTCTAGGTATGGATTTGCCAGAGGAAACAAACGCTAACTTTGCTCCTGCATCAAAGAGGAATGGCAAGTTGCTGTGCGACAATCATGAAGATGAAGATACTGGTGTTTTCAAGAGTGATTTGGCAGTCTCTAATGATGTTGTTATAACAAAGAAGAAACAAGGAATTACTGATGAACATGGTTTATTGAATTGTTCAGATTCAGATATGCTTCTGCTTGCTGAACTGGATGATGAAACAAATGGAGACTCTGGAAAGAAACAAGCAGGGCATAAGGATCTGACCAGTAGTTTTGGTGCTTTATCTCCCTTTAAAGTGCCAAAAGGGTAAGTGGGTTTTTTAAAGTGTTATTTAGTTTGAGTTTGACCCAATGTTCCACGTGTGTATGTAGACCAGTGGACTATTATGATAAATTTAGCTTTATTAACCTTTATTTGTTATTGTTAGAAATTTTACTCTAACAGCTTTTTAAAACTAATTTTGAATGTAATAATTGTGTAAAAATATCACATTTTGACAGCCTTTTATTTTTCTATTTTATGTCTAAATTATCATAATCTGTGATATTGTTAATTTGACAAAACAAATATAATAATATCACCATCGTTAATTTAACATTACAGGAGGCCAACATCATCCTTCAAATCTGAATTTCGATTCTCTGATCTGTGGCAAAGGTTTATAGTTAAGGATGTCACTTATGACAGGTAAAATTTCTTTTCATTAAAACGGGTGATCAAGATTGTGCTACAGAATTCATTTTTATTAAAGTTAGTTCCTTAAGCTCTTTAATGACTTGAGTTGACTTAAGCCAATAACCCCAGACCGAGCCTAAGACCTTTCTTTGATTATCCTTTCACCATCTGATTCTTCCCTTGTCCATCTTTTCCAATGGTTTCCATGTGCTCCATTGCCAAAAATCTCTCTCTCTCTCTCTCTCTCTCTCTCTCTCTCTCTCTCTCTCTCTCTCTCTCTCCTCTTTCTCCTCTCTCTTCTTTCTCTTTCTCTCTCTCTCTCTCTCTCTCCTCTCTCTCTCTCTCTCTCTCACACACACACACACACACACACACACACACACATTTACAATTTTCGCCTATATTATTATGACAATCTAGTATAAATATATATATGTATTTTGTGTTTACTTGAGAAAGGCCAAAGTCCGAAATGTCGTTTGTTTTGTGTTGTTCATTCATGAGTCAGATTTACTCCCTTTATCTTTATCTCCATTTTATTGACTCATTTAGGCACCTCTATTTATTAGTTTTACTACCAAAAATTTCATGCCCTCCCCAGTCATCTCCACCTTTATGATTCCAAGACAGATCCTGCCTTTTGATGATGCAGGCAGTTTTTTAAAAAGATAATCGCCCAGATTTTATTGCCGGACTGCTTGAACCCCCCTCGTTTTCATCAAGAGATTGGTAACAGCAATGCGAGTCTTGCTTTGTTGAAGCTTGAGTTGCATTGCTGTTACAATAGTCTTGGTGGGGACGGTAAAGAAACACTTTTTATGTTAAAGAGCAAAATCATACCTTGTAGTCTTTCAGAGTCATTGGGCCCATGGAGCCGGAGTTTATCCCAGTTTCTGTAGCGTGAAAAGATACAATATCAATTGCTTGCAACCCTTTGGGTAGGATGCTAGTCTATCGCACAGTACTTTCCACCAGATCCAACAGACCCAGCTATCCAAACACTGCTGGGTGGACAGGGGTCAGAAAAATTTCTCGACTGCACTCGGGATCGATCTCGACCCCTTTCCGTGTGAAGTGAGTGCTCTACCGACTGACCGATAGGGACCCCCAAAATCATACCTTGACTGATGGGTTATTCAAATGTAGTGACAATATTTTCTATGTTTATTTAGTTAAATATAATCTGATAACAAATTCTTTTAGGACGTCAAGCATCAACATTTAAAAAAAAAAAGAAAAGATCAAGATCATTAATTCCATTTTATGATTTTTATCATTTTCCTTTGAAAGTTTTAATTTTAATTTCCTATCTGTAAATGTACCCAAAAAATGTATTAAAAGAGTAAATATTTTCATCTGTATAGTACATTTCCACGGAATAAAAACGTTGATATGCTTTCCAATGCTTTGTTTTTTCCTTGAGGACACATAAAGTCAAATTTTCATTTCATTAAGCACAAGTCACCTGATAGGCGTTCTTATTTGAGTTAGTACTCTAACAATATCTGTCACTGCCTTTAGCCAGGCCCTCGGTCACCCTCCATTGTAATTCTTCGTCAGAAAAGGACATTCATCCATGAACATGTCATAAATTCTCAGTAAAAAATGTTTCTTTTTATTCCTCAGTAATGATGATGAAAAACACCTGAGTCTATGTGGGGAGAGTGAATCGACTCCATTATTTTTCTGCATTCTGCAAGGATTTTGGTAAGATTTGGATGAAATACCACACTTAGACTAACATCAATCCAGTTTAAATTTAGCTTTTACTGCAACTGCTGGCTTGCTCAACTAAACAGCCAATGATAACTCAGAGAAAAAAACTTCAGTTTCCGACCTGTCAAGATAAATGTCTATAATGTGTAATGTGTATGTCAGCTTATGTGAATTTAATCTTGATGGAAACAAAAAACAGAGACAAAACTTTTTTATAGTTATAGCTGCTATGTACCTATCTTGTCTTCTGTTAGTGTTGTCTACAGTCTTCTATTGCTTGGCTATGTGATCTTGTGGTATGACACTCACTTTGGGTTCTCGAGCCTTGCTCGGCGCATTGTTGAGTCCTTGGAAAAGGCTCTTTACTCGCATTCTCTCACCGTACTCAGGTGTAAAATGAATACCTGGTCGTTAAACTAGCGTTGTCTCTGTCCGAACATATCTGTCTGTTATAATATCACTTAACAGGTGTCATGACTCATCCTACATGTTAAGTGTTGCTGTTGGTCAGGGACCCCTTGTAAAAAAGCGCTTTGAGCATGTTTAATGGATATTGCGTTATATAAAAGCTCAATTTTTAAATTAAAAAATGCTCAAGTTTTTAGTGTTGCCAACTGTGGTAACAGTTTAGCAGTAATAGTAAGGTAGAAATATCATGTTGACAAACCTTGTTTGATGTTGGTTGAAAAAGGGGGTATTGAATCTGACTCATTTGGCCAATGTTATTACATGTCATCTATTATGTTCATTTTTGTTCATTTTTTTCTCTTCCAAAATTAGAGCTAATGTGTATTTTCCAATTCTGGATTTTGTTGGTCTTACAGGGTTTATTGCTTTTTAAATTTTTTTTTTTTATTGGTCCCTTGATTAGTTAGGTATAAATTTGCCAAATTTGAGAAGTAAAGGGAGAGGGGGAGAGAGGATGAGCCATTGGCTCAGTGGTAGGGTCTTTACTTTTGGTTCAAAAAAGGGAGTGGATTAAAAATTCACCCCAAATACCGGAGCAGATTCAATGTCTCAATCATTTCTATGTTACATGTCTGTGTTGAGAATATTGGCTATTATAAGCTTAAATGCTGGCCAGCTAACTTCGTGGCATTTGTGTGTGTTGAACCCGTGACGTCAAGAAGTCAGGGAGAGAAGGCTCTAGTTAAACTAAGGTTTCATGCGACTTTTTTTTGGGATCGTGGGTAGCTCATACGGTAGAGTTTATTCTCTGTTGTCTTCTGGCACTTTCCTACTCACTTCATTTCTTGTTACTTTTGGTTGAAAAGACTGGAATCTTTTTAGAGTTGTAATTCAAGTTTTCCAATTTTTTTTTATTTTTTTTTCTTTAAACCCCAAGACAATGCAATTTGGTTTTGATTTTTTGTATCTATTTCATGAGTAAATTCCAGCATTGTTGACACAATATCAAAGCTAGCCTTTGAAAATTCTTGCAGACAGCTTTAAAAAAAAAAAAATCCACTCAACTCATTAAACTGCCATATCTTCTATTTCCTTTCTCTCCTTCTTTCTTTATTTTATTTATTATACAGTGATGATATTCTTCCGAGGATCAGCGGAATTCCGGGATTTTGTGATTTTCTCAGAAATTTTCCGCTGATTTTGCTTTGTAAAACATTTTCCTTTGATCTGTAATCACTGGGCTACAGTAACAAAGTTATAACAATTAAAAACTAATACGTTCAGGCCATTTGACCGACCAAAAGTTAATTTTCAATCTCTTGAATAAAAGGTATTTTTAAAAAATCGTTGTAAGGAAAGGACAATTCATTAAAAACTTTACATAAAGTAAGTTATATCTCTGCTATTAAGAATAGATGTACACTAGAAGAAGTAATATAATATACAAAAGTATGATTTTTTATGTTATGATTTTGTTTGAGTTTGACCGATGGACTGATACATTTTCCTCCTTTTTGACAAATTGCCATTATCATCCCTTATTATAGATTTTTTTGTTTGTTGTAATTTGATGCTAAATATTTTTTTCTTTTCAAAGGGTTGACACAAAAGTCTGCGAGGGCGATGTGGTCAACATTATTGGCCAATTTGATGACAACAATAGATGCACACTCAATGACAAATCAGGAATTTTGGTTGTCTCTCCTGATCTTCTTCTCTCTGGAACATCGGTTGTCTCATCAGTGTTCTGTGCAAGAAAGTAGGTTTTATTTATTGTTTTCATTTTTAACTCACTCAACCCTAACATCGACTATATCCGTAGTTTACCTTGGTTACTTTTACCCCATGCCAATTTATTACAGAAAAGTGAGTGGAGCAGGCACTTATGTTGGTAACAACAAGAGATGAAGTGAGTAGAAAAGTGCCAGAAGACAATAGAGAATAAAAATTTTCGCGGCAGTATTTATTACATTTTTATGAGACAAATTATAGACGTAGTAGTATCAAAGCTAATGTTTTATAGTTTTTGAAGGTTAATGTTAGTTGATTAAAACTATCTATCCACATGCTCATTTTTAGAACATTTTTTTCAATTTTGAAAAGTAGCAAAAATCTCTAGGATTGAGTGAGTTAAAAAATTACTTTTTTGACGACTTTAAAATTGCACTGTTCTGCAGTTTCTTTTATCTTCCATAGAAGCAAAACAATTGGAAGAACTCATCTTATAACTTTACAGGCAGGATTCAAGTTTACTCTAACCGAATCAAGAGAGAGAGAGAGAGAGAGAGAGAGAGAGAGAGAGGGGGGGGGGGGGGGGGGGGGTAACTAATTGGTATGATTTGATTTCTATCCTCCTTATCTTAATTTTTTTTACTTGGGCTCAAAGTAGTGCCGCGCTGAAGACCGGTCTGGACCGCAGTCCGACGGTCTTTTAGCTGTGAACCGAAGACCGGTCCCAGAGGGGAAGATCGGCGGCGGTCCTCACTTCTTATCACCTTTCAACTAGTGCGGGGCGGTCCTTGCAAGGACCACGGTCCTACGGTCTCGCGCCATAGCCTACTACTTCCCCAGCGATTCGTTGCTTCGGTTGCCTATCTTCCACCAATCACCACCCATCCCACTTAATTAATCGCACCCATCCCCCTTTGCCATACACTCAACGACACAGACGACCATACAGGCAGACGACCACCAACCTCCACTCCGCAAACCGCCCTTTCGTGTGTGAGATGGGGGGAACAGGAGGCGCACGCCTTGGACGATTCCATTATACGGGGTAAATTTCAAAATTTACTACACCATAATGATCGCAATGACAATGATCTATGGTGAAGGCATGACCCCTCTTCTCTAATGGGTTATTGTTTGAAATGTATGTGACTACAAAAGATGTGTGTGTTTGTGTGTGTGTGTGTGTGTGTGTGTGTGTGTGTGTGTCGAACCTAGCAAGTAGCAAATCCGATTTTTTGTTTTCTTTTGTCCATCTCTTGTCACCACTCCTTTCTATCGCAGTGTTGTCATTTAAAATAATACAATAATATTAAAATTTCGTTTGGTGTTTTTACTAATCAAATAATATGAGTTTCATTAGTTTCTTCCTTCCAAAAAACCCAGTTATAACGTCTGAATTTTAAAAAAGTCCAATAGAATATTTGGGGACCCTGATAGCTCAGTTGATAGAGCACTCTCTTTATACGCAAAGGGCCAGAGATCGATCCCGGGTGCAGTCGATTTTTTTCTGAATCCCTGTCTACTCAGCAATGAATGGGTAGCTGAGTTTGTTAGATCTGGCGAAAAGTCACCATCGACCCCTCTTATCACCTCATCCACCCCCTCTTATTATAACTTCACGTCTCTCTCTTACTCTTCAATGCTCGCTGCCCTCTAATGTGTGTGGTGGTGGGGGGGGGGGGGGGGGGTAGGAGTTGCGTGTGTGTATCAACGCCACGAACAACTCGATCAACGCCTTGGGCGATGCCATTATCTCCGTTAATGGGGATAAATTTCAAATTTTATTAAATTATCGAAGTAACAATGAAGTACGGTGAGCAAATAAAGAAGGCATCACCCCTCTTCTCTAATTAGGTTACAATTTGAAATGAGTGTGACTACTCTGTGTGTTTTACTCCTGTAGGCCACGGTTTTCATCGTGTAGCGGTCTTTAACGGTTCAAGAATGAACGATCCCACGCTCTCAAAGGTCAAAGCGGTTCGAATTTCCAACAGTCTCTCAGGAATGTTCAATGTGGAAAAGGACCGGTCTTAGGACCGGTCCTTGCGGTCTTCATTTCCCAAGGACCGTAGGACCGTGGTCCTTAAGCTTGCCAAGGACCGCCCCGCACTAGCTCAAAGCTTAGCCCCAATCACTAAATTTGCAACAGTAAAGATAGACTCTATAGACAAATTTTCCTTTAGATTAAAACAATAAAAAGAAAGAGAATTCGTGTCTTTCCAATTTTTGATTCATTAAAAAAAAACCCAGCCAAGCTGTACAAAGTCTTATGATAAAAGATTCAAAGTTTTTAAAAAAGTAGTTTGCCAACACAGAAGACAAATCAATACATGATAACATGTATAGAAAAATTCGTTTTTTTGGTTGACTTATTTTCATCTTTATTATATAACATTTTTTATTTCCAGATCTGTCTTAAACGAAAAGTTTAAAGTAAGTTTTACATTTTTTTAAAACTATTGTTTTGAAAGAATTGATAAATACTTTTAATTCTACCATCTCTTCTTTAGACTCCTTCATGAATTTCAAAAATTTGTAAAAGAGAAGAAAAAAATGTCGTTAAACAAAAGAATATTCACAAACTAAATCACTGTAAAGAGATGCTCATTCTTGTATTATATTGGGCTGAAGCGGATGTAAAAAAAAAAAAAAAGAAATGAATTTGACTTTATCAAACATAAGAAGTTTATTTCAGAACCATAATAACCCTTCTCCTCTATCAAATGTAATAATTTATAGTATTATTATTATTGTTGTTATTATTATTATTATTATTATTATTATTATTATTATTATTATTATTATTATTTATTATTATTATTATTATTATTATTATTATTATTATTATTCTTATTAAATTTAATTGTAGATTATCTCCCTAATAAAATGCCAGTTTGAGACAGTAGGTCATGGGCGAATTGGAATACAACACAAGAATACAGAGAGAGAGAGGACTTGAAAAATATAACAATAATAACAATCATATTTATAGAGAATGATGATAATATAGTGATGATGACAATAATAATAGTAATGATAATAATAACAATAATATTGTAGGATTCTTTCGGATTTATTTATTACCATGGGTTATTTTTAGTGAATAAAGGATTAACTTAACTCTCAGAGCTTGGGCTGGTGGATTCGTCACTGGTCCGTTGCCTTGTTGATCTCTTCTATCCCCCTTTATCATTTATTGTTCTTGTCCATGTGGCTTTTGTCTCCTTGTCTTGTAATGAGACCATTTAATTTCACCTGGGCCCTGACCAGTCCCTTGTTGAGTTGTTAAACAGTCAGATGTATTTTTTTGGTGAGAGATAATAGTTTTTTTTCTTCTTTTCTATATTTTATCATTATCTGGTACTTTGATATATATCTCTTACATATTCATATAACCATTTGAGTTTATCCATTTTAGCAATTACAGTGTGAGACTTATAGATAATTTTAGACAAGCTATAGGGATATATTACTCTTGGGACTATTTGGAATTCTGATTCTGGTTCAATTTTTCACTTTTCTCTTACTTTTTTCTTAGGTGCATTTTATCCTGATCTTATATACATTTTTATTGGTGCTGAAATTAATGAAAAGTGTGGCAAGCACTGTAAAACCTAAAAATGGAGTAAAATCGATTTAATGTGGTAGTTCTTTGTAGAGAATAAACATGAATTCATTTTAAAGTATTGTGGATTCTTTCCCTTTTTCTCAGTCGTCTCTTTCATTTTTGTTTTCAGGGTTTAGATCAAGGCAATGTCCACATGCTATACGGCAGCATCATCCACAGTCTTTTCCAGAATGTTCTCAAGGACAATCTTAGACAGGAAGAGAAAATAATGCAGATGACAAGGACATTGCTGGCTGCTCCTAAGTTCCTACATTCCATGTAAGTGTTGATGGAGCCAGTGCTCAATTATGTCAGATTGTCTAACTGGGTATTTACAAGAAATGAAGTGAGTAGGAAAGTGCCTTAAAAAGGTCGATTCAAATTCTAGTCTATCGAGAGCCACTTCTCCCCAACTTCTTGAGGTCATGTGTTCAACACACAGTGGATAGCTCATACCGTAGAGTCACAATCTCCCCGGCCAGGCCATGGGTGCCAGTTTTCCAGGTCATGCCGGAATTCCAGTTTCGCGATATCTCGAAGTCAAATACCTCCGGTTTCAGTGTTTTGAGTAAAATAACCTAATAGACAACTGCACTGTGAGTATTTCACTATGTATTATAAGTTGGTTTTAAAATCAAATTAATTTCCTCATTGTGTCAATATGTTTGCTGTGTAATCATTTAATAATTGTATAAAAACGGTGATGAAATAAGAGTAAAGTTTAGGCCGCCTTCTCAGTAGGAACATTTTCAGGTTTGGCAAACTGTCGAGATTTTAGTTTCAGGTTTCAGCACTTCTTCCTTTTGGCACCCATGGGCCAGGCTGAGTTGTCCTACCAGTAATGTCGCGGGTTCGAGCCCCCATCGCCACTGCGAGGTTTTTATTCTCTGTTGTCTTCTGGCACTTTCCTACTCACTTCATTTCTTGTTATTATCAACATAAGTGCCTGCTCCACTCACTTTTCTAACTGGGTATTTGTAATTTGTATGTCCCCTTTTTTCTCATGGAGCTGAAATAACCTAAGTGACTAAAGTGCTGTGAAAGTTATTTTATTAAAAATTAAAAAGCGCAACTTGTAGAGCAACAATGAAGGAACTCCTTGTCTCAGTCGATACAGAGATACCCAGGACTTGTTCCATCCAACCTTCAAATCTTCTTCCATTATTCTTCACCATGTCTGCTTTAGCATGCCTTGCTTTTTCTTGCCTTCAGGTGCCAAATGAAGAGCAACCTTTTGTACTCTTATTTCTAGGTGGAGCCTCTAGATGGCCTCAATTTATAAAACAGGGAAGAATGCTCTTACTGTTTACTTCTGTCCATGTTTGAACTGATAGCCTCCCTTTGTTTTACTTTTCATATGTGTTTCAGACCTGCCTACTTGAAAATTTAGAAACTTGTAGTTTTTAGGAGATAAAAATAGTAGTCTTTGTCGTACATTTTCTAATTATGATTATTTTTCATTTTTAGGTACAGCCTCAAAGTGACAGAAGCGACGATTCTGGAGGAGATCAAGCAATACATTCCATCCCTGCTGAGTTGGTTGGATAAACACATGGCTTTGCCCGACAAGGGTCGAGTCACATTTCCCAGTTGTGATCAAAAGTAGGTGATCTATCTAACATGTGTTAAGAGTCTTTGTAAAACAGAGTGCTGATGGTTTTCCACTGATCCACGGCGAAGGAATTTCCTCCTTTTCAGCCAGTTCCTCAATTTTTGCAAAACTCGCTTTTCTGTTAATTTTAGCAAAATTATCCTTCGCTTTTCATTTCAGCGAATCTTTGTGACCAACATTGATAGTTTATCATCTCCATTGTTGTAGAAATGGAGAATGCTGTAGAAACCGGGATAAACTCTGGCTCCATGGGCCTCATGGCTCTGAAGGACTACTTTTATTGTTGTAAAAATGGAGGTTAACGTTGTTAAAAATGGGACTTAAAGACAAACGTTCAAAATTTTTATCCTTTCTCACCTTTTGTCATCATTTGCACTGGTAAATGGTTTAATTTTTCCATTTCCAAGTGATCAAAAGTAGGTAATCTACCGAATATGTGGATGACATTGTTATAGGTTTAATGGGTTGGTTAGAAAACACATCGCTTTGTCTGACTAGGGTGGTGGCGCATTTCCTAGTTTTAATTTTTAAAAAAAATAGGTAACAAATCTAATCTGCGAATACTTTTGACCTCCCATGGTGGGCAGGAGGTCATTTGCTATGTCTTCTAACCCTCTATATCTGGTTTCTGAGATGATTTCTATCTTTGTCTTGGAATGAGATCACTTTGTTTTGTCCTGGCCCTTGCTGGAGTCCTTGGCTGAGAGGGGAAACTGTCAAATATATAGTGTTAGTTTTGGGTGGTGATATATTTTTCCTTTGAAATAATTTCTCTGTTATGTTTTGTACATATCTTTTAACCACTTGCATATATTTCTCTTAGTGGGATCCTGGATGAGACTTTTAGCTGATCTCAAACTAAGTACATTGATGGCATGCTCTTGGAATCTACATCTGTTCCCTATTTGAACCAATTTCCCTTTGTCCTTCTTTTTCTTGGGTGCTTTAATTGTAATTCTTGAATTTTTTGACTATCCCATTTTCTTTCTTTTTACTTGCGCTGGTATGACCTCAATGTGCTGCAAACACCATGAAACCCTTAAAAACAACAACAATAATCTGTTAATGGATGCTGACATAGTAGATTGTCCTTTCGTCTCTCATCCCTCTTTCTTTTTGTTTTGTTTTTTGTTTTTAATAAGATAAGATTGGTTTATTGCTTTAATGTAACTGATAGTTTTTTCATAACTATGTGTATACAAATTGTATAATCAATATACCCACCTTCAGAAACACAGGTCCAAGTAATTAATTATAGTAATAATAATAACAATAATAGCAACAATAACAACAATAACACTAATAACAACAACACCAGCAACAATAATAATAAAAACACCAACAACAATAATAATAATAACAACAACAACAATAGAAATAATAATAATGATAGAGCATATAAACTTAGTGATAAAACTACTAAAAAGTATTATAACAGCCACATCCCTCTTTCTAAAACGGTGTGGTAAAGGCTAAACGAAAGAGGTTGAAGGTGACAGGGTGGATTTTCCTTGGATTCATGCAGAACGAACATCACAATCATAATGATGTATTCACAAGATACACACTAGATAATTAGTTGTAAAATCATGTCATTTGATAATGAAAGTCAAAGTTCTGCAGTTGATGATGTTGTTGTACTGGTTAAAAAAGATGCCAAAAGAGATATCGATTTTGGGTTGAAAGAATCCATCAAAATGGAGAAGGAAGGGGAGAAGACTCTTTGCTACAATGATTATGGACACTACCAACCAAGCTCTTATTTGGCTAAGAGTGACAGATGCCATCTTTTAGGGTGTAGGTTTGATACCTTAAGGTGACATGCTGTGTCTTATTTTATTACATCATTAATTTGTTTCCTATCCCGGGAAAAGAAAATATTTTTTTCATTTACTTGTCTTTACCTTGTACCCTTCCATCAGATCAAGTGTTTTGGTGACTGAAATTCAAGATATCGAGGAAAATATTTGGAGTCCCAGGTAATGAAGGCCTGTCAAATAGGGCTGGACAGAATAATGGTCTTATATCCAACTATCTAGTTGTTATGTTCCCTAACTTAAAGTTCTAAATTAAAGCTTTCGTCTGGCCTTAAACTTAGTTTTGACCTGAAAGATCAACTCACTTTGACAATCTCATTACATTGCCTTTGACTTAGGTCCCAATTCTGTTTATGACCTATTGTGTGTCTCTCAAGACATGTGTGTGTGCGTCCCTGACATAATCAGTCACATGGTGAAAATTTTTGTTTTTGCGTTCTTTTGCATTTTTTGAAAGTCCAATGTCTCCTGAGCATTTTAATCTTTATTTGAAGAAAATCGGGTGATTTTTCATGAAGTTATGATATGAATGGGCTAGGGTGTGAAACCATAATTTTGAGAAAATCGCTTCCAAATTTGACAAGAGTTGATATTAAGTATAATAATTACCTTCATAAATAAATTAAAATAAAATATTTAGGAGTAGAATTCAATTAAAATATTTCATCAATATGTAGAAAAAGGGTTGATTTAACGATTTTTGATGAGAACTCATTTTCCATAAAAGTTGATCTCTTCATTAAAATTGTCAATATCTCCGTTCGGAGCTTTTCACCATGCGGCTTATTATCTCAAGGATCCAACATATTTTGGTGACTCAGCAACATGATGTCGCATCAAATCTAGGTTGGTTTCATCACTAAGTGTTATGGTAGCAAAATCTGATGGGGGTGATTGAAGTGAATGGGGTATGATGGCAACTTAAGTTAGATCCATGGTTTTGGTGCAAACGAATCAGTGTGTAGATGAATACTCCTGTTTTAAAAGCAAATCAAAAACTGGTTACCTAGATAAAGCAAAGCAGGTTAATCACATTACTAGTTATATAAAAAGCAGACAACTGCTCAGGGCTCCTGCTATTCATTTCACATTTTGGAGACATTGAGTTTGCTTATTTGTAAAAAGATAGGTTTTAAAAAAAAAGGCAATTCACTCCAGAACCTCATACCATTCCTTTGTTTCAAGTTTAAAAATTCATGATAGGTTTTCTGAATACATTGTCTGATTACCATTTGTTTGCATTTTAGTCACATTATAGGCAAAGATCTGCATATTTTATTAATTTTTTTTTTCTGGTTTCTGGTAAGTTGCTCCAGTAAAATTCAGTGTAAATTCATAGTGGAACTGATGTTTTTTGTTTTGTCCATTGCTAAATGTCTTTTTTCGTGCGGCTATGCGGTCTTGTGGTATGACACTCACTTTCTGATTGGAAGGTCCTGGGTTCCTCGCTCTGCGCATAATTGAGTCCTTGGAAGAGACTCTTAACTCACATTCTCTCACCGTACTCAGATGTAAAACGAGTACCTGGTCGTTGACACTGGCTGAAAATAATTGTTATTACGCCTTATTGGTGTCATGTTTTTTATCCTAAATGTTAAATGTTGCTTGTAAAGTGCTTTGAGCACGTGTAGTGGATATTGCATTAGATAAAAGCTCAATTTTTTTCTTTTCTTTTCAGATTTGGTATCAAAGGGAAGATTGACTTAACTGTCAAGGCTAAGGTTTGTCCTGATTACCTTTGAAGTGAATGATTTTAATAAATATACAGTTACCTTTTTGTTTCAACATATTCCATGCAGTATTCAAAAATGGATACGAGACCAAAAAGAATTCAACGCTATCATAATTCTAAATACAGTATTTTTTAGGCAACAGTTTTAAATAATTAATAATTATGGACATTTATATAAAGTATTTCCAAAGATTAACCATGCTCATTACACTTCACAATGTTTTATTTACTCCTTCAGCAGGCCGTTTGGAACCATATTTCCATTTCACTGAGTACAAATGGTCTCTTTGGCATCCTTAATGTACTAACACTCCTACAATATCCGTCACTGTCTGTAGCACTGTCTGTAGTCTGTTTATTCATCTTCACAACACCACTACCACTTTATCTCATTCATCTGTAGTGTTTCATTCATCCTGTTTTGTTGATAAAGGATACCACTCATGCGTCCATTTTATCTTTTTTTCGTATATTAAATTGAAGCTTACGTTCAATTTCACATTGTTATTTATTTCTTCGAGCTTCAAGCAGCAACCTTTACATAAAAAACAAATACAAAAACAACTTATTTGAACCAATTGAGTTGGCTAACTGAGTAACTGTTTCTTATTTATTTTCAGCTTCAGGATGAAAATGGACTTGTTCATACTAAGACTGTGCCACTTGAATTAAAGACAGGGAGAGCTAGCTTTTCATCAGAACACAAAGGACAAGTGAGTTATTTAATATTCAGTTCTTTTTTTTTTAAATTAGAAGCAAAAAAATAATCCTTTGGAGTCATTTGGCCCACGAATCCAGAGTTTATCTCTCTATAGCGTGAAATGGATAATAGCAATTAATTGCTACCCTTTAGATAGGACACTAGTCTATTGCAAAGTACTTTCCATCAAGACTAACAAACTGAGGTGAAGGTCATAAAAACAAATTTCAACTTCACCATGGAATGTTCTCTGTCCCTTTGTGTGTGGAGCGACAAGTGCTCAACCAACTGATCTATCAGGACTCCCTTTTAAAATAAAGTACTTAGTAGCAGTTTCATTCTATAGCATGTAATTATTTAATTTGTACATCTATCTGCTATTGTAGTTCTTTTTTATCATTGAGATTTTTTCGGGTTTTTTAAAAATGACAATTTCAGGTGACCTTGTACAGTATGATGTATGGAGATAGACGTGGTGACCCTGGAGAAGGACTTCTGTTGTACCTGAAGACTGGTCAGATGGAGAAAGTTCAGGCCAAGCCGCAGAGCATGAGTGGTCAGTCTTGTTTTCTTTTTTATAGTAGTTTGTTGAAATTCCGATAAAGCCAACATCACCGGATCAGAAAGATTTGTTGACTTTAGCCATTGTCAGTGGAACACATTTAGACAAAGAACAGAAAATTTGGGGTCAACATGGGGTGTTGACTTTAAGAGTTTTGACTATGCAGATTCCACTGTAAAAAAAAAATAATTGAGCTTTTATATAGCACATATCCACTAAACATGGTCAAAGCACTTTACAAAGGGTCTCTGACCAACAGCAACACGTAACATAAAGAGCGTGACACTGCACCTGTTAGGAGATATTATTATTTTTTAATCGTCAGAATAATCTTTATTTTTTTCTTTCCTATCTTACTCAAAGGTCTTATTCAACTACGAAATAACCTGGCAAGCTATTTTAAGGACCAGGTTTCTCGGCAATCGGATGAAACAGGTCACATGACATACAGTCTTGGCCACCTCCCCAGACCAATCAACAATCAGAGGGCGTGTGATAAATGTGCTCATTTGCTTAATTGTTGTCTGTATCAAAGGTATGGAACTGTCCTCTCTCTCTGTCTCTCTCTCTCTCTCTCTCTCTCTCTCTCTCTCTCTTTTTCTCTCTCTCTCTCTCTTATATATATATATATATATATATATATTATATCCCTCTCTCCCTCTCTCTCTCTTTCTCTCTCCCTCTCTCCTTCTCCACCTCCTCTCACCGTACTTAGATGTAAAGTGAGTGCATGGCCATTAACAGTGTTGTCTCTGTTGTGGAAAAACCCTTCTAATTGTCTTACATTTTAAGTGTTGCTGTTGGCTAGGGATCCCTTGTAAAGCACTTTGAGCACATTTAGTGGGACAATTGCTCAACATAAATGCTTTAGTTAATTCTCTAGATGCTTTGAAAACAATCCTTGAGTATCACTTGTATTTTGATCAAATGGACAAATTTTCTAGTTTTTAATGTAAATGTTGCTGCTCGAAGCTCGAAGAATTAAATAACAATGTAAAATTGATAGTAAGCTTCAATTTAATATACTTACTTACTTATCCGAACCAGCAACCACCTGAGCTCTAGCCCTTCGGTCTCGTGCCATGACGTAGTAGTTAGATGTCTCAATTTAATATATAAAACAGATAAAATTTGTCTGTCGTGTTTCATTCATCCTGTTTTGTTGATAAAGGGGAAACACGAAAAGTCCATTTTATCTGTTTCATTTATTAAATTGAAGCTTGCATTAAATTTTACATTGTTATTTATTTCTAGTTTATAATGAGAAATCCTTCGACCACCAAGCCCCCTGATTGTGGAACTCCATCAGTATTGAAACAATAAAAATAGTGAAAATCCAATTATCTTTTGAAAGCGGTTAAAAACTGAACTTTTCTGTAGAGCGTATAGTTTAGATTCCTAGTATGTATTTTATTATCATGTATAATCCTATTATCAAATCAATGTAATTTTTAACTTGTCTGTTTTATATATCTAATGCTTACAATAATATATGATGTGCTGATGTAAAGCACCAGTGAGCAATATGACTGGAACAAGGCGCTATTCAAATCCATTATATTATATTATATTATATTTGTCAGGAGCTCTAGGTCTCTGAAGAATTTGTTAAGTAGTCTCAGACAAGCGGTATCCCCATTACATTTCCTTGTACCCAGCGTTAAAATGACTTAAAAGTGTTGCTATAACACTTCTTAGCATAAATGATTATAAATAATATATATTTATTTCATCACCATTCTTTTCTCTCAAGGTCTGTTGAATCTGCATACCTTCTTCCCCAATCACATCCCATGACCAAGTTGGTACCTGAGACACTCACTCACCTTGACCTCGACGACCTATCTTATTTCACACACTGGGTCACATGTCTGCAAATGGAGGAACAGGAAGCCAATCGGAAAAACATGGGTCCAATTTGGAATATGGGTAGTATGGAAAGGTAAACCAACGTTTATTCTATCATTCGAATGATTTTAAAAAAAACATATATTTGTTTTGGATGACTCAAGAAAAGTGACTTTATCTTAAACTCTTGTGATTCTCCTTATTTAGAAATTATTTTTGAATTATATTGGAAATGTTTTCAAATTTAAGAGCGAATACAAAATGGTTTACCCACTTTATATTATTAGATTATACACTGAATTGTGTCAACAACAATGTAATCATTCATATTTGGAGATTCTTTTTCTGATTGCCCGGGGTTCTGGTAGTAATAGCAGCAGTAGTCACATTGTCAGTGGCAATGATAGTGGTAGTGGTGGTATTTATAGCTGTTATGATGTTAGAGGCAGTAAGTAGACTTTAAACGAGTCAAATACAACAATTTTGTGAATCACTCAATAACATATCACTACTAGAGAGACTGAAGTTGTGGATGTTAAGGAAGAGGAAGTAGTTGAAGTTGTGCGGCTATGTGGTCTTGTGGTATGACACTCACTTTCTGGTCGGAAGGTCCTGGGTTCCAGCCTCGCTCTGCACATAGTTGAGTCCTTGGAAAAGGCTTTTTACTCACATTCTCTCACCGTACTCAGGTGTAAAATGAGGACCTGGCTGTAAACAGCATTGTTCATGTCGAAAAAAATTGTAATGTCGCCTAACGGGCGTCGTGTCTCGTTCTACATGTTGCGTGTTGCTGTTGGTCAGGGACCCCTTGTAAAGCGCTTTGAGCACGCTTAGTGGATATTGCACTTTATAAAAGCTCAAAGTAGACGTAATGGGAGTACTGGTATTTGCTGCTGTTGTGTTGGCACTGATGTTGTAGTCTTTGTCGTTGTTGTTGCCGCTGCTGTTTTTATTTCTACCTATGTCTTTTATATTTTGTTTTAGAGAACGGAAAGGAGACTGCTTGAGCCATTTATTGATTCAAAGCTCAGAGCTGGGTATCCAGGAATCTCAGGGCTACAACGAGGGCAAAGGTTGTTCACTGACTTTTATGAGGCATCCTGGGTAAGAATCGGATCAATCTCTTTTCATTCTGAGATATTGTATTAAAAACTTTTTCAGTATTTGTTTTAGAGATAATGAGATTTCCAAAACAACTAGGCTTTTTACTTTAAAATTTATTTTTTAAAATGCTGTCAACAAGACTGGAATAGTTGTTTCAATAATGCCTCGTTGATGATGATGATTGTAGTGATAGTGGTGATGATGGTTGTTGGTGATGATGATGATGATGGTGGTTGTTGGTGATGATGATGATGATGGTGGTTGTTGGTGATGATGATTATTATTATTATCCTATGTAAAGGGTAGCATGCTTTAAATTGTTGGCTGCATATGCCTAATGGCTAAAGGACTTCGTTTTGTTTTCTGTCATAATGATTGACTCTTCACAGTTACCAAGCCAGCCCTGCACTGGACTCGGTTGGTCTCATTGTCAATGATGCTGTTGTTGTGAGCAGTGAGGATGGACGGCTGATAGCTTTAGCCACTGGATTTATAAGGACACTGTCAGCCACACATGTAGAGGTCATAGTTGATAGGTATGTAAATATTATTGTTTAAATTTGTTGTTGTTGCCATTGTTGTTGTTTTTTAATATTTTTGTTTAAATTTGATGTTGTTGCCATTGTGGTTGTTTTTTAATATTTTTGTTTAAATTTGTTGTTGTTGCCATTGTAGTTGTTTTTTGTTTGTTATTATCTTAATGATAATGATGATGGAAATAATAATAATGATAATAATAATCAGTGATGATGATCTTCCACGGATCCGCAAAATTCCAGGATTTTGGAATTTTCTCAGAAATTTTCCACTAATTTGCTGATTTTGTAAAACATTTTCCTCTCATAAAAGCCAGGTCAAGTGGTGGATCTGTGAAAAAATCACCATCATTCTTGTGTCATATTTTGACACCTGTGCTCAGTTGCATGAAATTTGTTTACACTCAGTCTAGATAAACTGGCGCCAGGTGTCAAAATTGAGACAAGCCAATTGATGGTCGAAAAGGGTGGGGATGGGGGAGGGGGGAAATGAGTTTAGATTGTATTTGTAAGTAAGTCTAGAGTGGTAGTACAGTTATAGGTCCGTTTAAAAAGATAATTATTATAACTTCCCCCTTATGAGAAAAAAAGCCCCATCATTTAAACTACTCTCTCTCTCTCTCTCTCTCTCTCTCTCTCTCTCTCTCTCTCTCTCTCTCTCTCTCTCTCTCTCTACCTCTCCTTTTTCACTCTTTCTTTGTTCCCCTCTCTCTTTCTGTTTCTCTCTTTCTATCTTTCTATTATCCATTTATCTCTCTCAACCATTCTTCTGTCAATCTTCATGTTAACTTTATAAACGTCATCTAGTTATATAGAGATGATATTAATCTGTTACAATTATAAGGGGTGCTCAAATTAGTTTACTCTTTTTACCTTTGTTTTTACAATGTTTAACAATTTTAGTTTATTAAAGATACTTGAGTCTTATTTGTAAGATCTGTAATCACTGGGCCACAGTAACAATTAAAAACTAATACGTTCAGGCCTTTTCACCAAAAGCTAGTTTTCAATCTCTTGAATAGTAGGTATTTAAAAAAATATCATTTTAAGGAAAAGACAATTCATTAAAAATATTCATGAAGTAAGTTATATCTCTACTCTATTAAGAATAGATGTACACTTGAAGTAGTTATATAAGATATAAAACTATATGATATTTTTTGTTATGATTTTGTTTGGGTTTGGCCGAATGGCCGATACATTTTCCTCATTTTTGACAAATTTCCATTATCATCACTGAATAACAATTATTATTATTATACTAAATAACAACAATAACAATATTAATAAAAATAATAATAATAATACTAATAATAATAATTATGGTAATAATAATAATAATAAATCATAATGATAATAATAATAATAATAATAATAATAATAATAATAAAATAATAATATAATAATAATAATAATAATAATAATAATAATAATAATGGTAATAATAATAATAATAATAATAATAATAATAATAATAATAATAATAATAATAATAATAATAATAATAATAATAATGATGATAATAATGGTGATAATAATAATAATAAATAATAATAATAATAATAATAATAATAATAATAATAATAATAATAATAATAATTTTTACTTTCATAATTGATAATGAAATGATGATGATGATGAGACTTACAATCATCATCATAATCATAATCATCATTCGCATCATCAAAATTTTCAATATTATCATCATTGTTATTGTTATGGTTGATATCAAGACTAAAATCATTCTTGTTTATTGTCACCTTTCTTCCATGTAAAGGGATAACTTGTATGATATTGGTGTGTTCAAAAATATCCTTTTTCGACTCGATCGTAACACAAGCTTTTCCACATCAGCACAGCTGATGGCAAACTTGACACGGCTGATGGAGAATTCATCTCATGCGTAAGTAGATTTTTAAAAAAATATTTTACTTATCAAGACCCTCTTCATTAAAAACAAATAAAATTATTTTTGATTGCCAGCATAAGAGCTGATAAAAATGATACTTGAAACAATGTCGTATATATTAACCTACCTGAATTTGTTAAAGGTCTGTTGCATAACTCAGTGTTTCTTTCTAAAAAATATATGAGATAATTTTAGAAAAGCAAACCTTCATAATTGTCATTTTATGGGGGTAACGTTGTTGATAAATTACTGTTGCAGACTGAAAAGGTATGTTGTGCATAACTTTCCTGTGATGGATGGTGCATCGAAAAGAAACTTTTCTTCTGTTTACCTAAAATATTTTAAAATAATAATTTAAAAAAAATATTGAGATTTTATACAGCTCAATATCCACTAAACATGCTCAAAGTGCTTTACAAGAGATCCTTGTCCAACAGCAACATTTAACATTTAGGACAAGACATGACGCCTGTAAGGCAATATTATAATTTTTTCGGGCAGAGACAACGCTGTTAACGGCCAGGCACTCATTTTACACCTGAGTACAGTGAGAGGATTGAGTAAAGAGCCTTTTCCAAGGACTCAACTATCCACAGGGCAAGGCTCGAACCCAGGACCTTCTGGTCCGAAAGCGAGTGTCATACCACAAGACCACATAGCCACACAATAATAATGTTATTTTTCATTATGGATTTGTGTTAAAACAAACTATCTGGGGATATAAAAAAAAACATCTCTTGCAATTAATTTAATGTAAGTCTGCTGAATATGAATCAGACTGCATTATGGGTTTGAAAATATCAACGTGACAAATTAGGAAGCAGGCCCTGGTGTTAGATACATATTATATGAATACACTACACACTTATCACTTTTAATGTCTTTATGGGCTTGATAATTTTTAAAATCTAATTTCTTCTCATCTATTTTTACTTCAATAATTTTTTAGGTCAAGATTAAGAGAGCTGATTGTCAGAAAACGGCAACCTCAATCTGAAATGAAGATCCCTATGGCTTGGGTCAGAAAAAGTAGGAACAAATGTTATTGCACAGTTTATACTTTCTGTTAAGGTCTTCTAATGTAAGCCTTAGATCTTGATTATAGCCTACAGACACTGTAATCTTCTTTTTAAAAAAAAAACTTATACATATATATGGCACAAAAAAAAAATAATTTAAAAATTAATTTTAGATTTGGTACCTACATTTTTATCTTGCTATATTTTTTGTTTTTAAAAAGTATTTACTTTTTTCCTTGTTTTTTTTTTTTTTTTTCAATGTCTTATTCTAGTGAAACCAGTTTTTAAGGATCTTAACAAGCCTCAAAAGACAGCTATACTGAAGGTAAATAACATGACTGATGTCATGGTGTATTATTATTGAGTTATTGCCCTTTCCGATTTATAACCTATATTAATTACCTGCTATAGTACACTGTGTACATTTATATATGTCTAAATATTGTCACAATGTATTACATTTTGTGAATACACTACCAAACCCCCCTACATCCAGTGTATATGAAAGGTGCCAGACAAAGCAAGAAAGAAAAGACAATACAAGAAAAAAACCATCCCAAAAAATCAGTCTACCTCGACTGGTATTCTTATTTATACATCTTTGATGTAAACATGCACCTAGCAGTCTAAAAAAATAAATAAGAAAGAGCAGAGTAACATCAACTTCGTTTATATTCTTATTTTTTATAGATACTGATGTAGCCAATTTCATGAAACATCTCTCTGTTATGCACTGTATTATGTTTTGTTTACATATTGTATATGATTTGTAAACATTTGAGTGTATTCCTCTTAGTGGGAACTTGTGCTTGTGTCTGGATGAGACATTTATGTGATCTCAAACTAAATACTTTGATAGTGTGCTCTTGAAATTTACATCTGTTTCCTATTTGAACCAATTCCTCTTTGTCTTATCTTTTCTTGGGTGCTTTAATTGTAATTCTAGAAGTTTTTACTATACCATTTTCTTCCTTTTTACTGGCGCTGATATGACCTTAATGTGTTGCAAGCGCTGTAAAACCCTTAAAAACAAACAAACAAACATGTCTTTTATTTTTAATTTTTATTTTGTCCAGGTTCTGATGTCAACAGACTATACTCTAATCAGGGGATTCCCTGGTACAGGTAAGTACCAAGTATATGTTGTATCAGGTGTTCCTCTCTTACAAATTAAATAATATAAAACACAGATTTTTGATATCTAAATTTCATTACATTTGGAGTTGTTTTTTTTTTTTTTTTTTTTTTTTGCTTCTAGAATATTATTATTTTTGTTATTTTGAATGTATTATGTAAACATTTGAGTGTATTCCTCTTAGTGGGATCTTTTGCTGGTGTCTGGGTGATCTCAAACTATATTTTCCAATCACCTACCAAACGGAAAGAAGTCAGTATGTATTGTCTTTTTACTGAAGTTCTGCGCCCAGATACATATCTGTTGGATGTGTTTGGGTAAAAGTTCAGTAGTTTTTTTTTTTTTCGTCCTATGTAAGTAGTCCTTCAGAGCCATTCGGCCCATGGAGCTGGAGTTTTTCCCAGTTGAAATAGCATGAAACGGACAATAGCAATTGCTTTCTATCCTTAGGATACGATGCTAGTCTATCGCAAAGTAATTTCCGTCAAATCTAACAGACTCAGCTACCCATTCACTTTAAGAAATTAAGGAGCAGGTACTGTTGTAAGATAAAAATCTGAACAAGTGTGTATGAAAGGTGCCAGACAAAGCAAGAAAGAAAAATACAAGAATAAAAAACATCCCAAAAAATCAGTCTACCTGGTCGGTCGACTGATTTTTAAGGATGGATTTTTTCTCGTATTTTTCTTTCTTGTTTTATCTGAAACCTTTCATACACACTTGTTCAGATCTTTATCTTACCCATTCACTGCAGGGTGGACAGAAGGATCAGAAAAAAACTGCTATGTACTTTTCTCCAAAATTCCACTCACTTCTATTCTAGGGAAAACATCGACAATCGTTGCTTTGGTCAAAGTCCTCCAGCTCCTTGGTAAATCTGTCCTTCTGACCAGTTACACCCACTCAGCTGTCGACAACATCTTGCTCAAACTGAAACGAGACGATATCCCATTCTTGAGACTGGGTCGTCAAGCCCGTATTCATCCTTCCATTCGTCCACACTCTGCTGAAATCTTGACGTCGAGCATACCGTCTGTTGAGGAGCTCAAAAAATTTTACAATACATATGTGAGTCTTTTTTTTCTTCACATCCTCCTTTCTCCTGCTTTTTTGGTGGTTTTACTTGATTTTATATTCAATTACTAACAGTATATTATTATTATTATTATTATTATTATTATTATTATTATTATTATTATTATTATTATTAATTTATTTATTTATTTACACTACTCTAAATATCAATTAATATATATTTATCTTGAAATGAATTCTTTTTCACCTTTTGTCCCAAAACAGTATTATGTCAGGGTGAATCTGTGGCATAAAATTGATTTTTAAACTTAAGTTATAAGATTTGACTTTAATAAATCCTTCAATGAGGAGAGTGAGTTATGTCCCTTAAACTTCTAAAAAATTGATATTTTTTAAACTATGATCATTATAACTTTAATTCTATTTTTTTTTTCATTTGGTTCAATTGAAATTAGTACCAGAATAACACTATTTGCCACATTTTGTCTTCTCTGTCATCCAGACTGTGATAGCCACTAGTTGTCTGGGCGTCGGGCACACACTCTTCAACCACCGACGTTTTGACGTCTGCATTGTTGACGAAGCGTCCCAAGTTTTACAACCGGCGTGTTTGGGCCCCCTGTTCTATTGTCAAAAATTTGTATTGGTCGGGGACTCGCAACAGCTATCTCCTGTTGTACAAAGCAAAGGGGCCAGGTATGTTTATTGTTGAGGTTATCAGTACTGTCATCATTAAAAAATATATATAAATATATGGCTATGTGGTCTAGTGGTATGACACTCGCTTTCAGATTGGAAGGTCCTGGGTTCGAGCCTCGCGCTCGGCGCATAATTGAGTCCTTGGAAAAGGCTCTTTACTCACATTATCTCACCGCTGTTGACCAGGGACACCTTGTAAACCGCTTCGAGCACATTTATTGGATATTGCGCTATATAAAAGCTCAATCAATATATATTTATTGATATTTAGAGTAGTGTGGCCTATGGGCTGCAGACATTGAGTTGAGGGGAAACCCTGGAAAAGTTTCGAACTTATTTTGAACCCTAGTTTCAGTTGTTTTTGTTTACATCTAAGTCATTATAATCTTCACAATAATTATTATCATCATCTTCATCATTATCATCCTCATCATCATCATTATTATCATCATCGTCATCATTATTCATTGTCATCATCTTTATGATACTTAAAAATGCTTCATTCATGTCATTTAAAATAATTTAAAACATTTATTTATTTCACTTTTTTTCTTTCCCCGTCTCTTTATTTTAGATCTATTGGGATGGATCAGAGTCTTTTTTCACGGCTGGAGGATAGAGGATCCACCTATGATCTCAATCTGCAATATCGAATGAACAAGTAAGTTGACTCTTGTGCGGCTATGTGGTCTAGTGGTATGACACTCGCTTTCGGATCAGAAGGTCCTGGGTTTGAGCCTCGTGCTCGGTGCATTGTCGAGTCCTTGGAAAAGGCTCTTTACTCACATTCTCTCACCGTACTCAGGTGTAAAATGAGTACCTGGCCATTAACAACGTTGTCTTTATCCGAAAAATTGTATTACCCCCTAACAGGCGGCATGTCCCGTCTTACATGTTAAATGTTGCTGTTGACCAGGGACCCCTTTTTATGTGCTTTGAGCACATTTAGTGGATATTGCGCTATATAAAGCTCTTGTTTTTCTGTTTTTTTTTTCTTGTGGTGACAGGGTCGATTTCCCTCATGAAAAAGTCCCCAACTTTTGTCAAAATTTGTTATTTTGCAAGAGATTAGCAACCGGGATATCTACTTCTCCAGAAGTTAGTCTCATCTCAGTTACAAATTTTGTTTTGAAAACGATGGAAATGATAGACTTATCCCGACAAAAGCCGTACATTGAGTCAACTTATGAATCGACTCTGACAGTTGTAGGATTAATATTTATAGTTCCAAGACGGTACACATTTAATCGGAATACAAAATTTTGTGTTTAAACCAATTGGGTGCATAACTATGAAGACATGTCAAGAACAGTTGTATGATCAGATCAGAACTGAGAAGGTAAGTGTTTTTATTTCATACTATATAAGTCTCTTATTATTAAGCAGCCTTTTTGTAATAGTCTTCTTAATATATCCGTCACTGTGTGCAGTCAGACCTTAGTGCAGCTATGTGGTCTGACTCTCGCCTTTAGACTGGAAGATGATAATGGTAAGAAGAAGAAGAAGGGGTTAAAACAGTGATATTTAAAAAAAATTATTGCCAGAGATAGCTAAGTAGGAAAATTAATTGCACCTCTTTACCCCTTCCCCATTCCATTACCCATCTGATATGAGAGAATAGTGTTTTTATGTGTTTGGTGGCAAAGTTGGTGGTCACTTTGATACAGAATTATCCATTAATAAGATTCCTATTTTTTGTCTCTAATTCCTATTTTCTGATGTTAGGATTCCGCTTTTGGAGTGTGAAGGATTGGCAGGTCTGCACAAGGGTGAAAAAGTTAACACTTACACAAAGATATTTATACACAGACTCACAAAAAAATACCTTTAAAAATGGATGGAAGAATAAAACAATATTAACAGGTTTTAAGTTTATTTACATATTGTCACTCATGTCAGAACATCAATAGAGAAATATTATTTTTGGGGGTTCCCTTGGCAGATTTTAATTTGCAGATATCTTAAATTTTGACTGGGTTCATAAAGGTGGATAAGTTCAACCAAGCAGAATCGTTTAAGCAATTGAAAACGTGGGTAAGAATTTAAACTTTACAGGTAATAGGTACCACAAAGTAAAATTTCATTTGGAAAACAGAAAATAATGAACAATAAAGTCACATAGATCTTTGTAAAACAAGAAAAACAATAGTTTATTCATGAAAATCGGACAGTAAATAAAAAAGTTACAAGCGACCGAATATTTTCGGAGAAAAAGTGGTAATAAATGAAATTAAAAAGGCACAAAGCCATGGAGAAAGAACTGAAAGCGCAAAACATGAGCAAAGTTGACTGATTGTACCAAATTATGCAATCGAAACGGGCGAAAAAGCTAATATTTGCCAACTTCGGAATTTCTTTCTAAGACAACCGCTTGAGATAGAGGCCAGACAATACCTAGCATTGAAGTATGGAAAATTGTTTCCAAGAAAAAGTAAGCATTATGGCCCTCTGAAAAAAATTGAGCTCTGTAGAAACTCAAATATAGGAAAAATAGCAATTTCGCTCAAAGGAAGAAAATTTCGACGAAAAAACGGAAAAAACTTTTTTTTTCCAGAATCAAGAGAAAATCAATATACAACAAGCATGCACATACTAACACTCCAAATTAAACAAAAATGACCAGAAAAAGGCCCTGAAAAAAACATAAAACGGGAATAAATACATTGCGAAATCACTATCTACAAAACTGATAAAATTTTTTTTTTAAAGCGGCATACAAAAATATGAACAACACTATAACTATAATTATTGTGACAAATGATCACAAATGTAAGGGGGAACTAGACAGTTCGATGACCGAATCTAATAATAGTATTGCGACTATCAAGATACTGATCGAGGGGAAAAATTGTTTCACATCAGAGAAAATGACAAATGCAAAATAAAAGAAATATCATTCAGGGCCAGCCTTTCGTCTGCGACAAGGAAGTGGCGAAGGCTCAAACCCTAAATGATGACAAAGTCTCTCATAGAGAACCTTAGTATTGCCAGTACACGAAATGCTCTCGCCCAAAACAACTTTCCTGAATCGGATCTGCTCCTTAAGCTTTGACAAAGCATTAGATTCAGTCATCAAACTGTCTAGTTCTCCCTTTGAATCACATATCCCACCATGATTTATGACCGCTTCCAAAGCCAGTCTCTTCCGCTCCATTCTCTGAATCTCTTGTGAGGACTTTTCTGCTTTGTTCTTGACAATTTTATCCCTAATTCTCTGACGTACTTCCTTATCCCGATTCCTACTTCTTTCTTTCCAATGAGCAGCATGTTTTCTAGCAGTAGACATTAAGGAGTGAGTGGAGTTATCATTCTTTTTATGGACCCAAGACATAGTTTTATTTCTTTTCATCATGTTTAGAGTTGACCTCAAATGAAGAGAGGCATTCCTCCTCCTCTGCATATCGCAGTCCAAATCCCCAAACAGTCTCTCGCCAACGAGGTTGGTCAAAGGACATGAATCTAAAGCCTCCTTAACATTGGCAGCAAGATCACCCCCATAAACACCACCCTGAATGAAGTCATCAAGCTGACGCTCAAGCACTATCTTAGATTGCTTACACACATTTACAAAAGCAGACTTCAAAACATTCTTTTCACAAGATGATGAAACAAACTGCATAAAATCAAATTGATCAGTAACATTGACAGAGCATGGGAAATAAGAGAAAACAGGTTTAAACTCAGCAATATCAAATACACTCTCTTCGGATGACCAGTCTTCAAGACAGGTAACCATCTTACACACATAAGCAGGAAAATCACCATATGTGACAGTGGTACTGTTCATCAGGAGCCAATAAGGTCCAGTGAAATATAAATGAAACAATGCAATAGCAGAAATCAGAGATAATACATTGGTGTCTTTTACATCTGCCAACAGGCTTTGAAATTTCAAATTAGAATGTGATACGTGATCAGAAAGAAAAATACAAATGTCATTATGGTGATAAATCAAAGCAGAAGCGTTTTCAAACAAGTTATTAAATCTATTTGTTCTGTAACTCGTGAACTTAGAGGGCCTCTTCACCATCTCACAATATGCCAGCCACTCTTCTCTGCATCCACATTTCTCATCCCCACGAGGACCAAAGACATCGGAAGCAATTCTGATTGCCCTAAAGGCAGCAGACTCCGCTGAATTAGAAAAGGACTTGAATTGACTAAGCTGGTCCCTTCCAAGTACACCCAACTGACTTTCAGAACTAATCACGGCCTTATCAACAGCTGTGACTAGTCCCAAAAGAAAGTGAGCATTACAAAATAAAAAGTGGATGGACTCATCTTCACCAACAAGATCCTTTTTAAAGTTAAGCATCTTCTTATTGAAAGATTTATTAACAGAAGCACGATCTGACATCAAGCATGTTAACTTCCTAATAACATCTTTAAACACTTCATCTTTTGTGCAAGACTCAGAAGACAAACAAAAAACAACACACAAATCATCTAAAACTTCTATTGTCTTCTCAAGTAAGGTGTCTGCATCATCTCGCGCAATGTGGGTAAAACCTAAAGACATAGTACATTTATTATTTAAAATAACATGGCGCTCCAGATATTGTCTCTTTTGGCGACTCGTACCATCAGAGGCCAAAGTGAAAAACTCACTATTTTTAATGCTCTCAATGACATGTGAATGTGCAATATGATAAGCCTCATTGGCAAAATTCAAAACAGTAGACACACTTGGGAGGTCATTTAGCTTAATATTTTTACCAAATAAATACTTAGCAACAATATGTACAGCCATCGAACAGTTCTGAGCAGCCAGATTTGCATCACTCATCAAAGCAATGTATGTGAGACGAACACTCTCAGTAAATCGATTGTACACAGCATCTCTTAGCACTAAATCATTATTAGATTCATCATTAATAGGTTCGAGCAATGATGTTTTCTCTTGGTACAATGACTTCTACTTAGACTTCATAGTCTGTTCAACTTTAACATTTTTCTTTAAATTACACAATTTCACTTTAAAGTCAGAAATTACTTTAGCATGCTGTAATTCACAATCATGCAACTTATCATTGGACATTTGCAACTGGAGAGACTGTTTTGCAAGTTGGTTTTTGTACAAACAATTGCGTTTGTAAAGTTTTGACCTCTTTAACTCTGTGAGTAAATTATTCTTCACCTGACATTCGCGTTTAACCTCCACAAGTTCAGATTCAACGTTCTGAAATCTCTCCATTGATATTCGAAGGGCATCTCGCTCTTCTTTCAAAAAATTGTACTTCAAGAGTAAATCTTGGCTCTTATTCCTCTCAGCTTCTAAGAGGAGAAGCAAATCATTCACCCTCCTCTCAAGTGTCTTATTTGTCTGCTGACATCCACAAATATGAGTCTTATTAACACTAACACGTGTTTGGAATTCAAATGGCGATTCACATAATAAAGAAATTGAATGTTCATCCTTCCTCTTTTGGAAATTTTTAAACTCTTTCAATAACTTTTCAGTTCTACGTTTGACCTGTGAATAGTCAATATCCACATCCACATGACCTTCCAAACAAAACAATCTCTGTGTCCATTTATGTGTGAATGAAAATGGTAGTCCCTCCTTGGCCCTAAACTTTTCTAGTCCAATAATGAGACCATTAGTCAAAGACACAGCATCTTCAGGAAAAAAACAAGAAGGATCTTGAAGAAGCACACTACGACACAGGTTAATGTCAACAAGACAGTCCGAAAGTTCCAACTCGAAGTGTACCAAGTTAGACATATTAGAACGAAAGAAATCTCCATCCTGTGCAGAATAGAGTTTAACAACTCGCTCAATATGGTAGCGAAGACGTCTTGGGGTCACTGGGCTTTCAGGACATACTCGGCCAAACCATGTGAAGACCTGTAGTTAGATGAAACAAGAAAATAAATTAATGCAGTGAAATAAGAATCACAGCAAAACGCGAGATTTCATGTCAGAATGCTAAAATCACTCGCACAAGGTGCCACTTGATAATTCAAAATCGAAGCAAGAAATAAATATAATATTAGTGCAAATGAACATGTATCCAACATGAAACACAGCAATTTTATACAAGACCAAATAGATATTTTTACTCAACAAACATGTAACTATTATGATTTTATAAAGATTTTATTACAACAGTACATGTTTTGATCAGCTATGGCCCCTCAGGGCCGATAAAAGATTGATAAAAGACAGAAACGGGCGCTTAAATGACCTAAATAGTGTCGAAAGCGCCGTTAAACACCTAAAAACAAACAAACAAACAAGATCTGAATCCTTTACAACAAGTTAAGACCATTGACGATTTCAAAAGATATTGCATCAAAATTGACATTAAAAAAAAAACAAAGACAATGCTATGACCTTGAAGCAAAACCTAGTCATATGAAATTTAAGCGATAGAAACCTAATTTGAAATATGGTATCTCACACCGCTGATCCGATGTGTTGTAGGTATGTATGTCCCTATTTACCTTTGGCATAACAACCCCAGCCCTTACTTACACAGGTAAAGCAGCGTTTTACATCGAAGATCTGTTATGACCAACTCAACAAGAGACATAAAAAATATATGCACAGAAAAACTCTCCTGACAACGAAGGACTCAATTTAAACATTTAAAGTCCACTTTGCGTGAACTAAAATATAAAAGCTGCGGAAATAATGTTTCAACTTACTGTATTCCATGACTCGCAGCTTTCCAATTTCAGGCAAAACAACTGGAGTAGGGTTTTCTCTGTCACAATAGAAATATTCGGTAAACTCTTCCGGCGGCCAGGTCCAGTCTTCAGCAAATCTTGAAGGTGAAGATAGATTCCATCACCTGAAAAAAAAAATTATTGAATAGTTCAAAGATTCCCTCATGTCACCACCATAAATATATGATTCTGAATCGAATGAGACCTTACTTTAACTTTAATATACTACTTATGACAATGACTGGCCAGTGAATGAAACAAATAAACAATTATAATTATACATGATCTTTTAAAAAGAACTATGAGTTGTGAGAATAAGAGTAAGGCGAATAATATGAACAAAAAAGAATGCTGTTGAGTGAAAGGAAAATCAATCCAAAACATGCCTGTCTGTCATGACTAGGTATCTATCTAAAATAATAAAACATAATTAGTACTACTGCCAGTGACATTGTTCAGCACTAGAGTACCACATGCAGAATACTAGTACTCCTAGATTAAAAATTACATGTCTTAGTCTTATACTTAACATAGATAAAAAAAAAGTATAGTGTAATAACAGCATGATAGTATTTATTATTATAAATTATTACCTTGCACTTGCCTTGTTATTAATATAGTAGGCTATATATTGGCTATTGGTATGATCGGTGACGGTGTTACTCCAATCACTCTTTATTTCACATTTGAACACAAAAGGCAACTCGTATAAATAAAAATGAAAACATAATTCTGCTAAAATCTAAAACTAATACAAACATCGGTTGTTGTTTTTGTTTTGTTTTTCCATGAAAAGACCGACTCTGAGCCAGCGCTGCGATATTTTCACTTTTTTTTTTAGTAACAATTTCTTCTCTTCTCGCCAAGGTAAATAAACTAAGAATATGTCTTCATATATTACAAGATATAATAACAAACAATTTACTCACGTGTATAAAGTTTCAACTTTGTGAATAATTCGTCAGGTGGATTGCGGTCATCGCCATCGCCCTCGTTAACTCCAGGAGCAGAACTCGCTGAAGGATCGGTGGCCATTTCTCACCCGGCTCGTACTGGTACGGGCAATTCAGTCGTCGTAGTGGCTATTTCATTTAATTCGTTGTCGCATGGCATTAGAAACAATCTAGTTGTTGGAGTGCTCAATGAAAAGAAGAATGGATGACGTTTAATTCAAACTCAGCCAAGCGAATTTCGCCCAACTGGTTCCATCTCTTAGCGCCATCTGAAGTTTTCACTAGTGTCGAGCGGAAGTCTCGATGATACCTCAAGTCATCGGCCACCAACACTCAAAACTTCCCGAACTCGATGACCAAGGAAAAGTCGGGAATTCCCGAGAAGTAGCACTTCAACTGAGCTTTGGATGGATTTTTTGTATTAAAACTTAAAATACATTAAATAAATTCACTTTGTATAATAATAAAACATTGATACCTATAACCATTTTGATCTATTTACGACGTTTGTGTTTTGTTAGCTGTTTAAAATATGATATAACGTCAATACCCAATACCAATGACTAGGTATTGAATGAAAGCACCGATGACTAGAGCGATGCTCGAGACTTTTTTGAGTCTCGAGACTCAAAAAAGCATCGAGACACAAAAAAGTCTCGAGCTTCGCTGGAATCATCGCCGACGAGAGAGGGGTGAACAATGCAGATAGTACACATTGTTAGTAACGCGTGCGTCGCTCGCGCAGTATAGTCTCGAGACTCGGGACTCGGGACTCAATACGAGAAGCATCGACGACCAAGATTCTCGAGACGAGAAAAGCATCGAGAACTAAGTGGAGGTCGGGAAGTTCTCAGTCGTCGATGACCTGACTTCTCAAAACCTAAAGCATCGTTGACCTTTTGGTGACCCGGATGCCCTCCCCTAGTTTTCACTTCGCTTTGTTTAATATTTCCGGAAATGACTATGGGGTTTGGCGGATATTGAAATAAAGGCCACCTTTCCTTCTTTCCAATGTTGAAAACCGTATTCCTATTGGTTGAGATGCCTTAATGCAATCGAAAGTAGAAAGACGTCACTCCATTGACAAAAATAGTTTCAAAGCTCCGTCGCGGTAGTAAGCGATAAAAAAACGGGACAAAATAACGATCGGTACTAAAGTATACACTGTAATAAAATCGAATTAATAGCAAAAAATGTAAAGATGAACATTAGTTTTGTGGTTTTTAACAGCCATTAAATCAAATGGTGTCTGTTAAAAGGAATTATAAGGCAGTAAATAATGGCTTTCAAGACCCGATTCGCGTGTCATCGGCCATTTTCCACCGCGCATAGCGGTGACTTTGTGGTCAGGGTTGCCAGATTATTTTTCAACAAAATGCCAGTGGAAGACTCAAAAAATGCCAAAACACTCCAAAAAATGCCAAAGTCTGTTGACTCCCATCCCCACTAAGAAAACTACTCACTTTTGATAGACAATTTACTATCATATCCTGGTGGCTTGCGTGTTTTCTTTTCTTTTCTTTTTTTTTTTTTTTGAATTATACTAAATTTCCTGTTGGGGTAATTTTTTACCTACTGACTACTAAGTGGAGTGCTAAACCACTACACCACGGTTGAGAAAAGGTGTCATTTGAAGTATAATATACAAGAAAAGAAAATGCCAAATGAAAATGCCAAATGCCAAATGATTTTTCTAATGCCAAACGGTTTTCAAAAATGCCAGATTTTTGGAATCTGGCATTTAAAATGCCAAACTGGCAACCCTGTTTGTGGTACCTACAGGTAACCAGTTCGGTCCTTCAATATGGGGGTAATAATATATGCTCGCACTTTTTAGATAATGTTACCAATTGAGCTGCTTTGACCTGTATCTTTTTGAGTTGTTTGATGACAACCATAGAGCAAGTTATTGCAATAATCAAGGCCACTAAAAATCATAGAGACAACAAGGAGTTTAGTAGTATTAATATCAAGAGCAATAGCTTGCTACCCTTTGGATAGGACCTTAGTCTATAGCAAAGTACCTTCTGCCAGGTCTAACAGACCCAGCTACTCATTCACTGCTGGATGAACAGGGGGTCAGAAAAGAAGTCTCGACTTTCATATGAGATCGATCTCGGTCCCTTCATGTGTGAAGTGAGTGCTCTACCAACTGAGCTATTGGTTACTTATGCAACTGACCACAAAATGAATGAGGACATTATTCTTCAATTTTATTTCATTCTTTTTTTACAAATAGAGTGATAATGGCAATCAGCAACAAACTTGTGTACAATGGTCGACTAGAATGTGGGAACCAGGATGTCGCATCACAGTGTCTGACTTTGGAACTATCTAAACTTGAGGTGAGGAAGTTACAATATTTGAAATTTTACTTGTATGTCATTAAACGTTTCATTTGATTTTATGATTTTTGATTGTTATTGCTTGCTTTTTTTATTGAAAAAATTCTTTATTATTATTATTATTATTATTATCATTATTATTATTATTATTATTATTATTATTATTATTATTATTTTATTTTATTTTTTTTTTTTTTTAAATTTATTTTGTTTTATTTTATTTATTTTTTAAAAATTTATTTATTTATTTATTTATTTATTTTTTTTGCTGTTGTCATTGTTGCAGTAATATTCCTCCTGCAAAGCAGTCAAATTTATATTCAATCTTATTTGGGAGTTTTAATTGCTGTTGTCATTGTTGCACTCGTGTCATATTCCTCCTGTTCTCCCCCGTCGTCCTAATCATCATTACTGCCATTACTATGGGATCGGGAGCCCTAGACTTCTCTTGTGGGCTGAATAGGCAATTTGCTGTGCATTTACCCCTCTAACTTTATTTTCTTCTTCTACATTGCTTTCTGTCTTTGTCTCATGCAATGAGATTTGGTTTTGCATAGCAGTCAAATTTATTTTCTTTTTTTTTTGGGTGGGTAGGGAGGGGGGGGGTGAAAAAATAGTTTTTCATTATTATACGATTATATTGTTGTTGTTATTATTATATTATTATTATTATTATTATTATTATTATTATTTTTATTTTTATTATTATATTAGCATTATTATTATTATTATTATTATTATTATTATTATTATTATTATTATTATTATTATTATTATTATCCTCTTTTGTCAGGAATGTCCAGATTGGATCAAGGAAGTCTTTAGCCCAGAGCTGTCAAAATCTGTCATCTTCATCGACACACAGAAGGTACAGCACCTAACATTTCATAAATGTATTTTAGATACCCTCGGAATATCAATAATTTCAATCAATTAGGGGCCTTATCCCCCTTTCTTTTTTTCATAATTCCAACTTGATGCTTCTCCTTATCTTTGGAAAATGCTCTTCACTAAAATTTTCTCACCATAATCATGTACATGAATGGTTGGTAACAGCGTTTTCTCTGTTTAATAGAAATTATGATAGTTGTCAAACAGATTACAATTTTTGTGGTGCTTTTTAGTTTTTGATCACCAGCAGCTTGCAATTCTTACATTAGTGTCAATTATTTTATTATTGCTTTTTTTCTTCTTTTAGGCTTGCAATGGAAACAAAGGAGAAGGACAGAGTGGGCTCCATAATGATATGGAAGCGTCCATAGTTATTTCTCTTCTACAAACCCTCCATAAGGTTAGTGGTAGTAGTAAGCTTCGCAGTCTGAATGACGCTTGCCGAGAATTGTGTGATTTAGTCATGGTCGATGAGTATATCTGCTCTCTCCATCCGTGTTGTTAATTGTTTCCATTGGTCACGGTCCTGGGCCAGAGTTTTGAGGCTGTCAAGATCTTGTTTTGACTTTAGTACGGAGGGCACTGCAGTATTTCTTAGTTCTTCGGGGATTAATTCGGCCTCATCTGAATCCAGAAATTTCTGATATGTAGAGATCCTGGTTCAGGGTAGTTACTATTGATGTTGGTGGTCTCCCTCTACATATTTGTTGCCATGAAGGAAATATTCTGTCATTGCAGTTTGTTCATTAAATGTGTGTACTATGTAAATTTAATAAGGTTCGTAGTAACTCTTTTTTACAAATCAAAATTCAGAAAAGAAAAAAAAATTCTTGTGATCAGTGTCTCAGGCTGGAGGGTGTAGAGGGTCATTAAGGGTCAAATAAAAAGTTTTGAACAAAAAATTATTTTCAAGAATGAAACTACTTTTCATGGATTTTTAACAATTGTTCTTGAAAGAGCCAATATACATATTTTCAAAATGCGGAGGAGGGCCAAAAATGCTGGGGCTTCCTTTACACTTGTCTAGATCCAAGCTTTTAAATAAACATTAACAAAGCTTATCAGTATGATATTACAGACCTGCCTGCCTACCAGTGCTGCCAACCCTAGCCCATGCAAATGTGTACAATGGTTGGGGGTTAAAAACATGGTAAAACTTTATAAGGAATAAAGTTGACGTCACTGGACTCTCTTTAGGTTCTTTTTTTTGTTTAATATACCACCAGGTGGATGTCTAGTTCTCATTCGAGTCCCTCTAAAAAACTATAAGGGTTAAAGGTTACATGCATACTAAATTTATTCTCCCCTATACAGCTTTAAAACTTGGTGTAAAGTTTAATAATATATTTGAGTATTAGTTCAATTTTCAGCATTTAAATCATCCCAATATAAAACCGACTTTAGTCGATTGGTTACGTATTAGGAAAAAAAAAAAAGTCTTGAATTTAGCTTCTCAGCACCTGATGCTAGAGCGGGAAGGGGTGAGAAGGGGGGGGGGGGGGGGGGTAATGAAACACAAACAAAAAAAAAAAATAAAAATGATAGAATTACAATTTACAATCTAGCTTTTTTTCCAGCTAAGGTTTCAAACTGGCTTTTTGAAATCCTCTGGCTGATCTTAATGTTTTGGTGAGTTGATTTTTTAAAAGACGAAAGTATTGGTTGTTTAAATTTAAAGGCAACAGTTAACTCACTCATTTCTAGAGATTTTTGCTACTTTTCAAAATTCGAAAAAAATTATTAAAAATGAGCATGTACATCGATAGTTTTATTCAACTATCATTAACATGCAAAAAAAAAAAAAAAAAAAAAAAAGCAACTGAAATCATTTGCTTTGGCACTATGCCTATAATTTGTCTCAGAAAAATGTAATAAATAGGCATGGGGTAAAAGTAACCCGGGTAAACTACAGATATAGTCGATGTTAGGGTTGAGTGAGTTAAGGGGAAGCTTGATGGGTATGCATCGTTTTCTATGATTTATGATGATACTTATATAAGTAGCCAGCAAATCATGACAAAATGATGCAATAATTAGTCAAGTTAAATGAAATTACACACACAACACACCCTTCCTGTTGGTACTTATTCTTGTAGGTGTCAGTAAGCACGGGAGATATGGGAGTGATATCTCCTTTCAGGTCACAAGTCAAGTTACTACAAAGGAAGGTTAAGAGCTGTCCCTCGATGGCAGCAGTAGAGGTGAATACAGTGGATCAGTACCAAGGACGGGACAAGAGCGTCGTCATTGTGTCATTTGCTTTGAGTGATGACAAAGCTGGAGAATCAGTGAGTGAAAATCTAAGCTTATGAAAACTGTGGACTGTAAAAAGTAATGTACAAAAATAGATGTATCAACTTCAAAAATAAAAGAATAGAATGCAAAACACAGCATCTTTTAGACTCAAAACCCCTCTTTAGCCAATTGAAAAAAGTTAAAGTATTGATACTTCACCTTAAATCATATGAAGTATTGCTGTTTTCACTGTTTTTCGTCATGAACTGAGGAGGGATTTTGAGCCCAAAACCTTCCGAGAATCAGTGTTTTTATTTTCCCCTCTCTCATTAGTTCCCCTCTAAGAGCCATTGGTTGATATTCCAGTTTGAATAGCATTGATTAGACAATAGCAATTGCTTTCTGCCATTTGGATAACACATTAATCTATTTCAAAGTACTTTCCACCAGACCAATAGACCAGCTATCATTCGCCACTGGTGACCTTTATATTAATTTTAACTATTTGTAGTATATAAGTTGGGATTTGCTAAAAACTGATAAATTCTATGACTGTTTGCTAATAAAGGGAAGAATATATGTAGCTCTATACAGAAAAAAAATAAGGAAAAACAGACAAAAGAACAAACAACCGGTGAATATTTGTGTCAGTGCATGAGATAATCAGTCGGAAGGTGAAAATTTTGTATTTGAATTTTTTTGCATTTTCTGAAAGAATATGCTCACCATAGCATTTTAATCTTTATTTGAAGTAAATCGGGTGATTAAACATGAAGTTATGGTCAGATTTATGGGAAAGGTATCCAGCAACTTTTCTCAAATTTCATACTTTTTCAACTTGACTATCTGTAAATAATATTTAGAAGTGAAATTAAGCTTTGATATTTCCCAAAGATGTACAAAAAGGGTTGATTTAATCATTTATGACAAGAACTCATTTTGGATAAAAATTGACCTTCTAACTAAACTTGGCAATATCTCAGTTCAAACCTTTTCACCATCTGACTGATTATGTCATTCACTGTATTAATAATGTTTCAGTTTCAGATTTTCTTCTGTGAACTAATAATTATTTTTTATCTTCATACATTCATATGTCAGAATTAAGCTTTAATTTGTCCAACTAAATATCTTTATTCAGTCTACTTAGATGTCATAAATTCTATTTAGTCCACAAAATTTAGTTTCAATTCTGTCTTACTTACTTACAACAGGCAGGCAAGCTGTTGAAAGACATCCGTCGACTGAATGTTGCATTGACGAGAGCTCGGCACAAACTGATTCTGATAGGGAATGTCAGAACTCTCAGAGCTTGGCCTCACCTGGAACACATCATTACAGACCTACACACTCAACAATGTGTATCCTTTGTAAGGTGATTTCACTATTTGTTGTTGTTGTTGGTGTTGGTGGTGGGATTCACATTCCTGCCTACTTTTATAGATTGTCTGTAATTGTTACGGAAATTAGGTAACAATTTTGGACATACAGATATGGAAGAAATATTACGGATTTTGATTTCACAACAATTTGGTCGAAGTATTAGAGAGAAAAAAACAACATTTTGTATCATTTAAGTTCCCACAGTTATCAAAGAAAGAAAAAAAAAGTTTCCAACATAAGTAGACAGGTATGGATTCATCTTAGAATGAGGGATCGTTGGCCTCCCAGGTCTCACCTACATTCTTGCTTTTATTTTTGTCGTCTGTTCGCCCTAAATCATTTGTCCTTTTCATGTGGCTTTGAGTCCTAGTTCTGGAATGAAACCATTTGGTTTTACAAGGGCTCTGTCGGGAGTGAGATGGTCTGATGGATTTATCTTTACCTGTAATGTTTATATATATATATATATATATATATATATATTATCGGCACTTACCGACTGACGAATTGGAGGGCATAGAAACAATTGTATTCATCATCTTTATTTTTATTGGTGCTGAAATAATTTGTTGGGAAACCCTTAAGAGCAAGTAAACAAAACAACTTCATCTTTTTTAACCTTGGATGTTTACAAATCTTAATCTATTACAATGATATTATAATTAATTATCTTGTCTCTTTTGTGATCTTTTATATTCTACTCCCTTCCTAGCCCCCTCCCTTCCCCCCTCAAAAAAAAAAAAAAAACATAAACAAAAATGGTTATTTTTCCTTGACACCAAGACACAGATGGTACAAATTCCTTCTGGATATATTCCATCCCAGTCGTCGCCAATCAAGATCTAAGCATTACAACCGATGATGGAATTGGAGCATCATAATATATGTCTACACATCTCGAGATCCCAGGTTGACTTCCAAGAGGCACCGACTACAATGGATGGAATTCTCCCAAGGCCAAAAGGAACATTTGTACCGACTACTCACTAAGTCAAATCAGTATTATGTTGGGGTTGTTTTGATGCGACGAATTGAATTGAGAGTCGAAAATATGAAACTTGGCTTAAGCTGATGGGTTACTCTTGCAGCTATGTAATCTTGTGGTGTGACACTCGCCTTTGGATTGGAAGGTCCTGGGTTCGAGTCCCGCTCTGAGCGGCACATAGTTCAGCTCCTTGGAAATGGCTCTTTAGTCATATTCTCTCACTGTACTCAAGTGTAAAATGAGTATTTGGCCACTAACAGCATTGTCTCTGTCAGAAAAAACAAAAACAAAACTGTAATATTGACTAACAGGCATTTTGTCTTGTCCTACATGTTACTTGTTGTTTTTGGCTAGGGACCCCATGGGAAGCACTTTGAGCACATATAAAATGCTCAAGTTTGTTTGTTTTTGTTTGTAATTACATGACATTTGGAAGTATATTATTTAAACGACATAAAGGAACATTTTATATAATTGAAATAATTTATTATTGCAAAAACAACAGACATTTAAAGAAGAAGGACAATGCCTACGTGCAATTCTCAATCTAAAGATATGGTAATATCCCAATCATATTATGCAAGGGGAAACTTAGTTGTGCTGTAATTGACATGATGCAGAAAACTCCTAATCAATGTGTTTCATAAGCTACAATATTTTTTCTGAATTGAAATGCTGAACACCAAAATGTTACAGTTTATGTAAAGTTTTATAAATAAGATTATGTTCGTCAAAGAACAACACTGAGTGAGGTTGATTAGTTAATAAAACCTTTTACAAGACATTTGATAATTGACCCGACAAGTCTTGACATTTATTATTGTGATGACTTTGATATAAAAAGGTTACATTTACATATGTTTTACTATTCACACACACACACACACACACACACACACACACACACACACACACACACACACACACACTCATATATATATATGTGTGTGTGTGTGTGTGTGTGTGTATATATATATATACATACACACACACAAGCATAGGTGCCCGTTCAATGAATGAGATGATAGCTTGATCCACAAATAATTTACAATTCAAGTCTTGAAGTAAAAAAAAACTGAACTCATTGTCTATTATCTATTTTATAGATTTTTAAAATTTTTAACGTTGTAAGATAACTCCTCAGTGCTTTTTACTTGTGCACAGAGATATATTTTTTGTGCATTCAAAATGCGTCTAAAAACATTTATAGTAGTAGATGAGTCTGTCCAAAGTCGGAAATCTAATTAGAGTTTTGCATTTTTAAGTCGGATTTTTGTTCACTTTAAATCTTGTTCTTTCACTCTCTCAAGCCCTTAATAGGTACATGAATAAATTCCAAAGCTAGATAAGGTTTTAGTATTGCGCTTTCACGGATGTGAGTGAATCAAGTCAAATGTTTTGAAATATAAACATATGTGTACATCATGGCTGAGTGTAGAAACAATAGGAGAGAGAGAGAAGGGGGGGGGGGGGGGGGGGAGACAGTCAGATAGATAGAGACAAAGAGAGAGAGAGAGTGGATGATGGAGGGGGTATGAATGTGATGTGCATGGATGTGGGCGAGTGTAATGTTTGATTGCACACTTGTGCCCATGTGTGTGTTAGAATGTGTGTGCGTGTGTATGCATGTGAATGAATGAAAGAGAGAATCATTTGGAGTTTGAATGAAGTAGTGTGTGGAAACACGGAGGAGAGACAGGGTCTCTAAAATACAGTGGTCCCTGCTTTACGCCTCCAAATTGCCTAGTAACTGATTCGCCCTTTTGAATTCTTGGAGATTTATTTGAAAGGAGGAGTGCACTCTTTTCAATTTTTTCATTTAAAAAAAAAAAATTATTTTCTTTATTCATTTTTATGTAATTTCCAACGAAATGATCTTGCCCTTGGGATCTTTCGAAACATCGTTTTTCTATGAATTATTTTTTTTTCCCCCAAAGATCAGATATTTTGAGTATTATTCTGGTGTGATGTAGTTAAGGAGCCAAGAGCCAGTGGTGGTGGTAACTCTGAAAATCTAAGAAAAAATTATTGAAAGCCAAAAGAGGGCTTGTGTTGGGGGGAGGGGGAGGGGTATCCTTCCCAAGATCTCATATATAAAGCTGTAAAATAAATAAAAAATACAAAATTTAAAAAATAAAATAAAAACAAGCAGCGTGTTACAAACTTGATTTTTCATGCTTTTGGTGCAAGTTTCTCTGTACTTGGCAAGGGACCTCCTCTTCCCAGCGGATTTCACGTACTTGTTGGTCTTCTCACATTGCGTTTTCAGCAGGGTGTCTCCACGTTGAATGGCCTCGGCTTTGTGGCAAGCGATGGCTTGGCATTGATTCAGAATCCATGTCGCCAGCAACTTTTCTTGTACTTGTACTCAGACGTTTATCACTTTCAGTTTAGTTTGCCAGGTAAATCTAGCCAGTCCTTCTGATACTAGAGATGATGAGTCATAGCCTTACACTGAGAGAGGGAGACAATTTTCGCCGTTTTGATTGCTTTTTTCTGAATTTCAAATTAATGTAGTAATTAAAATATAACATGTAGCATAAATATTTTTATACTACAATACAGTTTATTAACAGAGTTTTCATTGATTATATAATCATAATTATGGTGGTGTTAAAAAGTAAGGGGCACAACACATGAAATTGATACATAAATTTGAGTGAATAAAAGTTTTTGAGAGAATATTTTTAAAAGTTCAACACTTTTGATTATAAAACAAAAATAATGGGAATGATGTTGAATATCTGTAGAATGTAGACATTTAAATTTTATACCATATCAGCTCACCTGTACGTCAAAGTTGTGGATTTTGATTAAGGTTATTATGAAATCCAATCAAAGTATTGTCTTAATAGAAAGTTTAATATAAACAAGAAACATAGTCAAATAGTCTTGTAATGCATTTGTATTTAGTCCAGGATCAACGAATGATGATAAGAATCCCATTTAAAGTTTTTATACTATAGCACATTCATTTAAAGACAATCAAAATCACTAAGAAAGTCATAAAGATTTATCATTTTTAAAACATTAATATGTGAGATAGCAAATGTTTTTTACACACTTTTCTTTTTTTCCCTGGCGGAATGTCACTCACTAACTCAGGCGCTATCTGTATGGAATGCTTTTTAATGACACATGCCATTCTATCCTCCACCGAGTGCTTGAATTTCAAATTCTTTGATCGACTTAAGAAGCAACTCCCCACCATGCTCACTATGCAGACCGAGTCCAAATCCAAATTTTGAGATCCACGGAACACAGTGATCCTCTAAAAAATGCATTATGGGTTTTTATCTTTGCGTTGGTAATTCTCCTATAAAAACTCATGTATCCGTGTATTGAATCATTTATGCCTGGTAATGATGTTGCAGGTATTTGTTGGCTATGGGAAATAGATCTCTCAACTACTGAAAAAAGCTCAATCAGATGTATGAATATTTGACTGACTGAAGATACTTTGAATCGAATGTTAGCATTCTTTTGTTCTGTGTGGTAACTTGAATTATGTATTTGCATATATCATTGTACACTGTTTGTTGCAGTTGTCCCGTGATATGCTTGGACTTTGATTCCGTGATTCTACAGAATGTTATCCAAGCTTGAGCATACAGGGCCTTGTCGTTTGGGATAATTTTTTTTCTTTATAAGTCTTATTTCATTTTCTAGATCATTAATTCTTTGTTCCACTTCTATTACTCTTGATTGACGATCTTCATCATCTGATATCTCCAAAAAGGCCAATTCTCCCTCATATTGCTTAAACTCACTCAACCCTAACACCGACTATATCTGTTGTTTACCCGGGTTACTTTTACCCCATGCCTATTTATTACATTTTTCTGAGACAAATTATAGGCGGAGTATCAAAGTTAATGTTTTTAGTTTTTACATGTTAATGGTAGTTGAATAAAACTATCTAGGTACATGCTCATTTTTAATACTTTTTTTCTAATTTTGAAAAGTAGCAAAAATCTCTAGGATTGAGTGAGTTAAGTGTTTGTCGATGATTTTTAGTTTTTCTATGTAAGTTCCAAAAGGACCAGTTTCAGAAGCATCCATAAAGACTATTTTGTCTGCAATATCTCAATCAATGTCATCACACCTTTCTTCCAGTAAAATGTGATGGTTTTTTTTTTTTTGCAATTCCTACGAGGATGTGCAACGTGATCAATATGAATTGGCAGTAACTTTTTTCTGATAATGTTGAAAAAGTTTGATGCCTGTGATTTTTTACGCTTTCCTATTATTGTGTAATCATCAAAACATTTTTTAAGGCTTTGCAATGTTCTTGGAGAATCATTTATGTCTGTTGTTTTCTGTTGTTGGGCAGCATCTAACTGAATGTGCTTTATAGATTTGTGGCACTACAGACATGGATACTTGCCAGCAGCTCCCAACAATCCATAGACTGTTGCTAAAAAACTATAGTCTCCAAATAAAAAGATACGAATTGTTTTATCATTCCATACGCTATCTTTCAAGTCAAGCAGTTGATCCTCAAATTCATTCAGAAATATCGTTAGATTGTGAGTTGTGACCTTACTCTTAGCTAGACCAATAATTATGGTATTAGTTCTAGAATAAGGAGTTTCTAGATTTGCTATTTGTAAACACAACTTAAAGGAATCACCACCATGGTCCCCACCGATCTTTATCCATATCTCCTGTTCAGGAATTCCATTGTTGTGCCATGTAAGTTTGTCACAAGTACTGTAGTGATCCAGAAGAATCTTGATAAAAGCTGTCAAGTCTTTCACAACAAAGAAAGGAAATTTTTTACTGAAGCATCTTCCATTCTCAGCCTCATGTTTGAATATTTTATGTGTAATGGTCAGATCAAACTGGTTGATCGATGAAAAAACCTGCCTTTGAACTTTTTCATTTTCAAATCTTTCTCCAAACTGTCTGAAAAATCGCCTTTGCTGACGCATCTGCTCAAAGGTTAATCCAACATTTGACTGTAAGGCACATCCATATTTCTTATTTTTTACAACTTTTCTTTTAAATCCTGCCTTTCTGAGAATAGCAGCTAAGTTTGATTTAGAAGCACTTCTCACCTCCCGCGTATGAAGCTGATCACTTGCATCATTTGTGGAATCATTGTCTCCTGATATTGTTTTTCTGAAAGATTTTACTGATGTCTTTCTTTTCCATTCGGTGGTTAGCTTTGTTTGTCCACTTTTTTTTTCCTGGGTTTTATTATCCTTTGGAGACAAATAGGTTGCCCTCCTGTTGGTAATTCAACAGTTAGTTTGTCTTTTGAAATCTCCAGCATTCGTTTTATTACTTGTATGCATTGTTTTTTTCTGGTGGATTGTAAGGGGTTTATTCTTGAAGGGAGATATGAGTTTTAAAATGGGGGTAGTTGCAGAATCTGTTAATGTCACCCTCTTCCTTTTTTGCGGGGATGGTGTCTTTACGATCAGGGGCACTGGGGAGGTACTGATGTCATTTGTATGTTTGAATGATTTGACAGGTGTTGATGTGTATTTTGGAGGCGAGTATGATGACATTGATGGCATTACACCATTGATGGCATTACACATGGAGATGTAAAGGGTATTTGGTCCATGGAGGAAGATGGACAAAGTTGTTGGCCTTGTGGTGATTAATATTGAGTATTTTGAACTGACAGAAAGTCCAAAAGATCAGCCAGAAAAGAATATGGTTGCTGTATGCTTTGATCTTGATTAATTGCAGGATCAAGACTCGTTGATGAATTGTCACTTTCCTCATCTTGTGTATGGAGTACAGTCTCATTTTCTTCATTTAATTCGTTATCCTGTTTTATCTTAGGAAAACATTTTTTGCGTGGTCTGCCTCCCTTGTTCTGGGTGAGATATAGACCACATATAGCACATTGTTCAAGTAAGATACATTGGGAATTAGACAGGAGTGAATTACAATAGTCTAAACAAGTAAAAACAAAAGCAGACACTTAGAGTCTTAAAGGAATTTTGATTTTAAAATGCTGAGAGTTGGCCAATATGGCAAATTTCACAATACAGTGCTTTGCAAAGTTGTGTCACATGATTTTCCAGGTCACTGCTGAAATAAATTCCCAGGTTTCTGGCGTTTTCAGAAAACATTTTCACATCATCAATACAAATCGAAAGGCCTGTTCACAAATGTTATTTTTAGGATTACATAATGGGAGTTCTGTTATCTCATCGTTCATTTTCAGTTTATTAGCTACCATCCAGTTCTTCACATCTTCAAAGCAGTTCTCCATCGATTTCAGTAACCCTTTAATTTTGTTTGGTTTTGCCGATTGGTAGAGCTGGGTGTCATCAGCATACATATGGTACGTGACACCGTGATGACTTATAACACCTCCCAGAGGTTGTGTGTAAAAAGTGTGGAGAATGGGACCTAGAACAGATCCCTGGGGCACAGCAAAGTCAATCGTAAAAATATCAGATTTTATTTCTTTCACTTGAATTGTTTGTGTGCGGCCGATAAAGTAGGACTCAAACCATTTTAATACTGTTCCCGGCGACTAAAACTCGAACTTTTAGTTTGAGCCAGCGCTCCACCGGTGGGAGGGTAATTAATCAAGTTGTGACAGGTCGATGACTCATCATGCTACCGGCATCAGCATTTTCGCTACCTGTATTTTTTCTCTCTGATTCTGCATTTTATTGATATTTTCAAATAATCGTTGCTCAATAATCCGTTGACGTAACTTTTTCTTATTCATATATTCTTGTTGTTCATAATGTAAAGAATATTGTCATACCATTTGTATGGCTATGAACCGAATGGTTTTACAACGCCACTCTCCATGAGTTGTACTATAATTCAATGCAAGATCATAACTATAATTGGTAAGAAACATGTGAATAAATAGCATAAGTCACCGTACAGGCGAATAATTTTGGGATAATCAGAAGCAGAAGAGAATGAGGAAAATGTGTATGTAAGTTTTATGGCCTGTTCAGACCTGGCAGTCCTGTGAGAGGTCTTGATATTGTGGTAGCTCCTTATCAAATCCACCAGTATCCTGTCCACAAATTAGCCAGTCACAGTGATGACTGGAAGGTACGTGTTAGTGTGTGTCTTATAAAACTGATATCCAATCATTCCTTATGAATAAGATTCACTTGATGACATATTTCATTAATTAATAATATAAATTCTATGGTCTGTCACGTTCCCGATCACATTGTCAGTAATAAATTTACTAAGAAATATTTCTATCACTCTCTCTCTTCTATTTTCACACATCACAACTAACAAAGTTTCATGTCTAATCACAATGCATGCAACACCATTATGAAAACAAATAAACAAGTTTAACAATAGTTTCTCATCTATTTTCAACACCAACCAGAAAGGAGAGATATCATTCTAAAATTTAGGATTATTATTAGGGGCCTTTATGAAGTACTGACGTCTGGTTAAACTTGAAGCAATGATATTTCCATTGTGAAAGGCAATTTTGTTTTTTCACTTCGAAGTCCTCCTGCTCTTTTTTCAATCTTCCCTATGCTAGAATGATTCAACCAGTAAATGCAGTGCATTTCCAATATATGTAATTTGGGGGTAATTGAGTGAGGGAATGCTTCTCTGTAATTCTGCAAATACCTTGCGACGGCTTCCTCTGCTCTTTTAATTTCTTCTGATGACATGGGATTTGAATGTGATACTAATTTATGTACATCTGTCATTTAAAGTATTATATTTGATCTCAAGTTGAATTATTTTCGTGATTTGGGTGTCTCTTTGGGTGTTTGTACTAACTGCATGTATAGCTGTCTTTGTAAGGTGTCTGTAGATTACTTTCTTTATGTATTTGTGGCAGTGATTGGCAATGAAGTGGCCACCGTGAAATGCTTGTCTGACAATTTTATTCTGATCTAAAACATTTTGTATTGCTTTTCTAACTGGTCCGATGATACTTTATTTACATTCTTTCATGTCATGCAATTTTTTCTTTATCTTTTTAAATTGCTTCTCCCACCTCCTCTTTTCAAACATCTTTTGCCATAAAGTCTACATAGATTATTTAGTTTTGTTATTTGAGTTTCAAGAGAATGTTCCATCCATGTCTGTAGTACAAAAAAAATTATTTCAGTACCACAAATAAAATTAATATAAAAAAATAAAATCACTCAACCAAAAATATTAATGTTATTTCACACAACGGATTGCCCAGATTTTAAATAATCATAACTTTTTTATTTCGTGTGAATTAAGCGTACTTCTTGGACATACTAATTGCAAATTTATTCAATTATTTTAGGGTGTAAGAAAATATGACCCTCATGGTGACAAAACATGTTTTAAAAATATTTTAATCAATGATATACGGTGGACAGAACAATTTCACTCACTAATTTGAAATATTCTTATCTGCTTTATAATCCAATAGGCACTTCACAAAAATATATATAATGACGACAGAAACTTAAAATATTTTTAAAAAATACGAAGAAATTGTGTGGGACACATAGGTTTCCAGTATTAAATGATGTAAGGAGTGCATTTCTTATGAATTTTTTGACAATATCATCCTTGTTTTTGGACCTCGCTTACCTCCCCTTGTTTCAACTGATGAAGGTGCAGGTAATTAATCACTTGTGACAGGTGAAGTTCCCTGTTATCAGTGATTTGCCTGTGATCAGGGGAGTGGAATGGGCGACAGGGGAAGATGCACAGTGGGTGGCACGGGGGATACAGCAAGATCAAAGCAAAAACTAAAGAGTCAAAAATTAAGTTAGTTTTATTCGCCGTGTGTTCCAGACAATCCAAACGTTCTGGAGAGACACTCGACTAGAATCGAATGGTAATGGTCTATTGTGTCGCACCTAGATCCAGGAAGGCCAAAACTGAAACCATACCCATGTCAGCCTCACACAAAAGGTCGTTTTGAATTTTTATTAAGGCAGTTTCAGTGCTGTGATGTTGCCTATAAGCTGAGTGATTTTTTTCATATAAGTTGTACTTTACCAGATGATCATTCTGTGATTCAGTTGGGCTGCGACAGCCTTTTCCAAGATTTTAGAAATAAACACAGAAATAAAATAAAAAGAAATAAAGATTGACCACGTTAGCGATGACGTAATGATCTGACAGGCATTGATCTGTCACGTAGATACTAGATATTTTTGATTTGTCATTTGTGACAAGCCAGTCAAGAAATTGGTTTCGCCGATGCGTTGGTTTGTCAATCAATTGGTGAAGGCAGTGTGTAGTCAATATTGATGTAATTGTGAATATTGATGTCCCGCAATATTATTGGTACTGTGGGATTCCTTATTTTTTACATCTAATAAGTTGTTCAGTTCTGTTATGAATTCATTAGTTGTTGTTTTATTTTTCTTATTAGGCGGTGGACGGTATATACAGATGAAATTGCAGTTTTGCTGTCTAGTCTTGATGTTAACTTCACAGCATTCAAAAGTTTTGTAGATGTGTTGGATTTTCATCTCCACCTTCAAGTCTTCACTGTGGAGGATAAAAATTCCCCCACCTCTTCCACTCCTATGGCAAGCAGAAAAATGCTTATATATCCAGGAGTTAAATTTGAGATCATGACCTCATCTCCACTCTCACGCAGTCATGACTCCGTAAACAACACCATATCAGTCTCGGACTCCATCACCATGTCGTTCAAGATTTTTGTCTTGTTTCGAACTGACTGTGCGTTCAGTAGCATGACTTTAAGATATTTGTTGTTAGGGTTGGTGTTTAATTTACTATTTCCAAGTTTCCGATTATCAGTTTCGGTGACTGAAATTTGTGTATAATATTTAATTTGTCCCATCCATTTTTTCTTGGTTCTCTTTGAGCCAATAGTTTTAGAAAAGAATCATTCTTTGCCACTATGGCTGCATTGTCATGTCGTAGACTTTCTAAAAACATATTCCAAGACTGGATCGTCCGCAGATGCACTCAAAAGAATTTTTTTTTTTTTTTTTTGTGCGGGTCCCTTTTTCGGCACACCTTCGGAAACCCAAGGATGGTGCCAAAATGTCATTAGGAAGCAAGAATCTAAATCATCTGTTGTGTCCAGATCTCTAATATCTAAGGCCAACGTTCACGGCTTTGCAGCACTTTTGGTACTTTTGCATTGTTGGCCATCCCTTGGCAAATGAAATCAGCAATGTAAAACAAAACTATTTTGAATAAATATTTTGATGAATTCAGAAGGTGAATTTATAAGCTCGGTGTCGGAAATGAGATGGAGAAAAGGATTCTGTGAGATGCCCAAATTCCTCAGTGATGGATGATTCTGGTTGTGGCTAGCGTTGTAAAACCCTTGAAAATAAAAATAAAACAAAAACAGATTCCTTTCCAAATGTCACATTCACAGCTCTCCCAATCCCATCAATGGGTTTTTTTTTGTGAGCAGTGGCAAGAAAAAACTCCAATTCTTTTTTTATTAATTTCTGTGTTGAAGAGATATGGATAAGCTAGTATTGATAAAGTGAAGCAAGTTTTGCACTCTGAACCAGCACCGTTTAAGAGCATTTGCACATATTTTTTTTAAATAGGGAAATCATTCTCTTGGAAAACACATCTGTTAAATTTAAGGATCCAAACAGTCTCTGTTGAATTTTGCTCCGTCTTTGGCATAAATTTATTGCTGTGAACAATGTCACAAATTTCCATTGTTGGAGGGTGTTTTCCACTGCGCATACATTATTTCGCTTTGTTGTGCAATACTGAAGTTTTCAATAAAAATTTCTTGAATGTCATCATTGACAACATCTTTTTTACTGTTCCCTATTTGAACCAATTCCACTTTGTTATACTTTTTGTTAGGTGTTTTAACTGTAATTCTGATTTTCCCATTTTCCTCCTTTTTTTAAATGGCTCTGGTATGACCTAAATGTGTTGCAAGCGCCGTAACACGCTTAAAAACGAAAACAAAAACCAGACGCAAGATTTAGTTATTCCCAAGAAGCTTATAATATGAACTGGAGCGCTGGCCGCCATGCCCATTGTGGCAAGAGGAGGGTTGCTAAGTGGTTGTTTATCACGCACCGCCCCGCTTGCTATAGTATTTTGTGCTTTGTTTTAGTCGTTGTTGGTGTTGATGTTAAGATGGGTTTCTGGGTGGGGATCCTGACCTCCCATAGCGGGCAGGGAGGTACATACTGTGTCTGCTATCCCCTTATATCTGTTTTCCAACATGCTTTCTGTCTTTGTCTCGGAATGAGATTACTTGGTTTTGTCTTGGCACTGGCCGGAATCCTAGATGGGAGGGAAACAGTCAAATGCATAGTTATTGTTTTGGGAGATGATATTTTTTTCCTTGTAAATCATCTCTCTGTTATGTATTATTATTTTTATTTTGAATGTATAATGTAAGCATTTGAGTGTGTTCCTCTTTGTTGGGATTTGTGCTTGTGTCTGGATGAGACTTGTAGGTGATTTCAAACTAAGTACATTGGTGGTATGCTCTTGGAATCTACATCTGATCCCTATTTGTTCTCGGTTCCCCTTTGTCTTACTTTTGCTTGGGTGCTTTAGTTGTAATTCTATAACTTTTTACTATCCCATTTTCTTTCTTTTTACTGGCGCTGATATAACCTAAATGTGTTGCAAGCGCCGTAAAACCCTTAAAAACAAAAACAACATAAGACGGGTTTCAAATTGATCAAGAAGATTATTAATAGAACATACTTTTCCCAACAACTCCATCGTTCTTAGATAACATACCTTGTCATTTTTAATGAATTCCGATTTGCTTTAAATCCAATGAAGTTGTTTATTGATTAAGGAAAATAATCCTTTTTGTCAGACTGTGACATTGTGCGCCGATGTCTGTGTGGATGTATATGTCCCTTATTAGCCGTTAGTTATGGTGATATTCTTTTATTATTTGATGTGTGTGATTGTCTTCTGTTTCTATGTGCTGTGAGTCTTTGTCGTGCTCCCATATATCAGGAAAAACATGGCTACTGACACTGGCGATGACATGTCTGGTGATGGTTCCAAGAAGATGTGGTGTAACTGTACGAATTGGACCGCCAGGACCTGCGAGGAGTTTTCTCAGCATGCTGTCACATTCCCTGATGATTTGGTACATGCCATTACAAAATATTAAGCCAACGTTATTCTTTCGTTGGGTGAATAAAGATTGATACTGAAAGCTGTCAGGAATGTTGGAGTCTGGAGATGATAGTGATATTTTACATTTCACACATTTGATTCTTTTTGCAAGAGTTCTTTTAACGAAGCCACTTATGTAGTAAAGGGCATGTTGGTGATATTCACTATGTGAAGAGAGAATGTGGACAAACGATGATAAAGACGGGTCTGTTGGCACTATGGGGTCTGATTCCCGTTCTATGATGGTATTTTCAGCCTCGTCCATAATAGCGCAATTGCTTCTGTTGGATGGGAGCACTCCGTTTTTCAGGAGGAGAGCTCTGAGCGCCCATTTAGATTGGAGTGCTGTAGGGTTGTTGTTCCACCCATGGCGACGACGAATCCTGCTGAAAAATGTCTCGAGGTGGTCTTGAGACAGTCTGTAGGTCAGCACATAGCGGTATTTGTGTTTGGTCAGCAGCACTTTGGCAACCTCGATAGTAGATATCAAGGTGCACATGAATCCCACAAAGCCAGTCTTCCTCCTGCCATGAATAAGGGGCTTCCCATTTGCATCCTTTAACTCTTTGATATATGTGATTGCTTTTGCAACATCCTTTTCTTTGATTTCCAAGTTGTTCTTGGTGATAGGGCTTTTATATCCTTTCCCAAAGGGACTCGACGAGTTGCACATATCAAACAATTTATCAAATGTACGTATGAAGTGTGTTGTGGCCTCACTTCCCTCAAATTGGGGCAATTTTATGTCCTCTCTGAGAAAGTCGATCGCACTTGCAACTAGTGCGGGGCGGTCCTTGGCAAGCTTAAGGACCACGGTCCTACGGTCCTTGGGAAATGAAGACCGCAAGGACCGGTCATAGGACCGGTCCTTTTCGACATTGAACATTCCTGAGAGACTGTTGGAAATTCGAACCGGTTTGACCTTTGAGACCATGGGATCGTTCATTCTTGAACCGTTAAAGACCGCTACACGATGAAAACCGTGGTCTACAGGAGTAAAACACACGGAGTAGTCACACTCATTTCAAATTGTAACCTAATTAGAGAAGAGGAGTGATGCCTTCTTTATTTGCTCACCGTACTTCATTGTTACTTCGATAATTTAATAAAATTTGAAATTTATCCCCATTAACGGAGATAATGGCATCGCCCAAGGCGTTGATCGAGTTGTTCGTGGCGTTGATACACACACGCAACTCCTACCCCCCCCCCCCCCCCACACACACACACACATTAGAGGGCAGCGAGCATTGAAGAGTAAGAGAGAGACGTGAAGTTATAATAAGAGGGGGTGGATGAGGTAATAAGAGGGGTCGATGGTGACTTTTCGCCAGATCTAACAAACTCAGCTACCCATTCATTGCTGAGTAGACAGGGATTCAGAAAAAAATCGACTGCACCCGGGATCGATCTCTGGCCCTTTGCGTATAAAGAGAGTGCTCTATCAACTGAGCTATCGGGGTCCCCAAATATTCTATTGGACTTTTTAAAATTCAGACGTTATAACTGGGTTTTTTGGAAGGAAGAAACTAATGAAACTCATATTATTTGATTAGTAAAAACACCAACGAAATTTTAATATTATTGTATTATTTTAAATGACAACACTGCGATAGAAAGGAGTGGTGACAAGAGATGGACAAAAGAAAACAAAAAATCGGATTTGCTACTTGCTAGGTTTGACACACACACACACACACATACGTGTCTCGGACACATTAAGAGGACCCTCACCAAATCCTACATTGTATGGACGTATCATAGCTCAAAAACCAATAATACAAACAGGCTGATTTTTTTAATGTATCACCTAGACATGAAAAGATTGGTGTATGCCAAATTTCAGCCCTCTGCTTCAATTTTCATGTCAACATTATTTTACTCATACATTATTGGGACGTATCACTAAGTGGACATCGCATGACCTTTGAACCTCAAGCATGTTATACAAAAACATGAAAAACAAACATTAAACAGACTTTGTAGAAATGTACTCCGGGCATCTAGATTCTTAATCTATGTGCATTGGAATATTGTATTTTTATCTTCTCATTGGTTCCATTCTGGAATCGAACCTAAACAATATGATTTGCCTATTAATGTCAGGACAAAATGATGGTACATCGTTATTTCGTGACTAAGTCATTAAGTATGAGGCTTGTAGTATTGGCAATAATACAAGTCTCATAGCCTTTGGACTGAAAAGATAGCTATCTTTAAACTTCATTCTGAAATGAATTCACCATTATTTTCCTTATGGGTTGCATTATTTTACATACATTATCATAGTGGTACATTTGAAGAATAAATGTTTCCGCTATATGACGCCATTGTTTTTTTTTGTTTTGTTTTTGATTGTTTGTTTGTTTGTTGTTGTTTGATTGTCTTTGTTTATTTTGTTTGTTGTTTTAAGATTAACATAGCAATAGCAGAGATTAGAAATAGCTTATGTTTCATAGCAATGATAATCATAAAGGAAATTAACATATAATTCAACATTTTCTTCAACATTTTATTCAACCATGCTTTAACCTAGCACACTGCCAAATTCGGCATAAACTGCATTAAAACCAAAAGATAGAAAGTCACAGTCATTCAACAATTATCTCGATCCGTGATAAGACTCTACACTACAAAGTTCTTTTTCAAAAGGGCTAAGCTCTTTAAGAACGTCCTCATTGTGCTTGTCGGTATTTATTCCCTGGGTGTAGTCAGACAATTTCATCTTTGAAGCCTCCCTTTGCCTTCTTCTGTTGAATAATATTATTCGTACTAGCGTAATCACACCGAGTCTTTCCCATTTTTCCTTGACAATGCCTTTTGGCGCCAACATTTCCATGGTCAACTTTTCAGTTTCACTAGTGAGGTACTTCGACAGCTTTGACACATCATCTGTGAGTGGAATAGTCTTTGTGGTATTTTTCTTTTTTTCATGTAAGTTTCTTGCGGCATTGCAAGTTATTTCCTGATTCCACATACTTGTGTGAAGCTGATAATATGCACCTGTTCTCTCTTTCATAACTGTATCTCCAGTCTCAATAGCTTTAGCTTTCAACAGAATACAGCAGTGCGCCAAACTATGTCCTAGTTTTAGAGCAAGGGATGGTATTCCATATTGATTTGTGTCTTGTGAGTAAGGCTCCCACCTCTCTTACAGCTGAGACAACATCTTTGAATCTTTCAGGTTGAAGGAAGTCTGATAGTCCCAACGATTCGCAGTAAGGTGCACTCCTGAGCTTAATCAAAAGGCGGGCCAATTCTCTTAATTTATTTCGAATATGCCCGTGCCTATATTTGTCATGTCCGTTCTTTGTCGTCTCTCTGAGGCCAAGAAGTTTTATAGTTTCATCGCTCTTGGCCACGATTGAAATAGGGTCATTCCGTAAAGACACCATTATTTCATTATACAGATCGTTGTCAGATATGCCTGTGGTAAAAGCAATTTTCCTTGTTTAACCAATTGCTTCCGGGGTACACTTTCAGCTTTGTTTACACATTTATGCCCCCAAAGATCTTTCTTAGAGACCCAACCCATACATTTCAAACATGGCACAAAGTTGTTTACTTGAGTTAATGTTTTTTTCCTTCTTTTGACCACCACCATGCCTGTTCCTTGCTTCAGCGTATTGATATTGTGTGCATGGTCACCAGCATTGCGAAGTTTGGCAAGTTCATCTTTTTTAGTTAGGGAAGTAGCATTAAGTAAAGGCACCATATCTTTTTCATTCTTGTGTTGTGATAAAAGATGACGTTTTAACTTTGCCTGCTGTTTACCACAAAAAAAACACAGAAATGCTTTTTAGAATCTCCTCTTGTGTTTGGCAGATAACATCCCTCAATTCTATTTTGGTTCACTGTTAATTGGTTGCCTACATTTTCTTGAGAGCCTAATAAATCTGTGTACTCCTGTGATCTTGAGTCCGTAACTGTTACAGTGGCAGGTTTTTCTAAAAGACCAACTGGTAAAAATGTCAGAAAAGAGTCAAAGTCTGAATCACTAGAATCATGGACATAATCACTGTCATTAGGATCGTCATCAATATCTGAAAACATAATCTGTAAGTCTTTTCGCATTTCTCCAAAGACTAGCTCTAGATCAGTTTGTAGCAATGACTATCCCGCACAAATCTTTGGGCCTCTTTTTCGCTTACGAAGTGCCCGAATTCGCGTCAAAATATGGGACGAAGCCGTTTCGTATACGCTATTTTAAAAAATTAATTACGACTCTGTTTATTGATGAATATGACTGAAAGTTGGCACACAGTTAGAAAAAAGGTCATTTTAGATTATGTCAAGCGACAAAACTCGTGCGATTACCAGAAGACCGTTAAAAATAGATTTTTACTCTTTGGAGTGAAATATTACTAAAACTACCGGGCGTGGAGGTTTTGTCGCTGACAAGGTAATACATGAACATTTCTTCTTTTTGGTTGTAAAATTTCATATGAATATGACGAGTACTTTTCCCGTATTTTACAAAACACCATCCTAATTTGCTCTTCAAGTTTCACACTTATTACGTAAGATACAACCAAAGGTCGAAAAAAATGCCGAAAAAGGGTCCCATATTTTCGCGTTTTTTACCTCTTTGCGGGTCATCCAAATAAATGACACCTTTGAAACTGCATAACTTGTTTATTTATGAATGGATTTTCAAAATTCAAAAACATTTTTACTCAGTGGAGATAGGGCTTTGATTTTAGACAAAAATTTTCCTCAAAAAGAGAAAAAAAAAAACATTTTTCATAGTCATTGCTACAGTTTGACAAGCAGTCAATGTCTGAAGATGAAGAAGGATGAAAAAAATGAATATGACGAAAAATCATGCGAGGAAAGAATAAATTACAACAGGTGGAGAAGAAGAAGAGAAATAAGAACAAGAAAAACTAGAAGAACAAGAACAAGAAAGATTATTGAAATAAATGGATAAAGAAGCGAAGATTAAAAGAGTTACAAATCGGATTGTGAATCGGAGTGGATTATCTTATTGTAACTGAACAGACGACAGGAAGCATATCGGTGAACACCGTGTACATATAATTTAACTCCCATATTATACTATCTTATTTAGTGCCGCGCTGAAGACCGGTCTGGACCGCGGTCCCACGGTCTTTTAGCTGTGAACCGAAGACCGGTCCCATAGGGGAAGACCGGCGGCGGTCCTCACTTCTTATCACCTTTCAACTAGTGCGGGGCGGTCCTTGCAAGGACCACGGTCCTACGGTCTCGCGCCATAGCCTACTACTTCCCCAGCGATTCGTTGCTTCGGTTGCCTATCTTCCACCAATCACCACCCATCCCACTTAATTAATCGCACCCACCCCCCTTTGCCATACACTAAACGACACAGACGACCATACAGACAGACGACCACCAACCTCCACTCCGCAAACCGCCCTTTCGTGTGTGAGATGGGGGGAACAGGAGGCGCACGCCTTGGACGATTCCATTATACGGGGTAAATTTCAAAATTTACTACACCATAATGATCGCAATGACAATGATCTATGGTGAAGGCATGACCCCTCTTCTCTAATGGGTTATTGTTTGAAATGTATGTGACTACTAAAGATGTGTGTGTTTGTGTGTGTGTGTGTGTGTGTGTGTCGAACCTAGCAAGTAGCAAATCCGATTTTTTGTTTTCTTTTGTCCATCTCTTGTCACCACTCCTTTCTATCGCAGTATAATATTAAAATTTCGTTTGGTGTTTTTACTAATCAAATAATATGAGTTTCATTAGTTTCTTCCTTCCAAAAAACCCAGTTATAACGTCTGAATTAAAAAAAAGTCCAATAGAATATTTGGGGACCCCGATAGCTCAGTTGATAGAGCACTCTCTTTATACGCAAAGGGCCAGAGATCGATCCCGGATGCAGTCGATTTTTTTCTGAATCCCTGTCTACTCAGCAATGAATGGGTAGCTGAGTTTGTTAGATCTGGCGAAAAGTCACCATCGACCCTCTTATTACCTCATCCACCCCATCTTATTATAATTTCACGTCTCTCTCTTACTCTTCAATGCTCGCTGCCCTCTAATGTGTGTGTGGGGGGGGGTTGGGGGAGTTGCGTGTGTGTATCAACGCCACGAACAACTCGATCAACGCCTTGGGCGATGCCATTATCTCCGTTAATGGGGATAAATTTCAAATTTTATTAAATTATCGAAGTAACAATGAAGTACGGTGAGCAAATAAAGAAGGCATCACCCCTCTTCTCTAATTAGGTTACAATTTGAAATGAGTGTGACTACTCCGTGTGTTTTACTCCTGTAGACCACGGTTTTCATCTTGTAGCGGTCTTTAACGGTTCAAGAATGAACGATCCCACGGTCTCAAAGGTCAAACCGGTTCGAATTTCCAACAGTCTCTCAGGAATGTTCAATGTCGAAAAGGACCGGTCCTAGGACCGGTCCTTGCGGTCTTCATTTCCCAAGGACCGTAGGACCGTGGTCCTTAAGCTTGCCAAGGACCGCCCCGCACTAATCTTATTGTAATGGAACTAAGCCCCAAACACTATAGCTCTATATAGATTGAAAACCTGACTAACCAAGAACAGTCATATCTGGATTGGGAACGACGAAAGGCTGGGAGCAGTATCTAAATGATTAAAAAATAATGTTTGGTTTCTTCACAATTTGATTAGTTAAAAAGGAATTATTTGAAAAAATTCAGAGTCGCCATAAAAACGACGACCTCCTCCACAAATAACTTCCAGTACCGGTTTTGTTTCCAATCTTTTATAAGAGCTATGAGACGAAATGAGATTTAACCAAGAAAACAAAATAGAGGGGTCAGAGTTCAAAGGATATACTCATTTCTTCTTCTTTTCTTTTTTTTTTTTTTCTGGTATATCTAGTTGTGAATAGGGTGAGTGTAACTGAAGTCAATTGATTAATCCTCGTATCACCCCTTTGTCCTCCCCATCGTCATTATAGTTTTGGTACTACTAATGTACGTTTTGATTTATATATTCATTTATTTATTTTATTTCAGGCAGATAGCTGTGATCTCAAATTTTCGAATTCCTAACCTACTTACAGTACAACAGACGCTCTCTCTCTCTCTCTCTCTCTCTCTCTCCTCTCTCTCTCTCTCTCTCTCTCTCTCTCTCTCTCAAAAGCCTTGGACCCTTCCCATCAATCAATCAATAAAGATATCTATCTATCTATCTATCTATCTATCTATCTATCTATCTATCTATCTATCTATCTATCTATCTATCTATCTATCTATCTATCTGCCTGTCTGTCTATCTATCTATCTGTCTGTCCGTCCATCTGTCTTCCTGTAGGTCTGTCTATCTATCTCTATTTTTCTATGAATATATGTTTTTCTATCTGTTTATCTATCTATCTATCTATCTATCTATCTATCTATCTATCTATCTATCTATCTATCTATCTATCTATCTATCTATCTATCTATCTATCTATCTATCTATCTATCTATCTATATATGTCTTTCTTTCTGTATGTATGTCTGTCTGTCTGTCTGTCTCTCTATCTATCCATGGCTGCGTATCCCTCCTCATTTTCTTTCGTAGAACGGGAATACTTGCTAGTTAAAGTTATTTATTATGTCTATGTATAGAGATATGAAAGAACGACAAGTGAAAAAAAAAATAATTAAGAAATGCAGTAAAACTACAGTAGAAATTGTAATGTAGGCCTCAAACATAAAATATTAAAGTAAGATTGTTTATACCGCATAAACTGGACTACTGCTACGGTCCTCCATCTTTGAGTTTGAGTCTAAGAAACGAAAACAACGAGGTCCAATTTCATACACACAGCCTATACACACGTAATTAACTTTACTCTGCAGTTATCGGGACACCGCAATTTTCGGCATACACTCGCGGTGTGTATAGCGCTGTGTGTCTAAACGACAAAATCGCTCCGTTGCAAAGACCAACTCATTTCTTGGAAAAAATTTGTCAGGTGATCTAAAAAATGGCGGGAAGTCTGGTTTTGACATCAAAACATTATCAGGACGTCCACTTAACGGGGTGTGTCCACTTAACGTGAGTGTGCAAACATGAAATTGTCCCGTTAACGTAGCAAAAACACAAACACACACACACACACAAACACACACATCTTTAGTAGTCACATACATTTCAAACAATAACCCATTAGAGAAGAGGGGTCATGCCTTCACCATAGATCATTGTCATTGCGATCATTATGGTGTAGTAAATTTTGAAATTTACCCCGTATAATGGAATCGTCCAAGGCGTGCGCCTCCTGTTCCCCCCATCTCACACACGAAAGGGCGGTTTGCGGAGTGGAGGTTGGTGGTCGTCTGCCTGTATGGTCGTCTGTGTCGTTTAGTGTATGGCAAAGGGGGGTGGGTGCGATTAATTAAGTGGGATGGGTGGTGATTGGTGGAAGATAGGCAACCGAAGCAACGAATCGCTGGGGCAGGGTTGCCAGTTTGGCATTTTAAATGCCAGATTCCAAAAATCTGGCATTTTTGAAAACCGTTTGGCATTAGAAAAATCATTTGGCATTTGGCATTTTCATTTGGCATTTTCTTTTCTTGTATATTATACTTCAAATGACACCTTTTCTTAATTATTTCTAAACGCGTAAAAACAAACATCTTCACATTTCTTTTTCATTCTTAAAATCCAACCGTGGTGTAGTGGTTTAGCACTCCACTTAGTAGTCAGTAGGTAAATAATTACCCCAACAGGAAATTTAGTATAATTCAAAAAAAAAAAAAAAATAAAAAATAAAAATAAAAAGAAAAGAAAACACGCAAGCCACCAGGATATGATAGTAAATTGTCTATCAAAAGTGAGTAGTTTTCTTAGTGGGGGTGGGAGTCAACAGACTTTGGCATCTTTTTGAGTGTTTTGGCATTTTTTGAGTCTTCCCCTGGCATTTTGTTGAAAAATAATCTGGCAACCCTGCGCTGGGAAGTAGTAGGCTATGGCGCGAGACCGTAGGACCGTGGTCCTTGCAAGGACCGCCCCGCACTAGTTGAAAGGTGATAAGAAGTGAGGACCGCCGCCGATCTTCCCCTATGGGACCGGTCTTCGGTTCACAGCTAAAAGACCGTCGGACCGCGGTCTAGACCGGTCTTCAGCGCGGCACTACTTGCAACTGATGAAGACAATGTCTAGCAAGCTAACTTGACGTTCATTTTATTCTTTTCATAATGTACATGCTTGCCTCTTAATTTATTGGCTAATACTAACTTGTCTTGTTGCTGCAAACTATTCAGTTCAAATGTATGCTGCCATTTGACAGTACCATTATTCGCATTTATAATTTTTAGACCCCCGAGACAGTTTCTGACATTTTTGATTAGGTGACAAGCATCGAAACAAAAATAAACATTTTCTCTTGTCACAGGATTTTCAAAATTAGTTTTAAGGTTGTTAGGATTTGACAAATCGCACCCCAAAGCGGTTGCTGTTGCTTGATTGGTGTAATTTCCATCACAGACAACAGCGATGACACTGTGCCCAGCTTCTGTCACGAGAGTGATTGCATCCTTGACTATTTGTGCCTGGGTATTCGCATTGATTTTGTCCAAGAGAAAATATCCGATTGGCAGTTTAAAATGTTTCTTTAAACCAACCACCATGACGACTAATGTTTCTGTGGCCAATGTATCCTCACAGCCGGTGTGGAGATGTCCATAGTTAACAGAGCCCATGTATGTTTGCGTACCAGTGTCATAGCTGTATGCTTTCTTTATGTGCATGGCATCAAACATGATAACTACTTGTCTCCGTTCATCGCTGAAGTCCTTCTGTAACGTATCCATTACCTCAGACAGGAAACCTGGACTGCAGTTTCTGGTTGATGCCCATTTGCGTAAAGTGGAAGGATGTGGCAAAGCGAGGAATTTCCTGACATACTCGTCTGCCTGAGCACTATAGAAGTGAAGGGTAACAGCAAAATTTTAAACTTCATCAGTGTAACGCCTGCCGCATACGCTGGTCTCGGTTGCCTTCATCTCATTTTCAATTTAAAGATAAGGTTTCTTTATCAAAGTTGAGTTTCAGCAAATGGTGTTCCTCTGATGAGAGCAATTTTATTTCCTCCATTTCATCTAGGATGCTCGATATGGTGGCGTCTCTTCTCTTTAATTTCTGGCGAAGACATTTAATTGTCTTCCCTTTCTCTTTAATGACTGACTTAGCCTTTTCAAGATTGTCTCTTAAATTTTCCAATTCAGTATTCGTTTCAACTGGTTGGTTTGTATAGCAATGGTCTATCATTACTCTGCTACATTTTGCGGATATCTCTGTGTCACTTTCATGGTTGAAAGTACAGTTGACGTCAGCTTGAAAAGAACGTTTTTTGGGGGATTTTCGACGAGGTTTAAGTGTTGGTTGTTTATGACTAGGGTGGGAAGGAAATAAAGACGGAACTGCACTATTGCGTAAGACTTTTCTTTCAGTGTCAGGCTCATAATCTCCAGGAACGAAGTGATCACTGCAAATCTTAGAGTATTTTGTAGGTTTCCATGGGTTTCCACATGTATCTTGGCGTGACACGCGGCTAATCCACTGAATGAGTCGCTCGGGGTCGGAAAAGGGGAACCTGAAATATGATTTAGTATTTATACCGGTAAAAGTAACACTCTAGATAACAGCTGTACAATAGTAATGAATTAAATGTTGATAGATATACACGTGTACAAATAGTGGAAATTACAAGACAGATAACAATATGTTACGTTGATTGTCGGGAACGGCAAAACGTTGCTACTACAGATTATATTATACTGTATTAAAACATAAATATATAGCCGACGAGAACAGCTTGTGTCTATCGACTCAAAGTCATTATCGTTGAATTATCATCTGAAAAGTGAATAACAGAAGAAGGTCTAAAAAAAAAACAATTGAGCTTTTATATAGCGCAATATCAACTAAATGTGCTCAAAGCGCTTTACAAGGGGTTCCTGGTCAACAGCAACATTTAACATGTAGGACGGGACATGACGCCTGTTAGGCGATATTACAATTTTTCGGACAAAGACAACGCTGTAAACGACCAGGTACTCGTTTTACACCTGAGTACAGTGAGAGAATGTGAGTAAAGAGAAGATGTGTGGAGGAGGGGGATAAAGGAGGAAGAGGACTATGATTGAATATTGATAGCAAATTAGTGATTTTAGAGATAAAATGGGCTAACAATAACAAACATCCGTGACTTACGAGTGAAAACTCCTAATGGAATCCTTTTGTTTTCGGTTATGGCAACCAGTGACAACACACGTGTGAACCATCTTTTCTCAACAATCAAGCTTGATTAGGTTTGGTTTTTTTTCCCCGAGAACGTTAGTATGTAGATCCTTGAAGTCTCAAAGAGAATTCCTGGATTTTATAATACAAGCTTTACTTGCACTTTTAAATATATTTGACCAAGGAAAATGAAAAAACAGAAACAACAGTGAATAATCGTATAAGTAAATGTGTGCTCAGCAGATAAACAAAATAAAGATGCTGTGTATCAAAGTGTGCTTGTACTTGTTATTGTAATTAAGTATGAGGTCACACACACACCCATGCCGGTATTGTTTGCCCCAAAGCAAAATAGCCTTATCATGCCACAATGGGCATGGCGGCGATGGTTCCTTGCATGGCACGCGTGACGCCACCGCCTCTCACTCCAGTTCATATTATAAGTATAAGCTTCTTGGTTATTCCCTATTTCATAAATTATATTGATTAGCTTAATTATAAGACTAGACATACTTTATTGATCCTTTATGGACATTATAATTCACTATCACAACGGTAATAAATAATGTCTGTAATGTTTCATTCATCCTGTTTTGTTGATAAAGGGGAAACCCGAAACGTCCATTTTATCTGTTTTCGTATATTAAATTGAAGCTTACATTCAATTTCACATTGTTATTTATTTCTTCGAGCTTCGAGCAGCAACATTTACATATCACAACGGTATATATAATCACATACTGGTCATGTATTCAATTCATTCAACATATTGATTATTCTCCTTAATAAAGCAAGCAAATTTACTTGTATCTCAAATTTTATATATACATTTCATTTCTGACTATAGCATCAATTTACAGCTCCTAGTTCAACATGGCATAATATTGTTTTGAAGCGATGGGTTACACATTGACTAACCTATTTTACATGTGTTATGAGTTAGCGGCACTGCAGTCATCATCATCTCATCATCATTATTATTATCGTCATCATCTTCATGATTACGTTTCTAGGAATAATTTGTTTAATAAAACCCTGAAACCTAGTTCAATTTAGTTGCTTTTTTTTTGTATTTCTTTATTATTATTATTATTATTATTATTATTATTATTATTATTATTATTATTATTATTATTATTATTATATTATTATTATTATTATTATTATTATTATTATTATATTATTATTATTATATTATTATTATTATATATTATTATTATTATTATTATTATTATTATTATTATTATTATTATTATTATTATTATTATCATTATTATCATCATCATCATCATCATCATCATCATCATCATCATCATCATCATCATCATCATCATCATTGCCAGTCCTGATAATACAACATAAAATCTAACCCACAAATTTAAATTATGGAGTACCCCAAGGTTCCGTTTTAGGCCCTCTCCGTTATACTCTCTATACACAACCATTGAGAGGAATATTATAATATGCATTATAAGCATGAGGTCAGCTACCACATGTACGCTGACGACACCCAGGTGGCGGGTGGTTGGATGGGAGCATCACCCTTGAATCATATACCTATGATGTTCGCATGGGTGTACGATCCGATAGTGATGTCGTTTCTTCTTCTCTTTACTAGCCTATCCTGCTTCTTTGGTTTGTGATTGTATTTTTGACAGGGGATATTTTTTTTTCTGTAAATCTTCTGCCTGTTTGTTCTTGGTTATTTATAATTTAGCTTATGATATCTTTAGGTTATGCTTTTGATTGACATTTGTACTATTTTTGTTAGATTGCTTGTTTTTTTGTTTCAGCGGTCTCTCATAAACCTCAATTGTGTTGGAAGAGACCTAAAGCAACAAACAAACAAAACAAACACCCAGGTGTAAAGCTCTGTCCATCCGTCTGAATTAGATGTACAAAAATGTTGATCATGATGTTTTACAATTTTCTGCACTCAGAGCTGTTTTGTCAACAGGATTGGGCCTCTATGCAAATTAAACTTATTATTATTATTATTATTATTATTATTATTATTATTATTATTATTATTATTATTATTACTATTATTATTGTGTGTGTGTGTGTGTGTGTGTGTGTGTGTGTGTGTGTAAAGTATTGACAAATTGGATTTTTGTTGTTGTGGTTATGCTCCGAAACCAGTGGTTTAGTCGTCACCAAATTTTGCTTGGTGGGTGTTTCCAATTGACATGAAGATGGTTGACGTGTATTATGAGAATGAGATGTTTAGTTTGCATATTATATTATATGATTTGTAAACATTTGGGTGTATTCCTCTTAGTGGGGACCTGTGCTTGTGTCTGGATGAGACTTTTAGGTGATCTAAACTAAGTACGTTGACGGCGTGCTCTTGGAATCTACATCTGTTCCCTATTTGAACCAATTCCCCTTTGTCTTACCTTTTCTTTTGTGCTTTAATTGTAATTCTAGAACTTTTAACTATCCCATTTTCTTCCTTTTTACTTGCGCTGATATGACCTTAATGTGTTGCACGCGCCGTAAAACCCTTAAAAACAAACAAAACAATCGCCCTCTATCTATCTATCTATCTATCTATCTATCTATCTATCTATCTATCTATCTATCTATCTATCTATCTATCTATCTATCTATCTATCTATCTATCTATCTATCTATCTATCTATCTATCTATCTATCTACAGTGCACTCTGGATACGTCGACGTTGCCAAAGTCGATTTTTACCCAAGTCGATTTTTTTTCTTGGTCCCTCCCCCTTCTTCCTATATAACATTAGTAAAAAATAAAAAAAAACTCCACATAAGTCGATGTCGCTTAAGTCGATGTTCTTATCACTCATGACTACAAAAAAATCACAAATAAACAAGTATTTCCATTGGTTAAAAAAGCTACCAGTAAGAATTTTAAGCGGTTAAGAATATCCGCGAACGATTGGCGCACATCGATGTGATGTAGGTGCTTTGCCTGACGTCCGTGTTCAATGTACATGAGCAGTATTGAATAACTTTAATTTCTCCATCTCAAATTTTACATTGTCGCAACTTCAAGTTCAAGATTTTTTTTTGGTTCTAATCCCAGGTCATCCTAGGTAATGGCCCTCTTAATTAGTATAAATTTTATCAAGAAGAATTCAAGTCAAGTCTACAACTACAATGGCAAACCTATCGCGGAAAAGGAAGATTCGATGCATTTGGAAAGTTTGGCATGC
>NC_088371.1:17358401-17395901 GCF_034508935.2 Berghia stephanieae
TTATCAGACCAAAAAAAGGACGTCAAAAGACGAGTCTTTTGGGCACAAAAGAAAACAAATCGTAAGTTGTATTCAATAGGTCAGCCAATGGAATCATTTGTTTCCTTGAGCACTACTAACGACAACCCACAAGACGGTGAAAAAACCTAATAAATGACGTCAAACTAGTACTAGTACTAGTAGTCCTAAATGGTTCTTGTGTCAGGCTATAGATAGTATGCGCTTGGCTAAGGAGTTCACAACATTGTCATCCGGTAGTATAGATAGAATGAAGATGACGTCAATCAAGTCTTTGTTATTCTTTTTGCCTCCAAGTTTATGAGTGGTTCTCACTAAACGGTATGAACCAGACTATAAAAGTTCATGGTTACACATAGTTTTGTGTGTTGGTCCGTTATACTTCCGGATGGCAATGTTATGAGCTTCTTAGCCAAGCGCATACTATCTATAACGGACCAACACACAAAACTTTATCTAACCATGAACATTTATGTAGTTTGGATAATAGATAGTTCGAAGATGACGTCACTCATGTCTTTGTTATTGTTTTTTTTTTGCCATCCGCGTTTATGAGTAATGCTCACTGAACTGTATTAACCTGACTATAAACGTTCATGGATACACACAGTTTTGTGTGTTGGTCCGTTATATCCTACTTCTGGATGGCAATGTTATGAGCTTCTTAGCCAAACGCATACTATCTATACAGTCAAGTGAGAATTACTCATAAACGTGGATGGCAAAAAACAACAAATAACCGAGTGACGTCAACTTCATTCTATCTATAGACTACATGGGTTAAAATTACGAGTAATGCTAAAGATTTATTGGTTGGGCTGATTGATCGGGTGTTACCACTTGTCACAGAACGATCAATTTCTCAACGATATAAAACATATTCATTTATCCATGTCGAAGCGTGCACAGCATAATTTGGAGAAATTCTGTTGTGTTTGTGTTAGAGAACAACACACAAGCTCTACTAGGTTGGAGGACAAGACGAAACTAGAATTATAGAACCATTTTTAGGGGCTTATCTTGATCTGTTTTCCAGGGACGGCTGGTAATAATGGGCAGGGTGGGCAAATACCAGCCTGTTTTTTCAAGTTATATGCTGTATTACCAGGTCCGAAATAATCAAATCTAAATTAGATAATTTCAAAAGTTACTACTTAAAATTGATACTTTGTACTGAAATCAATTTGTGTGTATTTTTGATAGATTGCGAATCACCATGCATCCCGTAATACATAAACCAGGATACGCTCCTGTTCTTTTTATCACCCCCCCCCCCCCCCCCCCCCCAACCACTCCACTCCACTCCGCCCACATCGTCATCTCATCGTCACGTCGCCTGACGGTGATTTTGCTGTCTGGCCTCTCTAGTACTAGGTCGGGCTAATTCAAATGAGCCCACCTTATTAACCAGTGTACACTAAATAGAGATTTTGGCAAACGAACTTTTTCTTATTTATTGCCTTACTTGTGCTGGGAAGGTTCCAGTATTGAATTAAATTTATTAATTTACTAATATTATATCAATTTAGTATTAGTTTGTGTTGTTTTAATATATTTGTTTATCCATTTAAATTATTTCTTTTTTTTCCCCTCGTTTTCTTTAGTGTTTCTCAAAACTCATTTATTTAAATTGTTTTCTTATTTGTTTGTTGTTGTTGTTGTTTTTTGTTGTTGTTTTTTGTTTTGTTTTTTAACAAATTAATTTGTTAATTCTTTTTTTTTTTTATTATTCTTAAAGTAATTACCGCTGTATTTTTATTGCCAGACTAAATATTTTTGCAAAACAATGTAATTTTCTATTGTATTCCCTCTAATAAAACAAAACACGTTTATTCAAAAGTCACGACTAAATAAATATATAAAATACAACCACCATTTTGGTTTTCTCAACAATTGAATTAGTATACGAGAAATACTCTTCTGAGTAAGGAGATAGTTGAATTCTAAGTTATAGAGGAAATACGGAAGGGTGGGCAGATTCCGTACTTGCCCGTCCTGAAGCTAATACATACATAAGATGGTTCGCGATGAAGAGGCGGGAAGCAAGGGATTGGTTGGGTAAGGAGCAAAGATAACACGGTAATTATTGTGACGATAGTCAAACGAATACATGAGGAGAGATTGGTAACATTATTTTGTCTTAATTATATTGTATGAAGTATTGGCGAAAGCCTAATATTAAATAAACGTTGTTTTTGTTTGTCTTATTTTGACTATGGAACTGATACTGATACTTGTCATAGCAGACCTGCCTACTTTAGATAGGAAAATAAAAATCGTAGTTTTCAGGGCTAATAAAATCGTAGATATTTTAACTACCCTTTAAAAAAATCACCGGAATTTTCGTCTGTTTTGATAGATATCAAATTTTAAAAAACGAGAAAAAATAATTGGAAACGTAATAATGATGGTGATGGTGGTATAGTGGTAGCGGTGGTGGTAGTAGTAATGATGATGGTAATATTATTATTATTATTATTATTATTATTATTATTATTATTATTATTATTATTATTATTATTATTATTATTATTATTATTATTATTATTATTAATATTATTATTATTATTATTATTATTATTATTATTATTATTATTATTATTATTATTATTATTATTATTATTATTATTATTATTGTTATTGTTATTGTTATTATTATTATTATTATTATTATTATTATATTATTATTATTATTATTATTATTATTATTATTATTATTATTCATTGTTATTATTATTGTACGTATTGGTGGTATTACTATTGTTGTATTTTTTTTTGGTGGTTATTAATGGTATCAGTTTATTGTTTGGTCCCATTTGCCATTATTTTCCACTTTCATGTATGTGGTCATCAAATTGTATGATTAATTGGCGAAAGCCTAAGATTGAATAAATTTTGTAATATCGTATGGTAACCATCATTGTCGACGACATCGTCGTTGTCATCATAACATCATCATCATCATCATCATCATCATCATCATCATCATCATCATCATCATTAACAACAACAACAACAATATTAACAACAAGTACAACAATAGAAATAAAAACAATATCAACATCACCATACAATTTCCGTCATCGTCTCCACAACTATCATTCTAACCAACAGCACCACCAAAACCACTACCATAATTACCCCTCACCGCCTCGTCTTCCTCCTCCTCCTCCACCACCACCACCACCGCTACCACTATTCCAACCACTACCACCACCGGCACAATCATTCTGACCACCAAGACAGCAGTAAAAATTATGCAATTTGAGCTCTGAATGAAACTCGAGTCATATCGCTGTTGTTGCTTCTCCATGAAAACTTTAAGGTTACTACGTACTACTGAAAACCAGAAATATGTAAAAGCAATATTAATATCGCCGTTGAGGGATTAAAGCATCTCTTTAATTTTTCGAGTGAAGGGAATGGACTTGTATTGTCAAGGTGTTGTCGCATTATGTCTCGTCGCTTTATTTTTTAGTTGTATTCTCTTTCGTGATTCATTTTTGATTACGTTTGGAAGAATTAAAATCTACTGGTATTGTCATTTCATTGTGAATGTGATTATTGGTGGTTGAAATATTTTTTGTTTAAAGGCGAAAAAAAAAAATCAAAAAAAAATTTTATTAAAAAAAAAAACAAAAAAATAAAAAATAAAAATATATATCATATATATATATATATATATATATATATATATATATATATATATATATATATATATATATATATATATATATATATATATATGACCGAATCCTCTTTGCCCAACCACTGTAAATAGGCTAGAACCGCCACTGCTGTTTTCTTTCAATTAGTTGTGGTTGTTCAGGATTGTAGGTAAGTAAATATCCCCCTTCCCCCCGCCCTTTCTCACTCAATTTTAATTAATTCATTGTTTATGTGCATTTTTGTGTGTAAGCCACTGTCTCAAGTCGTTATTCTGTCGAAGTGAAACTAATTTTGAAAAGTGAATTTAACCTTAAGGTAATTGGAAAGGTAGGACTTCCGTAGTTTCTCAGCACTTTTATTAAATATTACTTAATCTTATAGTCATTATGGACATTCAATTAGTTTCAATGTCCAGAAATAATACTATATTATATTAATTAATTTATGATTAAATAAGGTTGGGGGGGGGGGGGAGATCTCCCCACGATAATTAAAAGAAAGGTCACTTCTTTAGGCGTGCTGTGAAACTACGGAAGTCCTCCGTTTTTTAAAAAAGTAGCTGGATGTATAGACAGATTCATAGGATTATGAGGCATAAAAGAACGATGAAGGATAGTCTTTATTGACGACCAGCATATATTTAGACTAGAAAATAAGATGCCCTCACTCTGACACCAGAAGATCAGTTGCACAATGTATGTATCCAGTCCTCCCGAAGACTGGCTTTACACTTCCAATCAGATTGGAATCAGTATTTTGTTCCCTATTAGAGGCAAAAAATGTATCGGTATTAATCACCAGTCCAATGAAAACACGAATATCTACTGTTTGCACGTAAGAGGCGGACGCATTTGGAATTTTCTCCTAAATTTTCCTTATAAAACAAGAAATGAAGAAATTATGGAGCAGGTACCGGTGTAAGATAAAGAACTGAACAAGTGTGTATGAAGGGTGCCAGACAAAGAAAGAAATAAAAATACAAGAAAAAATCATCCCAAAAAAAATCAGTCGACCTCGACTGGGAATCGAACCTCAGACCTTCTGATTAATGGTAATCATTACAAGCCCAAGTCGAGGTCGAGTGATTATTTGGGATGTTTATTTTTCTTGTATTTTTCTTTCTTGTTTTGTTTGGCACCTTTCATACACACTTGTTCAGTTCTTTATCTTATAATACTTATGTTAGCCTTTGGTCGACAATCTAAAAAGAAAAGCAAATCTCAAATATTAATTCTCTAAACATTCACATTCCAAAATCAAATATAAAAATGTTTCTCTGATAAGATTACATAAATAGAATGAATAAAATGTATTATTATATTATATATTATACTATATTATATTATAATATACTATATTCAATTTTTTTTATTATAATAGATTACATTGTATTATATTATATTATATACTTATTACATACAAACCGTTAGGTCTAAGTTGACAAGAGAAGTGAGCCACTATCAAATTTATTGATAACACACTATCTACATTTCTTTTGTGATATTTCGATTCGCCCTGCCTCACTTTTAATTTTAACAACCACCTTATGTGTAGTTCATTCAGGAATGTCAGGCCTTTCAGAACGGTATTACATTTAGTTTTACATTTCCTTCTTATATATATATATATATATATATATATATATATATATATATATATATATATATATATATATAATATGAGTGTTGGTGGGTACTCGTAGGTACGAAAGTGCTCGATAATGATGGTTAGAGCTAATATAAATACAAATTGTCACTCACATTTTTGTGGCCGAGACGTTCGTTTCTGTGGGCTTATTCCACGTCCTCAGTCGGCGTAATCCTTGTATTATATATATATATATATATATATATATATATATATATATATATATATATATATATATATATATATATATAAAGGTTGAATGACTAAATCGTATTTCTATTCATTCTATACTCCCGTGCTCTGAAAAAAAAAAAACACGCTTTTAAAATTTTGGCCAGAAAACTCGTCCTTCAAATAACAATCGATTAAAATGACCCACTCTTGTCAAAAACTCTCAAACTTCAGTGAAGTCCCAGGTTTGATACTTTTTGACATGATGAAGGTCATTTTAACCAGTTATCTTACTCTGGAAAAAAAACCCAACTTGTATTTAAACATTTGGCCAGAAAACTCGTCCTTCAAATATCGATCGATTTAAATGACCCTCTTCTACTTTTAGACAAAAACTCTCAATCCTGGGACTTAATTAAGGCACTTCACGAAGTCACAGGCTTGAGGGGTTTTTTTTATTTCCTCGATGTGGGTCATTTAAATAGATCGACATTTGAGGGACGATGTTTTCTGGCCAAGTTTTTAAATACTTGCCTGTTTTTGTTTTGTTTTTTTTTTTTTGTTTTTTTCAGAGTACGGCAATTAACTGGTGAATCAACTGACATCATTTCTTCTTCTTCTTCTTCGTTCCTCTGATGGACATCTATGGCTGCAGTCCGATATCTGCTATGAAGTCTGTGGTCCGCTTTAGGTCCTCAGCCTCACCATAGAGCTTTGTGTTGAGTGTTGTAGGGGTGACCTAGTGTTTCGAACGTTGCACGTTGTATAGTGGGCAATCCATAAGCACATGTAAAGTGGTTTCATGGTCGGTTCCACATGGGCAATAAGGGGTTAGACATCATTTGAAATACAAGTTTTCTGGGTCAAATTCTATGGGTTTTTTGTGTGTCTTTTATTAAAAGGCCAGGGAGGATATTCACACCAGTCAACTCATCGCCGTCAGTCATGTGTGACAAATGTTACCGCCCAAATATACTATTATTCGTTCATCACTAGGCCAAACCGTTTTGCCTGGGTGGTGATCCTAACCTCACATAGTGGGGCAGGGAGGTACATACTGTCTTCTATCCCCCCCCCCCAACCCGTTTTCCAATTGTTTCCTGTCTTTGTCTTGGAATGAGATTACTTGGTTTTGTCCTGGCCCTGGCCGGAGTTCCTTGGCAGGGAGGGAAACAGTCGAATCGATAGTTAAAGTTTTGGAAGATGATATTTTTTTCCTTGTAAATCATCTCTCCATTGTGCATTGTATTATGTTTAGTTTACATATTATATTATATGATTGGTAAACATTTGAGTGTATTCCTCTTAGTTGGGACCTGTGCTTGTGTCTGGATGAGACTTTTAGTGATCTCAAACTAAGTACTTTGATAGTGTGCTCTTGGAATCTATATCTGTTCACTATTTGAACCAATTAACCTTTGTCTCACCTTTTCTTTTGTTCTTTAATTGTAATTCTAGACTTTTTACTTTCCCATTTTCTTCCTTTTTACTGGCGCTGATATGACCTTAATGTGTTGCAAGCGCCGTAAAACCCTTAAAAACAAAAACAAAACAAAACCGTTTTGCAATTCCTTAACCCCCTCCAACTACAGGAAAATCCTCACATGACATTCGTTACGATTCAATGAACATTTTTATTTTTCAGATTTATTTTGTAAATCACAAAATTTGGAGAAAAATCTTTTTTTTTTTATCCAAAAGAACTTGATGCTGTTTTGTAAAGCTTGTTTTTCTGAAAAAAAAAAACGTAGATATAGTATGTTCTTTTTGCTTCTGAGTTAAAGTGTAAAGAAATCAAATTTTGTGTTCGTTGAACAGCAATGACATTTTGGAAAAAATCCTGAAAATGTTCGGTAAGGAGAGATTTTAAAACAGTTTAGGTGCTTTTGGCATTTATGACCCGTAGACCGTATCTTCCAACCGGTTATAGGTCCAGGTCTTTTCATGGTGATATGTGGCCCATCGTCTCAAACGGTATTATGTGTAGGTATGGATATGACGCCTAAAAAGTCAATTTAGAAATATTATAATTATGAGAAATTGGACGTGAGAGTTTTGTGTTAGGCTAGAAATAATACTCATTCTCCACTAAAGCGAAGAAATAAATAACAATGTCAAATTGAGTGTAAGCTTTAATTTAATTACGGAAGCAGATAAAATGAAGAAACGATTAAAGAACGAACAAAACACGGTGTTGCAGCTGGGAGGTTTTTCTTGAAGAATACTGGGTAATGTCAATGTTGCTGCTCGGAGCTCGAATAAATAATTGTTATTTATTTCTTCGATCTTCGAGAAGCAACATTTACATTAATTTACACTTAAACGACGAGAAATTAATTAAAAATATTCGTAAAAGGAGATTTTAATTCAATATTCAGAAACCACGTTCATCTCGACAAAATACCGCTTTGAGACGGTGGGTCGCAAATATGCGTTTATGGTGGATAGAAAATACAACTCGGTTTAAGTCTTGTTTTATCTGACCCCGCGGTTTTTTGCAAAATATATTTCAAAAGACATTTAGCAAAGAAAATGATGAATTTTGCAGAAGAAAATAAGAAAAATTTGCAATAATTGTGCAAAAATTTTGCAGGTTTCTAAATATGTTCTATCACTCCTAACAACTAACTACAAGCAACCCATGTAATAAAATATCCCCGCGGATTTACGTAATTTCAAACTCAAAATTATGGAACAAAAATGGCAAAATTTTGCCAGAAACTATGCTGATTTGGAAATAGACATAAAGTTGGGAAAATAAAATTACAATAAAACATTGCTGTCAATGAAATTGTTATAATAAAGAAGTGAAATATTCGGATGTGACCTTTTATTTAACTTAAATAAAAGGGCATATCCCAATTAAACAACAACAAAAAAAAGAATCAAACGATTTGTCAAAAATTTGCAAAATGTGTAGATTTTGCTGTTGCAATGCAAATCAGAAAATTTTCTCTGTGCAAATAAAACCACGGGGCCAGTTTAATTGGGGAGCATGAATATAGTTTCACTATGTAAGAACACACACAATTCAGAAAAAGTGTGGAACTGGCACTTTATTGCAGCCAGGTGCTGTACCAGACATTTACAAAGTTGCTCATGTCAAACACCTTTTGAAAAAAAAAAATGATCTCTGTGCTTGTGTGTGTAAATGAGTATGTTTCAGCCAAAGTAATTTGTAATTTAATATATATATATATGGATCTGTCGTGTTCCTGATATAGTACCAATTTGATGAGATAGGTCACATATAAGAGCCTCACTCCCCACAAAAATAATTCTTCGTTGGAATTAAATTGAATTTTATCATACCACAGGAAACATGTTGGGGCGCATTCAAGACACCCTGTACACATTCATCGTCAATTCTGGCATTTTATGGTACCTGATGCCCATCATGAAATTCTACGTTGTGTTTCTCGCTGCTCGATCATCAAACACCAACCATCGTAGTACAGATGATGAGGGATGTGTCATGAACACAACTAAACTTGGCGACAAGATATATCCTCCATTTGGTAAAAAGAATTACTAAAAACTAAAAAATCTGAAAATCCGAGAAAACGATGTCCTGATATGCGGCTACCCAAAAACCGGATGTCATTGGACATTTGAAATTACGCGCATGCTTTTGAATAAGTCAACGTCTCTTTCAAAATATGGTAAAAGTTTCGAGGGATACATGGAATTTATACCTGAATTCCTTTTGGATTATCTCCTAGAATTTTGAACACTCACATTTCTTATGACGATCTGCCACAAGAAGCGAAAATCAAAAAGACAAAAATAATTTTAACAACTAGGAGTCCGAAGGACACGGTTGTCAGTTATTACCATCACATGCTGCATCTAAATGAATTTTTGAAATATGACGGAAAGTTTGAAAACTTCTTCAAACTCTTTATGAGAGGTGAACTTAGTTATGGAAGCTACTTTGACAACGCATCTGATTGGAGGAGAGTAATGACGTCACCAACCACCCCCAACCCTATTTTCTTGCTTAAGTATGAGGAGTTGAAAAGTAACCCCGTGGATATGATCAAGAAGTTGGCCCGGTTTCTGGGTGTTGACGAGTCGGACACATTCATAGAGGATGTAGCACGTCGAACACAGTTTCAGAGTATGAAGAGCGCTGCAAAAAATGACTTTCATCGCGCTGGCATATATCGTAAAGGTATAAGCAAAGACTTAAAATGATCTGTTTTTTTTCTTCTTTTTGCAACAACAAATGATACTACTACTACTACTACTACTACTACTACTACTACTACTACTACTACTACTGCTGCTGCTGCTGCTGCTACTACTACTACTACTACTACTACTATTACAACTTCTACTACTACTACTAGAAATACTACTACTACTACTACTACTACTACTACTACTACTACTACTACTACTACTACTACTACTACATACACTTCTACAACTACTACTACTACTAGAATACTACTACTACAACAGCAACTTCTACATACTACTACTACTACTACTACTACTACACTCTACTACTACTACTACTACTACGACTACTACTACTACTACTACTACTACTACTATACTACTACTACTACTACTACATACTACTACTACTACTACTACTACTACTACTACTACTACTACTACTACTCTACTACTACTACTACTACTACTACTACTACTACTACAAATACTACTACTACTACTACTACTACTACTACTACTACTACTACTACTACTACTACTACTACTACTACTACTACTACTACTACTACTATACTACTACTTACTCTAGTACTACTATACTACTACTACTACACAACTTCTACAACTACTACTACTACTACTACTACTACTACTACTACTACTACTACTACTACTGCTGCTGCTATGACTACTACTACTACTACTACTACTCTACTACTACTACTACTACTACTACTACTACACTACTACTACTACTACTACTACTACTACTACTACTACTACTACTACTACTACTACTACTACTACAAATACTACAAATACTACTACTACAACAGCAACTTCTACTACTACTACTACTACTACTACTACTACTACTACTACTACTACTACTACTACTACTACTACTACAAGAGCAACTACTACTACTACTACTACTACTACTACTACTACTACTACTACTACTACTACTACTACTACTACTACAAATACTACTACTACAACAGCAACTTCTTCTTCTACCACTACTCCTACTACTACTACTACTACTACTACTACTACTACTACTACTACTACTACTGCTGCTGCTGCTACTACTACTACTACGACTACTACTACTACTACTACTACTACTACTACTACTACTACTACTACTACTACTACTATACTACTACTACAAATACTACTACTTACTAACAGCACTACTATACTACTAACTATACTACTACTACTACTACTACTAACTACTACTACTACCTACTACTACTACTACTACTACATACTACTACTACTACTACTACTACGACTACTACTACTACTACTACTACTACTACTACTACTACTACTACTACTACTACTACTACTACTACTACCACTACTACTACTACCACTACTACTACTACCACTACTACTACTACTACTACAAATACTACAAATACTACTACTACAACAGCAACTTCTACTACTACTACTACTACTACTACTACTACTACTACTACAAGAGCAACTACTACTACTACTACTACTACTACTACTACTACTACTACTACTACTACTACTACTACTACTACTACTACTAACTACTACTACTACTACTACATACTACTACTACTACTACTACTACTACTACTACTACTACTACTACTATACTACAGCAACAACAACTACTAACTACTACTACTACTACTACTATACTACTAATACTACTAATACTACTACTACTACTACTACTACTACTACTACTACTACTACTACTACTACTACTACTACTACTACTACTACGCCAAGATATCTGGCTATATGGTCTTCTGGGTTGACACTCGCCTTAGGATCGGAAGGCACTGGTTCGGGTCCCGCTCTGAGCGGCCTTTATTTGAGTCGTTGGAGAGGCTCTTAAATCACATTCTCTCACCGCGCTCAGGTGTAAAATGAGTACCTGGCCGTTATCAACCTTGTCTTTATCGAAAAAAAAAATGTAATAACGCCTAACAGGCGTCATTTCTCGTTCTATATAAATATGAAGGGTTGCTGTTGGTTAGGGACCCCTTGTAAAGCGCTTGGAGCACGTTTATTGGATATTGCTCTATATACATTACCAAGTTTAAAAAAAAATACTGCTATACTTTAGAGTATGTTCTGCCGCTCTTTATATTTAAAACATTCTTCAGCATTATGTTCCGAAGCGTGATTTGAGATCGCATGATTCAAAATTGTTAGTACCTTGTACCGATAACAATAAATCTTAAGAGTTTTGGTGATAGATCTCTTTCTAAATGTGGCCCCAAGATAATTTGGAATTCCCCTACCCAGTCCGTTAGAATATCTGACAATGTTGGTGTTGGGGTCTTCAAGAAACGTTTCAAGACATTTCTTTTCACCAAATACTTGCTTTTGTGAGTTGTACCTGTACCTTGATAAAACGAGGTTGTATGAGTTGTGATTACATTAGTAGTAACATGTATTGTTTTAAAGCGCTTTGAGGTTTCCACATTAAGCGCTCTATAATACATGTACTCGTTATTATTATTATTATTATTATTATTATTATTATTATTATTATTATTATTATTTTGTTGTTGTTGTTGTATTGTTATTATTATTATTATTTATTATTATTATTATTATTATTATTATTATTATTATTATTATTATTGTTGTTGTTATTGTTATTATTATTTATTATTATTATTATTATTATTATTATTATTATTATTATTATTTTATTATTATTATTATTATTATTATTATTATTATTATTATTATTATTATTATTATTATTATTATTTCTATTATTTTAATACGGTGTACACATATGCAGGTCTGACATCTGATCCCAATTATGGGCCAAGTTTAACATTGTTATAATGGACAATATTATGCGTCATTATTGAATTTTCAATTTCAACAATGAGCCTATAATTCGAGTTATCAGACCTGCAAATAAGTGCACGTCGGGTGGATCATATAGAAGAAACGAAATTTACGTCACTTAGCTTTGTTACTGTTTTTAGACAGCCATTTTTATGTTAAGTTCTCACTAAATGAAATACAACAGACTAAACGTTTAAGTTACACATAGTTTTGTGTGTTGGTACGTTACATCCGGCTGACAGATGTTGTGAGTCTTTTAGCAAAGGGCATAGCATCAAGATCTGGAATGTTTTCAATACTCGTGTGTCTATTTTTATCGTCAGGGATTGTTGGAGATTGGAAGAACTGGTTGTCAGATGAACAGAATGCGGAGATGGACGCTAGGAAAGAGATCCTGTTAGGATGAGGGGACAGATGTTTTATTGGAAATGACGACTGTCGTTATTATGCTTTCAACACAAGTGTCAGTCAGTCGTAGTAACATAAGTCATTATATATGTATTTTTTTCTATTTGGTCATTTGAAAAATAAATAATCAGATATTTGATTGAGAGTAAAAGACACTTCCTTTGAGAGCTAATACTCCTTGTGTGTTACATTCTTAAGATTTTAAATCTTCTTGTGCAAAACAATGTGTGTGTTTCTAAGATGTAAAACGTTAAAATTCATTGTTTACTTTTAAAAAGTTGTATGCGTGGAGTCATCTGATCTCCCATGGTGGGCAGAAATTGAATGTAAGCTTCAATTTAATATACGAAAATAGATGAAATGGACGTTTCGTGTTTACACTACAGACGAATGAGATGGTGTGGTAGTGGCGTTGTTTAGATGAATAAACAAAAACACTGATGGGCAGGAAATATTAGATATGCTCCTTTGTAAGGGATCACAATTAAAACAGAACGATAGATATTTAGAAAAAGGTGCGACATTAAGTCAAAAGAGGGGAGGCGGGGAGGGACTGTGTAATGCAGTATAGAAAGTGGAATATAATAACGTGTAGACTATTGTTGGAAAATAAATACAATGGAATTAGAAATAAACACAAAATATAAGTAAGGGGTGTAGGTATTAGTACCTATTATCATCAGTGGCAGTAGCAGCAGCAGAAGCAGTATTACTTTTAGTAGTAGTAGTAGTAGTAGTAGTCGTCGTCGTACTACCCCCCCCCCCTCCCCCACACCCCCTGTTCAAAAAATAACACGAGACAATTTTGTTGTTCCGTTACAATTTATTTACAATAGGATCTGTGTATCATTGGAATGAGTGTGTATGACCAGAGGAGAGTCGACTGAAACGCACCGTTACTGTGTTATCTTGTGGCGACATATGCTTATTTTGCAAGTGCAGTGGAATCTTGATAAGCCAACACTTTCGGACCAGAAAGATAAATTGATTTTTTAAGAGCAAGGTTGACTTTAGCCATTATCAATGGAACACACTTCGATAAAAAAAAGAAAAGAGTGAAGAGTATTTACGGATTCCACTGTATAACCTAAAATTATTATGGATTCATTGTTGCAATGAAAATCTTAAAACCAATACACAATATCGCCCATTACAACAATGTTAAAATTCCAATTTGGACAACAAGGGTGATTCCTGTCGACGTTAGACGTTTCTTTGATGGTGACGACTCTCCTCGTGTAATCTAATGGTTATAATAATAATAATAATAATAATAATAATAATAATAATAATAATAATATTATACGGCGTTTATGAAGGATGTGATCATCATGCTTTATGCAATTTTCACAGTGACATGTCGTTTCATGCAGATTCAACAATACTAATACTTATAACCAAACGAACTTTGATGTAGTTTACTATTAAAGACAAGTGTACTATTCCGCATAGTACAACGTTAGCAAAGTTACTTGGACCCCATCTAAAAATAGTATTAAATCTCTTATATTTACATATCACTGTTTCTTCTTTTTTTTAAAAAAGATTATTGTTTCCTCTTTTTAAAGATTATAAGAGTTTACATGAAACATGACATTGAGCGATAAACGAAATTTAGTTTGGACATTTCAAAACATGTTTGAGAAAAAAAAAAGTATGAATTTTGAAAAAAAAAATATGGAATAGCCAATTTTTCCTCAATACCTTAAAAGTTGATATAAAGAATTAAAGTGTATAAATATAAAGCAAGATTTTGTTGAAGAGTTAAGTCTAAAAAACAACAAATTAAAACATTGAAAAAAAAACAACAACCAAAAAGGTAAGATAGAATTTTTTTCTGAAAATGTGTAAAAAATCAACAATTATTGGAATAATCTTTCAAAGCAACAGCAGCGAAAATAAAAAAAAAAAACAAATTTGAGAACGCAATCTCATTAAATTATATAGGTAAGTATTTACTATATGAACACAAGAAAACAAATAATATATATAATATAAAGTGTTATGCCGTGTCTGTCTATTATAATGTGCACAATGAAACGTCTATTAATTAAATTAGACCCATTAATCCTATAACTTATGACATTATAACAATTTTGTTAATTTGTTTTTAAGGGTTTTACGGCCCTTACAAACATTTAGGTCATATCAGCGCCAGTAAAAAAGGAAGAAAATGGGACAGTAAAAAGTTCTAGAATTACAATTAAAGTACCCAAGAAAAAGGAGGACAAAGGGGAATTAGTTCAAATAGGGAATAGGTGTAGATTCCAAGAGCACACAATCAGTACTTAGTTTGAGATCTCCTGAATGTCTCATCCTGACCCAAGCACATGTCCCCACAACGAGGAACACACTCAAATGTTTACAAATCATGTTTATGTAAAACAAAAATAATATAAAGCACAACAGAGAGATGATTTACAAGACAAAAATATACATCTCCCAAAACTAATACATGTGACTGTTTGCCCTTCAGCCAAGGACTCGGGTCAGGGCCAGGATAAACCAAGTAATTTCCTTCCAAGACAAAGATAGAAGGCAACTCGGAAGACACGTCAAGTGACCTCCCACCACCATCGGTCAAAAGACCCCATCCAGGACATAGCAATTGACCTCCTGCCCACCATGGGAGGTCAAAAGACCCCATCGAGGACACAGCAAGTGACCTCCTGCCCACTGCGGGAGGTCAAAGACCCCATCGAGGACACAGCAAGTGACCTCCTGCCCACTGCGGGAGGTCAAAGACCCCGCCCAGCCACATACAGAGTGTTGATCATGCTGTTAGGCTGGTATAGATAAATAATACCAACTAGACAAGATAGGCCTTCATTTTTCTAGACATCATCACAGGTTTAAATGGTGCATATTATATCATAAAAGACTTGCATAAATAAATAATCTTTTTTTTTTTTTAAACAAACAAACCAACAAAAACGACTGGAACTGATCTTAATGAGACTAGACTCGTGGAGCAGACTACGATGTTATTATTTAATTCTTTGTTTTTAAAAGTTTTATGGTCAAATAAGTTGCAATGAAAATAAAAAATAGACGAGAGAGATAAAGGCAAAAAGAAAAAATAATTAGCCTGTATTGATTACTTTGCACTGAATTGTTTGTTTTTAAGGGTTTTACGGTGCTTGCAACATATTAAGGTCATATCAACGCCAGTAAAAAAAGGTAAGAAAATGGGATAGTAAAAAGTTCTAAGAGTTACAATTAAAGCACTCAATAAAAGGTAAGACAAAAGGGAATTTGTTCAAATAGGAAACATGTAGATTTCAAGAGCATACTATCAAAGTACTTAGTTTGAGATCACCTAAAAGTTTCATCCAACACAAGCACAGGTCCCAACAAAGAGGAATACACTCAAATGTTTACAAATGATAATGCAGTACATAACAGAGAGATGATTTACATGACAAAAAAATATCATCTCCCAAAACTCTATCAAAACCAAGTAATCTCATCACAAGACAAAGACAGAAAGCATGTTTGTTTTAAAGGGTTTAACGGCCCTTGCAACACCTTTAGGTAATATCAGCGTCAGTAAAAAGGAAGAAAATGGGATAGTAAAAAGTTCTAGACTCGCAATTAAAGCACCCAAGAAAAAGTAAGACCTAGGGGAACTGGGAATAAATAGGGATCCAAGAGCATACCACCAATGTTCTTAGTTTGAGACCACCTATAAGTCTCATCCGGACACAAGCACAAAATCCAACAACTCAAATGCTTACATTATACATTCAAAATAACAAATACAATATATAATACATAACAGAGATGATTTACAAGGAAAAAAATATCATCTCCCAAAACCATAACTATGCATTTGACTGTTACCCTCCCAGCTAGGTCTCCGGCCAGGGCCAGGACAAAACCCAGTAATCTCATTCCAAGACAAAGACGGAAAGCATGTTGGAAAACAGATATAAGGAGAAAGAAAACACATTATGTGCCCCCCTGCCCACTATTGGAGGTCAGGAACCCCACCCAGCATCCCAAGGATAAATTTCGCTTTGGGATGAATAAAGGCAATTTTTTTAAAAATTACTTTTGTTACATACAGCATTAGCGACAATAAATTCAACATGAGGTTTGGATTTGACGTCAACATATCTCATAAGATTGGAAGTATTCCGTACAGTATAACAATGCATAAATATTCATTACATTCCATTTTACATTATTTACATAGATACAATTTTTAAAAACATATTTTTTTTCAATTTTTGTGAGACTTTCAAGTCACATAAACACCAAGATAAAGGAACACGAGGGGACAGTCGAAAGATTACAATTGGATTCAGTAGTCTGATGTCACGCCGCACGACAACAGCGGCCATCTTGGTTCTAAACAAAGAAAATCATTACTTTTTATTCTTCATGCTGGCTAGAACTTTTCATATGCCTTGTGATCAGAATGTGTAAAAGTCAAAACATGATCAAATTTATGTGTGTTTTTTCCTCTGGAAATGCTTTTATGCTCGCCGGGGAAATATTTCATACGGGCATCCGCCATTGTTCCGATAGTTTAGAGCCAGTGTTACTAAGTTACCATGCGTCATTAGGAAGGAAGTGACGTTAAGACTATTGAAGAGTATTACAATGCAATCTGGATCCAATGAAGCTGTTGATCTGCTGTTGAATGTGTCATTAATCATTCATATGTCTTTGCAAGGTCAGATTTTTTCACTGGATCTGAAATCATTTATTTATCGAATTGTATTGTAATTGTATGAAGATAAATAGTGAGTGCCAATAAAGAATAAACAAAAAACAACAAAACAAAAACGAACAATAATTTTTAAATAGTCGCATTGAAGGGTGTCAACTCTTATCTTGCCATGTCAAGACTCTTCTTAAAAGACCCTAAAATAAAAGGGAAAATCCCGGTTAAAAAATAAAACAGGGGTTGGCAGCTCTGGGTTATAACAAGAATCAGCTTTAGATGGAAACAAGACAATAAGATTTGAACCATATTTTCCGTTTCATGTTTCCATCATAAAGTGTAGACGTCTTTTTCCTTTGATAGGTGGAACAAATAAAGAGAGACGGAAGAGACAGCTACGCTAGACCTACCGATATGAATAAAATAGTCAATAATGGTGTAATTCTCCCTTAATTCCTGTACATTGGTCCGTCAATCACATTGGGTATTAATTATCACATTGTATTAGGGCCCTGTTCTCCACGCATAGAGTTGGGAATAAGTCAAATGTAAATCATCACATTGTATGTCTGCATGCAAACAAAAAGAACTAAACAAATCAATAAAATCACTTTATATATGGATTGGGCAGCAACAAATAAATACATAACTAGAAAATCGAGGGAATGGGGTGGGTGGGTTGGGGGGGGGGAGAAGAAGAAGAGAGAGAAAGAGAGAGTCTTTCGGTCAACTTATGTAATCCTTAGTCGTATTCAATAAGCATCAAAATATAATTTACAACTAGTAAGTTTAAGTCAGCTGCATATTAAGTGGAACAGTAATAATAATAATAATAATGATGATAATAATAATAATAATAATAATAATAATAATAATAATAATAATAATGATTCAAAGTGATCATCACACGCGAGTTTTAAATAAAATGTTTTTAATTAATGAGTTGATTTCATTCATCCACCTATTTTCTCAAATCGTTCACTCATCCAAGTTACTCATTTCAAATGGCACCGTTGTAAGTACAGATCGAGAAAGACTCCCTGACTATTTATTGTGAATATTAAGTTTCTTCAAGCTGTTGACTGTGTCAAAAGTATTAAACAAAAAGGAATATAAAATTGTTGAACCAAAATAATAAAATACTTCACACAAAGTTTCAGGCTCAAAACCCCTCTTCAGTCAATAACAAGAACAAGTAAATATTGTTTTAGTTTGTTTAACACTTTTTACCAAATCTGTTGTGACTGACTGACGAAATAGTATGCATGATAACACAAAGTCTTGTTTCATTTTGGCAAGATAACTTTGACTTATACATTCATTTAAAAGTAAAAGCTCTGACGTTTCCAACAAAATCGTAAAATCGAGAGGTCTTCTTACGTTTTAGAATTTTTGACCTGCTAGGAGCCCTTTGAATAAATTATTATCTGAAAAAAAAAAGTTTGGCCAGTTTAGGTCTCAGACATAAAAAAAAAATGATTGGCAAAAAAATATACAAAGCAAGCAATGTTAACAAAGTTAACAACATAATTGGATCGATTAAATAATAAAATGAGCGATTTGTCTTTGCGCTTTTTAAAACAGCTCATTGTCGAACTCTAAGAATAAAATTATGGCCATTTGTGGCCCATCCCGTCATAGTGGTATCATCTCGGAGTGAAATTCATGCCAAAAAGTGAACTCAAATTCAAAACAATCAAAAATATGAAATTTAGGATTTATAGACTTTATGAGACAAAAATATTCTACTCAACGAAAGACATCTCCCATGGGTTAGGCCATAAAATCCTGAAATCCATTTCAAACACCTTCAAAAAGCCGGAAACTAATATATTGATATGTGACCTACTGCTTCAAAACGGGATTATGTTGGGGTGATCTAGAGGCTGAGGAAATAAATAAAAATTCATTTTAAAAAAGCCGGAAATTTTGCACCTATGCATCTACTGCGCCACTGCTCGGTGGCTTGTGGCGCTGCTCTGTGGCTTGTGGCGCTGCTCTGTGGCTTGTGGCGCTGCTCTGTGGCTGACGCCTGGGTTATTCCAGTCTTCCTTTGGAATAGACCCTAATGACAAATTTCCCCATGGGGATGAATAAAGGGAATTTTATTTTATTTTATTTTTTATTTCATTTCACTTAACTCAAGTTTTATATATATTTTCTATTATAATGTCAATTTCAGCATCAATGCCACTCCAACTTAATCCATTTTTTAAGACAATGGGTCACATTTAATTCTATCTTTGACATGCATCAAGTCACTGAAGTCCTTGTGTTCACTCCTTAACTACCATCCACATTTTCTGTTATAGGACTGGATGACATAATATTGATAAACCTTCTGTCCCAACTTTGATGTTAAAATTGAGCCTATATATAGCGCAATATCCACTCAATGTGCTTAAAGCGCTTTACAAGGGGTCCCTGTCCAACAGCAACATTTCACATTTAGGACAAGACACGACACCTGTTAGGCGTTATTATAATTTTTTTTTGAACAGAGACAACACTGTTAAAACTGGAGTACGGTGAGAGAATGTGAGTAAAGAGCCTTTTCCAAGGACTCAACTATGCGCCGAGCGAGGCTCGAAACCAGGACCTTCCGATCCAAAAGCGAGTGTCGAACCACAAGACCACATAGGCGCACTTTGATGTTGCCTTAACAAATATGAAAGATTTGGCAGCAGACACTACGAAACAAGTTAGAAAAGCTGAAAAGAGATATATGTCAATGTGCCGTATAAAGCTGATGGACAAATACATGAGAAAAAAAAATTATCCCCAAAAAATCCGAATTACTCAACTGGTTTTTGTTTTTTTTTGTTTTTAAGGGTTTTACGGCGCTTGCAACACATTGAGGTCATATCAGCGCCAGTAAAAAGGAAGAAAATGGGATGGTAAAAAGTTCTAGAATTACAATTAAAGCACAAAAGAAAAGGTGAGATAAAGGGGAATTAGTTCAAATAGGGAACAGATGTAGATTCCAAGAGCACACTGTCAAAGTACTTAGTTTGAGATCACCTAAAAGTCTCATCCAGACACAAGCACAGGTCCCAACTAAGAGGAATACACTCAAATGTTTACAAATCATATAATATAATATGTAAACTAAACATAATACAATGCATAACAGAGAGATGATTTACAAGGAAAAAAATATCATCTCCCAAAACTATACATTCGACTGTTTCCCTCCCAGCCAAGGAACTCCCTGAGGGTCAGGACAAAACTAAGTAATCTTATTCCAAGACAACGACAGGAAACAATTGGAAAACGGGTATGGGGGGATAGAAGACACAGCACGTACCTCCCTGCCCACTATGGGAGGTCAGGATCCCCACCCAGTTACTCAACTGGTGGTCAAACCTCAGACCTCCCGAATACTTATCAGATATGATATCAGGACACCTCTGAGATTAACTAATGGTTGGAAAGACATCAAGTAACCTCTGAGGTGTAAAGAAGGCAAATCTGGTCAGTTACCAGGAGGTAGTCTGAGGCCAGCACCTGGACAGTATCACATACAACATTGTCACAATCTAAAAATAATTATCATAATGCATTGTAAGTGACTTGCCTCTGCTAAATGCTAAGTCTTGCTTGTTGGCTTGGAAGCCCTTGTAAAGTGCTTTGACCACTCATTCACTCACTCACTCAATCCTCTCTGCACTATCCAGTACTTGAAGCAACAGCATGGGAATGCCAATGTTCTTGGTCTTTCCCTGCATGAGTAGGCTGCAGTCTACAGGCTATGGTCCTGGAATTTCAGATCTCTTTGCAAAATTCTTCTCCAGGTTTGCTTGGGTCTGCCTCAGTTCCTTTTTCCTTGGGTGGAGTGCAGTGTTTTGATGTTCTTGAGATGCAGTCCGTTGGCATCCTGCAGACATGTCCAAGCCACCCCCCAAAGTCTGGCTCAGACAGCTTTGACCACATTTACAGGTTATTGCAGTTTATCCAAGCAAAACCTCAAGTTTGCACGTGCTTCAATTTTTTTTTTAAAAAAAGATACATTTTGTTAGGGCCACCTTGAAACTGGGACACATTCTTCTACTTTTTCTCTCACTCCTTGACATTTTTATTGACCACCAATTCCATCTGTCACTCCAAGCTTCAATTCATTTATCCCTCATTCCTGCTCCTGGCATTGATAGCAGGTTGCCATGATCTCCTGGTTATACAATTCTACTTGGATGGTTGATGAGTAGAATTGGTGTTTTCTCTGGACAAGGGATGTGGCCGTAGCCAACACTTTGTGATGGAGGGACGGATCATCTGGTATAAAAACAAACAAACAAAAATATAGTGGTGGTAGTGGTAGTAGTAAGAGTAGTAATAATAAAAATAATATAGTCCGTTCCAAGTCCCGTTTCGATGTAATAATGTGAAATATCTAAATTTCTCTAACACCAAACAGATTCCACGCAAATTTTGAACAGTATAACCTTTCAAAGGAACCTCAGTTTTCAAATACAAGAGATGGATAAGTAAGATCACAAAATTATTAATTTGACCTCTCCACTCTGAGTTCCTAGATGTGTGCCATCTGTTAATGTTAAGTATTGCTATTCACTGCATGCCATAAAAAATATTCCGTGCTTCGCCTCTCTGGAGAAGTACTTGTAAATTTTCCTCATTGTGACAAATTTGTATGTTTAATCTATATTATTAAATTTTTGTCAACGTGCACAGAATTACTAGCAAATCTATAATATATAAAACTATTTTATACAGATTGATATACGAGTAGCGAGTAATGTGCAAACCTTTTTTTAATTGAGGGTTATTCTATCACCTCTCGACTCAAATGGATATCTAGAAAATCTGCAAGTGATCGGTCCTTAATTTGACCTTGGCCCTTGGAAATCAACATCTGTTGCCACAGTCATTTGCACGCACCTAGACTTTATTACCGGACAGCGATTGGTAAAAGTTTGTATCTTGGCTGATGTGGTCAAGGTTGTTCGCCAAGTCTATGACCCATAGATCAAGACTGCTTTAACATTAGTGTTAAATATTTTAAGCTTGGTGGTTGTGGATATGCTGGAAGTTATCCGTATTGGTCTCAATATTGCAAAGGCCTGGTGTGCTTTCTTGATTCTAGCGATGATGTCTTCATCAGTTCCACCGGCCTGACTAATTCTGCTGCCAAGGTATGTATTTTCCCCATCTTCTATTGCTGTACCAGAGATGGTGATTTGTGATTCTTGTTTGGCAGTTAAGCGCAGTAGTTTTGTCATCACTTCACTAATCTTGAGACCAACCCGCTGAGCTGTTTCTTCCAGGGACGTGACTTTGTTCTGCATGTCTTGTAGGCAGTGTGAAAGGAGGGCTAGGTCATCTGCAAATTCAAAGTCTTCAAGTCTTTTCGAAAATGTCCATTGGAAACCGACATCTGTTGCTAGAGTCATTGGCACCCACCTAGCCTTTAATACCCCACCAATTTTATTGTTGATGGCTCCAAAGATTTATCTGGCTCTCTGTTAATTTCACAATACAGTATAAAATAATTAAAATAGATGTGCAGAATAACCTTTGTTTCTCTGTAAATATTTTGGGTTATTCACTAGTTGTGATTAAAATTTTTAAAAAGCAAACAAACTTTAGCATCTATATAGGGCAATATCCACTAAACATGCTCAAAGTGCTTTACAAGGGGTACCTAGCCAACAGAAACACTTAACATGTAGGACGAGACAAAATACAGATTAGATGTAATTATGTTATTTTTCAAGGACAGAGACAACACTGTTAATGGCCAGGTACTCATTTTACACCCAAGTACGGTGAGAACATGTGAGTATAGAGTCTTTTCCAAGGACTCAACTGTGCACCACTTTGAGCAGGATTCAAACCCCTGGCCCTTCCAGCCCGAAAGCGAGTGTCATACCACTAGACAACATAGCCGCACAACAATCACCTACCTATGGCTAAATGAACGGAGATGGCATTGCGGTCCAACGTTAAAGCCCATATATGGAGACTGTGAACCATGACCACTCCCTGTATGGATAGAAGTTCTTTCTTCAGGGAATCAAAGGATAGGTCTCTGGGCACACCTGTGGAGAATAATAAGTGTGGAGGTGGGTGAGAGGGGAAATGCATGATGAGTATTGTTGTTAACGACAGTAACAAAATGGAATAAAACTTGAGATTGAGCTTTTTATATAGCGCAACATCCACTAAATATGCTCAAAGCACTATACAAAGGGTCCCTGACCAACAACAACACGTACCATGTAGAACGAGACATGATGCCTGTTATGCGATAATACAATTTTTTTTCCTGACAAAAACAATGTTGTTAATAGTCAGGTTCTCATTTTACACCTGAGTATGGTGAGAGAATGTGAGTAAAGAGCCTTTTCCATGGACTCAACTATGCGGTGAGCGAGGCTTGAACCCAGGACCTTCCGATCCGAAAACGAGTGTCATACGACAAGACCACATAGCCGAATAGAAGCTTCAATTAAATTTTAAAAGACAAATGGTATGGACGTTTCAGGTTTCCCCTTTGGCAACTGAAGAAGATGAGTCAGAACTGAGAAGTGTAGTGTCTCGTTAATCATTTGTCTTTGTAAATTGAATTGAAGGGTCAATTCCATATTATGTTCTTTATTTATGTCTTTGATATAGCAAGGCCCCCCTTAGGATTAATTATATAAGGTGATAAAATCATAAAAATACAGGTAATATTCTATGATGAGAAACACTTGTCCCTTGTATTGGACGGTCTATGGTTCAAACCCAACAGATATGCTTGTAACCAAAGAGAGTCAAAGGTTGTGTCCCATTGAAATGCATAAGCAATGTTAAGCATAGTCAGTGAGATGATGGGTGATAATGGATGCAAAAACATATCAACTCAGATGTGGCTATAAATAGGCAGTGGCTAATATTTTAAGAGTGACTGCACTGAATAAAAAGGATATCTAACAGGCAACCTGTACTGTACGAAATGGAAATGTAATTCCAAATGCCCTTTTGGGAGAATTGACAGAAAGCATTATGAAGCTCATTGAGCATGGTACATCCATGGAAATGCATTATATAAATGTTCATTTTTAACCCAACACAAATGTTGACAATAACTGTTAAAAAAGGACTTTTAAGCCAAACCTAAAAACCTCTGAAGAAACAATTTTCTACAGGGTGTGTGTATGACACAAATGTATTTCAGTGTCATGGAATCATAATTTTTCCTGATATCTATGACATTATACAGACAACAGCAACTGCTTAATATCGTTTTGATAGGACACGTGTATGACAAAGCATGGGAGATAATCCTTGTTATAAACTGTGCGTATCAAGTTTTACAAACCTTCCATCATGACTCGGATGGTGTCCCTTAGAACCGATATCGTCGTCACCAGGACGATGACGGAGAAGATGAAAGTACAGATGGGATCTGCCAGACGGTATCTTTCGTCAGGCTGTGGATAGGAAGGACATTTGTATAATTTAATATGGCATTGATGGTGGTGGTGGGTTGGGGTGATTTGTGGGAGGTGGGATGGTCAATTGGTATTGAGGGTTTAGTGTGTAGCCTTAAAAAAAACTCATAGCCTGATACAAACAAAACATGTAAATCACAATACAAGTCAGCGACATCATAAGGTGAACAGTGAGTTGTAAATAATAGTGCAATCAATCAGGATATTTTCTTACTTTCAGCTCCACTAAGAAATAAGTTTGCAAAAAAAAAACATGCAGTCATGAAAAACAAAAAGATTTTTACTAACCAATAGATCAGCTGGAGAACTAGAATTCGACTTCCAAAGTGCTACACGTGGTCTATATTTTTCTATGGATGGGAGACATTGTCATTGAATGCTGGACTCGTAAAAAGAACTGATGCTTTTGTTTTGTTTTTTGTTTTTAAGGGTTTTACGGCGCTTGCAACACATTTAGGTTATATCAGCGCCAGTAAAAAGGAAGAAAATGGGATAGTACAAAGTTCTAGAATTACAATTAAAGCACCCAAGAGAAAGTAAGACAAAGGGGAACTGGGAACAAATAGGGATCAGATGTAGATTCCAAGAGCATACCACCAATGTACTTAGTTTGAGATCACCTATAAGTCTCATCTGGACACAAGCACAAAATCCAACAAAGAGGAATACACTCAAATGCTTACATTATATATTCAAAATAACAAATATAATAATACATAACAGAAAAATGATTTACGAGGAAAAAAATATCAGCTCCCAAAACAATAACTATGCATTTGACTGTTTCCCTCCCAGCCAGGACTCCGACCAGGGCCAGGAAAAAACCAAGTAATCTCATTCCAAGACAAAGACAGAAAGCATGTTGGAAAACAGAAATAAGGGGATAGAAGACATTGTATGTACCTCCCTGCCCACTATGGGAGGTCAGTTGATGCTTTTGAAACGAAGTGCTACAGACGGATGAGGTGTCATGGAAAGGTAAAAAATCAAACAGAATGGTATTGGATGGACTAAATATAAGAAAGAAAATACTCCTGGTGACTGTAAAGCCTCAAACTGGCATCATGTTCAGGTGAACCATAAGTCAAAATTGTATGAAAATGGTTTTTAAATTGCTTAAATTGCACCATATTCAAATTCATAATCAATTCGAATTTAATTTACGATTCAAAACAACAACAAAAAAATGTAATCCTCTGTATTGATCTCTCTCTATCTTTTAACCCTATGGCTACAATGTCGACAATTTTCAACTCGTGCTGTCTTTGACTGTAGCATGACCTTGAGAATGTTGCATTTGCTAGAGAACAACACACCTTAAAAAATTATTTCATTGATATTATTTCATATATAACAAAGATTAATTTGGAAAAAGCTCAAAATTTATTTAATAATTTCACCAACCCTTTAAACAAAGAAATTAATGTGGTATATATAAACACAATGCAAAAACAATAGGATGATATAATACATCAGTGTTGAGTTCAGTAGGTCACGTCATGTCAGTACGTCAGAATCAAATTCCAAATAAACTGCAGGGGTCATTTTATAATTTTGTCGTCTGATTAAAAAATATAATCATGATTTGTTGTTAGGTGCCTTTACGACAGTTACAATACATTAGCAACCTTGGTAAAACAATGCTAAAAATGGGTTGCTGGGTGCCTCTAGCTCTAAAGAAAGTTACACACTAATATTGAAGTATTGCTCACCTGAAATTTAATAATACATGCAGCAACCAAAACACCCAGACTTTGAATTATGTCACCCAGGACATGAATGAATGCTGCACGGACATTCAAGTTTTTGTGTTTCTGGACCATGCCGTCGTCATGGTGATGATGCTCCTCCTCGTCGCAAAAATCATCAACCACTGACCCCATTGACGAAGACGAATCTAGAATCTTCCTGGTTTCCTCCGTATTTTCATCTGGTGCGTATTCAACGTCCTCTGCCATTTGTCTGCGTCGCCTGGAAGGAGCAGGTGGATTTCTGGAGTTTTCCAGGGGTTGGTATTCTACAGAGGAATTGGTGGCGCCATTGGCTGTGTGGGCAGAATGGGAGTGCTGGAATGGAAAAAGAAAATTTTTTTAAATACGCAAGATTCAACAGTTTGTTATAGGACTTTTCTGGCCAAAAACCATAACATCTCACTTACCAAACTTATCATAACAACAACAACAACAACAACAACAACAACAACAACAATAATAATAATAATAATAATAATAATAATAATAATAATAATAATAATAATAATAATAATAATAATAATAATAATAATGATGATGACGATGAAGATGATGGTGGTGATGATGATACAGAGGCTCCTACCCAAAGAAGTCAGTAGGTGGAAATAAAATACAACAAAAAAAATAAATAAAAAAAATTAAAAAATAAAATTTTAAAAAAGAGGAATTTCGGGTGTAAAAGAGGAATCAACTCAGAATTTTTGAAATAAAGGCTGTGGCAATGTATCCTAAGAGTTGAATTATTACAGATGTGGCAATTGTAATTAACAATGTAATTCAACAATTAGAATTTTAAAAAACTTAAATTGAAGAAAGATGCTATTTTTTTTTACACTTTATATAAAGGTCAGTTATTGCTTACAACATGTCAAGCTCTCAGTAGAGGAGGCACTCTTAGCCTTCCTTGACATTCTCTTCACAGCATGTTTACTGTTTTTTTCCTGTATAACGAAGGCAGACAACATTTTCTGTGCCAAATTGTTATATAGTAATATGCAGAATTTTACAGTAATAGACGGAATCACAGAATTCCCTATGAAAAAAGAGTAATGATTTCGCGAAAAGCGGAGTGGGAGGAGCCTTTGGTGATATAATTTAAAAAAATAAAAATCAGATTTATATGGGGGGAAAAAATCAAAATTTGTATCAACACAAAGGGTATTATTTCTACTCTTAGGGTGGTCACTTTGAAATGTTTCAAAACTGACATATACTTATTTAGACTTTTAAATTAGAACACCATCGATTAAAAATAATTTCAATTCATAGAAATAGGAGTAGAAGTGTTGATACAAAATTGTGATTTTTTCCTTATGATTTGAGCTCCCCCCACCCCCCCTGAATAGATTTCTATTTTCTACACCTCAACAAACATTGTTCCACAAAACTCTAGACAGATTAGGAGACTTTATAAACATTTTTACTCACCCCGTGGGAGTGACCATGACCAAAAGAAGTGTGAGAGTGAGCACCTTTACAGCACATCTCTGAATGAAGGACGAGACCCATTCTGTATAGATGATTAAAAAAAAAAAGAAAAAAAACCCAAAAAAAAAAAAACCATTAATGGCAATGGATAGGTTGAAGAATCTCATTTTAAAATAAATTTTCATCACAAAAGATGAGATCTTCCATGAGCGACTTTTTCGGATGCACAGCAGACTGTCATCAGGTAAGTAACACGGTTTTTTCTTTTTTTCTAGGATATACAACATTAATAGTAATATAATCAATATGATTAAAGAATAATTTAAAGCGGAAATATATAATTTTCTAAACAATAACAACAACAACAATAAATAATAATAATAATAATAATAATAATAATAATAATAATAATAATAATAATATATAATAATAATAATAATAATAATAATAATAAATAATAATAATAATAATAATAATAATAATAATAATAATAATAATAATAATAATAATAATAATAATAATAATAATAATAAAAAAAAGAAGAAGAAGAAGAAGAAGAAGAAGAAGAAGAAGAAGAAGAAGAAGAAGAAGAAGAAGAAGAAGAAGAAAGAAGAAGAAGAAGAAGAAGAAGAAGAAGAAGAAGAAGAAAGAAGAAGAAGAGATAAAAAGAAGAAGAAGAATAGCAATAATAATAATAATAATAATAATAATAATAATAATAATAATAATAATAATAATAATAATAATAGTAATAATAATAATAATAATAATAATAATAATAATAATAATAATAATAATAATAATAATAATAATAATAATAATAATAATAATAATAATAATAATAACCATAATTCATTACAAACATGCACAATGCGGGGGAAAAAAAATTAGCTCTTTGCTCAACTAAATTCAATGAGATAAACCGAGTAAAAATAAAACAAACACATATTATAATAATAATAGTAAGAATAATAATAATAATAATAATAGTAAGAATAATAATAATAATAATAATAATAATAATAATATAATAATAATAATAATAATAATAATAATAATAATAATAATAATAATAATAATTAATAAATAATAATAATAATATAATAATAATAATAATAATAATAATAATAATAATAATAATAATAATAATAATAAATATAATAATAATAATAATATAATAATAATAATAATAATAATAATAATATAATAATAATAATAATAATAATAAATAATAATAATAATAATAATAATAATAATAATAATAATAATAATAATAATAATAATAATAATAATAATAATAATAATAATAATAATAATAATAATATAATAATAATAATAATAATATAATAATATAATAATAATAATAATAATAATAATAATAATAATAGTAATAATAATAAATATAATAATATAATAATAATAATAATATAATAATAATAATAATATAATAATAATAATAATAATAATAATAATAATAATAATATAATAATAATAATAATATAATATAATAATAATAATAATAATAATAATAATAATAATTAATAATAATAATAATAATAATAATAATAATAATAATAATAATAAATAATAATATAATAAATAATAAAAAAAGAAGAAAAGAAGAAGAAGAAGAAGAAGAAGAAGAAGAGAAGAAAGAGAGAAGAAGAAGAAGAAGAAGAAGAAGAAGAAGAAGAAGAAGAAGAAGAAGAAGAAGAAGAAGAAGAAGAGAGAAGAAGAAGAAGAGAAAAGAAGAAGAAGAAGAAGAAGAAGAAGAAGAAGAAGAGAAGAAGAAGAAGAAGAAGAAGAAGAAGAAGAAGAAGAAGAAGAAGAGAAGAAGAAAGAAGAAGAAGAAGAAGAAGAAGAAGAAGAAGAAGAAGAAGAAGAAGAAGAGAAAGAAGAAGAAGAAAGAATAAAAAAGATAAATAATAATAATAATAATAATAATAATAATAATAATAATAATAATAATAATAATAATAATAATAATAATAGTAATAATAATAATAATAAAGTAATAATAATAATAATAATAATAATAATAATAATAATAATAATAATAATAATAATAATAATAATAATAATAATAACCATAATTCATTACAAACATGCACAATGCGGGGGGAAAAAATCAGCTCTTTGCTCAACTAAATTCAATGAGATAAACCGAGTAAAAATAAAACAAACACATATTATGTACATAAATTGTATAACAGTTGGTAACGAGCACGGTTCAATAATCTTCATGCTACATGAATATCACATGTCACATGATATGTCCTATGCATATCTCACCAATAGAAAAAAAAAACAAACAACTTCTACTAGAAGCTCATCTGAGTTATTTGGTTAATCTGACATGCAACACAACACCGTTGGCCAGATAGGGATGACTGAGGGACATAATATGAGCTCTGTGAAGAAAAGTGGGGACTGAGTCTGCATTTTGTAAAATGGTGAGGTTGGTTGCCTACTTCCGGTTCTCACTTCTACTCTAGTTTTTAGTCAGTCCAGTTCAGAAGCTCAATGAAGCAACATGTCTATCTCAGTTCATTATAAGTTGCAAAGCTTGTCTAGTTCCTGTGTAGTTTAAATTTGTGGATCCCCATAGTGGAGCGTGGCCATTGAAGTCACCAGCAATTATTGTGTTGTTGTATTGGGAACTGTTGAGATCTGTTAGGTTTAGAGTACACCGTGTAAGACACAATTGGGCACGCTTCCACTCACATAATATTGAAGACCACCCCGAGAGATGCTGTAATGAGCATCTCGTCCGCTTTGACATCTTTGTAATGTTCCTCTATGATCCTCTCCACGGCGATGTAGCACAGCACACCGGACACCAGCCAGATGAGGAAAACACTGAACAAAGCACCAAGGACCTCTGGTGAGGGTGGAAAAAAAAACCAAAAGAACAAAACAAAACATTAGCATCAAAATTTACGGATTTATCGTAAAAATTAAATCTAAAAATAAAATTGAAGAGCCTAGTGCTTAAAGAACTGAAGTCACAGGAAGTTGGTTTTGGAAGAACAATAGTGGAGGTTTGTTTTTGCAGCGCTGCACTGCGGCTTACGCCTGGGTTATTCCAGTATTCTTTTGGAATAAAGGGAATTTTTTAAATTCAAAATTTGGATTAGGCTAAGAGAGAATACAAAAAATAAAATTGTAGTATTGAGATAGGGGACGTAGATTAGGCTTATCATAAAAATAATTGTAAGTATTGAAATGTAAGCTCCAATTTATCAAACGAAGACATATACTGTTGACGTTTCGGGTTTCCTCTGTATCAACAAAACACGATGATTATCGCATTTTCTTCCTTCGAGCTTCAAGCAGCAACATTTTCATGAAAACAATTGGTGAATGAATTGAGGTAGTGACTGTGCATAGAGTTTACACTGATTAGCTACAAATCTTGAAAATGTGACTTGAGCACTTTTTGTGCTGGGATATTCAACTAGAGCTTTTATATAGTGCAATATACACTAAACGTGCCCAAAGCGCTTTACATGGGGTACCTAGCCAACAGCAACACTTAACATGTAGGACGAGACATGGAGTCTGTAAGACGATATGATTTACAATAATTTTTTTCCCAGACAGATAAAACGCTGTTACCAGGTAACTACATTTTAAAACCTGAGTACGATGAGAGAATATGAGTAAATAAGGAGACTTTTCCAAGGACTCAACCATGTGCCGTTCAAAACGGGATTCGAACCCTGGACCTTCGAGTCTGAAGGCGAGAGTCACACCACTAGATCATTTGGCCACACGTGTATAAATAGTTCGAAGTTGACGTCACTCAGGTCTTTGTTTTTGTTTTTTTTTTGCCATGAGTAATTCTCACTAAACTGTATTAACCTGACTATAAAAGTTCATGGTTACACACAGTTTTGTGTGTCGGTCCGTTATACTTCCGGATGTTTTGAGCTTCTTCGCCAAGCGCATACTATCTATAGATAGAATGCGCTTGGCCAAGGAGTTCAAAACATTGCCATCCGGAAGTATAACGGACCAACACACAAACTCTGTGTAACCATGAACTTTTATAGTCTGGTTAATACAGTTTAGTGAGAACAACTCACAAACGCGGATGGCAAAAACAATAACAAAGGCCTGAGTGACGTCATCTTCGAACTATCTATAGATAGCAGTTGGATGATCACTCACTTCCAACACAAATAAATTGTTATCGAGGTGCCCATAATATGTGACCCACCTTCTCAATACGGTATTATGTCGGGATGGTGCTTATTTGTTTTTGGTTTTAAGGGTTTTATGGTGCTTGCTCGGGACGCATTTGGGTCATTTTAGCGCCAGTAAAAAGGAAGAAATTTGGATTGAAAGCACACAAGAAAAAGTAAGACAAAGCGGAATGGTTAAAAAAAAGAAAAAAAAGGGAACAGATGTAGATTCCAAATGCACAATATCAGTGTGCTTAGTTTGAGATCGCCTTAAAGTCTCATCCAGACGCAAAGACAGGTCCCCACTAAGAGGAATGCATTCGGATGTTTCAGTACATAACATAGAGATGATTTACAAGGAAAACATATCATCTCCCAAATCTATAACTAGATAGGCCCCTATTTGACCGTTTCCCTCCCCGTCAAGCACTCAGTCAGGGCTAGGACAAAACTGAGTAAACCCATTTGAAGTAAGTTGGAAAACAGATATAGAGGGATGAAGACACCCCTCCCTGCCAACTATGGGAGGTCGGGAACCCCATCCAGATATCGGGATGAACTAGGTCGCTGAACAACAAATGGTTAGAAAGAATAACAGACGAAGAAGTTTTGCACAGAATAGGGAAACCCATACAGATTGCAAAAACCACCATAAAAAGGCAAATGGGTTTTCTTGGCCATGCGTGGCGACGATGCACATTGAAAGCTGATGATGATGATGATGATGATGATGATGATGATGATGCTGATGATGACTTAGTTAGTGGCTACATAGAAGGAAAAAGAGCCAGTAGTCTTCAAAGCCTGACGTTCCTGACCAGTTTGAGGATGTCAACGAGCAACATCCCTACAAACTCCGAGCACACGAGGGAGGCAGAGGACTGATCGTCGTGGAGGCATAATATGATAGGCAAGGTGCAATTCAAGCGTAGGCCACTGATTAAAAAAAAAATAGAATTGAGCTTTATATAACGCAATATCCACTAAATGTGTTCAAACGCTTTACAAGGGGTTCCTGGTCAACAGCAACATTTTAACATGTAGGACGGGACATGACGCCTGTGAGGCGATATTACAATTTTTCGGACAAAGACAACGCTGTTAACGACCAGGTACTCATTTTACACCTGAATACGGTGAGAGAATGTGAGTAAAGAGCCCTTTCAAAGGACTCAACTATGCGCCGCGCGCGAGGCTCGAACCCAGGACCCTCCGATCCGAAAGCTGGTTTTAGTCATACACACACACAAACACACACACAGACACACAAACACACAAAATCCGTCTGACCTGCTCTATGATAACCATATGACTTGGTTGTGGAGGCTGGTTTTAGCCATACACACACACACACACAAACACACACACACAAAATCCTTCTGACCTGCTCTATGATAGCCATATGACATGGTTTTGGAGGCTGGTTTGGTCGAGAGGTGCAAGGCCAGAAGACTAATGATAAAGCTGATAAGGTCACTCCCAAGGTGAAGGACGTCCGTGAACAGGGCCAAACTGTTGCTGAGGGCTCCGCCTGGAATGAGATAACATGAGAAGGAATTAATGATAATAATAATGATGATGATGATGATGATGATGATGATGATGATGATGATGATGATGATGATGATGATAATAACAACAACAACAATAATAACATGAAATGGTTGTCCTATGTATAACCAGTCATCAGCCTTAGTACCAGTCCTTTTATTTAGCCTATTAGCATTGTTAAATTTTAATCATTATTATAGGATACATTGTTGTATTAATAACTTCAATTTGCGTAGCGTGTTCTGTATGTTGGTAATTAACCTGTAATACCCTTATTTGACACATCGCCTGTTCAGCCGTTCTCTGAAAAAAAAAAAGTTTTAAAATGTTGCCCCCAAAAACTTATCCTTAAAATTTCGACCGAGTACAATGTGACCCTCATCTTGTCAAAAACACTAAAACCTGGGACTTCCTTAAAGACTTCCTTGAAGTCCAAGGTTTGAGAGTAATTTGACAAGAAACAAATTAAACGAGGTGTTAGACAAGGATGTGTTTTGTCACCAGACCTTTTTAATATCTACAGCGAAACAATTATATGAACTTTAGGAGATAGTACAGGCATTAAGATCAATAGTGAGAATATCAACACTATAAGATATGCAGATGACACAGCATTAATTTCAGACTCAAAAGAAAATATACAATTACTCCTCAATAAAATAGTCACAGAAGTGAACGTATGGGGTTATATTTAAATGTAAAAAAGACAGAATGTATGGTTGTATCAAGGAGAGAAAGAAATCCAACATGTAACTTAATAAGCAAAGGAGAAACTATAAAACAAGTTCAGACAATTAAATATCTTGGATACATAATAACTTCAGATGTAGCACACAAAATAAAACGAAGAATTGCAATAGCTAAAGATAGTTTAAATAAAATGAGTATAATTTTCATAAACCACAATATCTCAATGACAACAAAACATAGGGTTTTGAAGGCCTATGTGCGGTCAGTATTATTATATGGCTGTGAAAGCTGGACAATTACAGAAGACATTAGAAAGAAACTGGAGGCAGCAGAAATGTGGTTTCTTAGAAGGATGTTAAGAATCTCGTGGACAGAAATGAAAACTAATGAAGAAGTAATAGAGCAAGCTGAAACTAAAAGGTTATTAATTCGTACAAAAAGAAAAAGACAAATGCAATTTTTAGGGCACCTAAATCGACATAAATGTATTGAACATCTTGCTCTCACAGGAAAGATAGAAGGTAAAAAGAGTATAGGTAGACTAAGATAAATATATTTGAATAGTTTGAACAGCTGGGTGACAAAGAAAGAGAAGAGTAATATTAGTTTTCTGAGGCTATCTGATCAGAGAGATCAATGGCGTACCATGATCATCGATGTCTGATACAGACTTGGTACTTGAAGAAGAAGAAGAAGGGCCATTTTAATCGATTGAAATTTGTGCGGCTATGTGGTCTAGTGGTATGACACTTGCTTTCCGATCGGAAGGTCCTAGGTTCGAGCCTCGCTCGGCGCATAGTTGAGTCCTTGGAAATGGCTCTTTACTCACATTCTCTCACCGTACCCAGGTGTACAATGAGTACTTGGTCTTTAACAGCGATGTCTCTGTCAGAAGAAATTGTAATATCGCTTATGTTTCGTTCTACATGTTACGTGTTGCTGTTGGTCAGGGACCCCTTGCAAAGCGCTTTGAGCACATTTAGTGGATATTGCGCTACATAAAAGCTCACCGACCGTTTCTAGCTTTTATCAATTTTTATCGGCCTTGAGAGGCCATAGCTGCTCAATCGTGTTTATACTGTTGTAATAAAAATTTTATAAAACCATAATCGTTACATGTTTGTTACTTTTAAATATTTATTTACAATTTCTGCAGGAGTTCACATTCCTGCAGATACTTTAAAATTGTTCGTGGATCGACTGTGACTGACTGGAACAGAGACCTCAAGTCCTGGTTTCCAATCTTATGGAAGTGCAAAAAACCACTCTTCTGGAGGACTGGCCATTATTTATACCTTGTGTAAATGATCTTCTGGTTTCAGAGTGACGGCATCTTATATTTTTTTTTAGTCTAAATAAATGCTGGATGGGTCGTCAATAAAAAATCACTTTTCCTCGCTCTTTTACGTCAAGTCCCGTACTCCTACGAATCTGCCTATACATCCTGCTACTAAAATTAGTTATGCCACCTTATGATTCGATGTGTAACCTATTCATTATTGGTCCTCCTGAAGGGATTGTTACAGACACGCTTCCAAGGAATTTGTAACCGGAAAAATGGGTGTGAATTATTTCTCTTTTCGAGGTCAGGTAAAACTCCCTTAAAATAAAGATGAGAGGAGGTGGGTCACAAAGGTCGTGTATATGATGAACACACATACACACACACACACACACACACACAAACACACACTCACCAATCAAAACAAACAAACATCAACAAACAAAAACTGACTGACAAGCGTGTCACATGAATTAACGCGGAGATGTATTGAAGTAGGGCAATACGCATTAAATCGGATAAAAACAAACATTTGAATTAAATCAAATGTGTTACTTCTTACAGCCTGTAATTTGATTCGTGAGATACTTTGTGCGCGCTTTACTATTATCATGATCCTACTACTCCTCCTCCTCCTCCTCATCATCATCATCATCATTATGATCATTGCTATAATCTATCTTATACTTCTCATCTCCCTCGCGCTTTCTAATTTATTGCTATTACACAATCACTTTACTTCATCTACAACAACGACAACATCAGCAACTACTACAATGGGGGTGATCTATATTACCTCTCCATGTGCTCGAGGTCATTGGTCACAGTGGTCAGTGACTTGTTATAGATAGTTCGAAGATGACGTCACTCAGGCCTTTGTTATTGTTTTTGCCATCCGCGTTTGTGAGTTGTTCTCACTAAACTGTATTAACCAGACTATAAAAGTTCATGGTTACACAGAGTTTGTGTGTTGGTCCGTTACACTTCCGGATGGCAATGTTGTGAACTCCTTGGCCAAGCGCATTCCATCTATATATCAGTAGACAATGGTCACATTGCAAAGTGTGCTCAAAATGACCCCACAGAGTGTAAAGTGTTCACAGTTAAGAAAACATCCAACGTGACAATTGGTCATTTTGCTGAGCATGACTCATAATAATAATATACTTTATTCATTTAAAAAAAAATGGAAATTCGTTTACAGACGTTGCATGCATGAAAATGTATAAACACAAAGTTGAGAATCTATGGCGACAATGTATACAAACATATATATGCAAATGCACAAAAATGTAAAAATATACAACCAAGAACCAATAGCAACACTTTATATATTAATTTGATAAATTGAGATAGGCCATACCTCTGGCCTTTAGTCCATACTTGTGTGTGTATATTTAAAAGATAGTATTTAATTTAAATCACAGTTGCGCGTTAAAAATTCGAACACCATGTAGCAAAAATGAATTAAGGTGACGCGTTGTCTTTGTTTTTATTATAGATATAAGGCGACGGC
>NC_088371.1:17400901-17405901 GCF_034508935.2 Berghia stephanieae
TCCTGTTATTCCCAACCTTTATCGATATCCATCAAACGGGACACAGCTGTGCTCGTATAATAATGTAAACAATACATACAACACAGCAGGTAACCACCGATGTGGGTTTTTGTCCCTGAATGACAGCAGCAGATGACAGGAATAAACATTAGGAATTATCAATGGTAAAATACTTACTAGTTATGCACGCCAGATCAATCGTAACAACACACACACACACACAAAATATATATATATATATTATGTGACCGTATAGATTTATAGTGTGATTGATAGAATATAATGAAAACTCAATCCAACTGGCGGACTAAAAGCCAGTAACATTGGGCCGAATGACGACAACTCCTGTCAAAGTCTTTGTCACAGCACACCACATTGTGTCGAGCACTCGGTAAATATCATCGCACTAAATAAGACAGCCTATTATAGTCTATAGTAGGTATACAATCTGATGACCCAATTTGAAAGTTTTATGTATGTCATATTATGTCCAGAAGGAGGGTGGCCATAGGTAACTGGGAGTGAATTAGATACGACACACACACACACACACACACACACACACACACACACACACACACATATATATACAAAACAGTTCCCCCCCCCCCCCCACCCAACGATTTATGAGAGAGAGAGAGAGTGAGAGAGAGTGAGAGAGAGAGAGAGTGAGAGAGAGAGTGAGAGAGAGAGAGAGAGAGTGAGAGAGAGAGAGTGAGAGAGAGAGTGAGAGAGAGAGAGAGGTAGGGGGAATGGGAGGGAGAGCGAGAGAAAGAAATAAAGAATTTAAAAAAGAAAGAAAGAAAGAAAGAAAAAGAGAGAAGAAGAAGAAGAAGAAGAAGAAGAAGAAGAAGAAGAAGAAGAAGAAGAAGAAGAAGAAGAAGAAGAAGAAGAACAACAACAACAACAACATCAACAATAACAACTACTAGTCAACTACGACAACAGTAACAACAACAATAAAATAATAACAACAATGAAAACAACAACAACGACAGCAAAAACAAATAGAAAGCAAGCTTGGTGCACTCTCTGTTATCTGCCTACCTCGGGAGACATTGGTATTTTCGTTTTCTGTAACTTTAAAAATGCGGATTCTACTGATTTATGTATTTCAAAATTATTGGGTTTTTTTTTAATGGGAGCGATCTATATTCATGTTTTCGTCCAACCTAGCCATCAAACACATGATATGTTGCTGTACAACGATTGGACATTTCTCAATGCATCTGAACACGCTTCGTTGTTTATGAACATTGTAAACATATCCATGAGTCATGCTGAGCAAAATGACCAATTGTAGCGTTGGATATTTCTCAAATTGTGAACACACTTCACTACGTGGGTCATTTTGAGCACACTTTGCAATGTGACCAATGACCTCGAGCACATGGAAATGTAATATAGATCGTGCCCATTGATTGAAGTGAAAGCGAAAGTAGAAGAAAGATCCCGTGGTCTGTAGACTGACTACAGAGGGTGTAAATTATGTTCACAAAGTTGACCTTTCTGTATCACTAAAACGCCGAGAAGCAAGACACAGTAGTGCTGGTCGAAATCGACAAAAAGGAAAAATCGATAGGGAGGGAAACACATCCACACAATATTCACAAACACAAATTCAAACACAAACAAACATCTATAAATAACACACAAAACAAAACAAAACCATCGTTTTCAAAAGTTTAGTCACACAACACGCCGTTCAAAAATCTACCGATAGACAACATTAAAATGACCCTCATCTTGGAAAAACAACAACAAAAAAAAAAAACCCATAAAAAACTGGGAAGTACTTTAACCCTCTCTTACCACCTGCAGCAAAATCGTCACAATTGTTACGACACAATATTAATTTTTCTTATTCAAATATATTTTCGCACAACACCAACTTTGAAGAATGATCTGTGTTTAATTAATAAAAACATAATGTTGTGTTGTAGAGAGCTTGTTTGAGTTAGAAAGAAAAAAAACAAAACAATTTTATCTGCTGGGTAAGCCTGCCAATTTGGGAAAATACTGAAAATGATCGGTAATGAGAGATTTAACTCACTCAACCCTAACACTGACTATATCCGTAGTTTGTCCGGGTTACTTGTAGACGTCTACCCCATTTCTATTTATTACAATTTTATGAGACAAATTATAGGCGTAGTATCAAAGCTAATTTTTTTTTAGTTTTTACATGTTAATGGTAGTTGAATAAAACTATCTATGTACAAGCTCATTTTTAATATATATTTTTGTACAATTTTGAAATGTAGCAAAAATCTCTAGGATTGAGTGAGTTAAGCAGGTTCCAGGTTTGGAAGTTTTACAAACGATGACAGTCAATTAAATCGAGGACAAGTTTTCTGGAAAAATGTTTTTAATAAAAAAGATCAAAAACGTGATTTTTCCGGAGTACATCCTCATAGGCATAGGCTACTGCTATAGATAGTATGCGCTTGGCTATGAAGCTCATAACATTGCCATCCGGAAGTATAACGGACCAACACACATGTGTAAACATGAACTTTTATAGTCTGGTTCATACAGTTTAGTGAGAAGTACTCATAAACGTGGATGGCAAAAAACAATAACATAGACCAGAGTGACGTCATCTTCCTTTTATCTATAGATAGTATGAAGTTGACGTCACTCAGGTCTTTGTTATTGGTTTTTGCCATCCGCGTTTATGAGTAATTCTCACTAAACAGTATTGACAAGACTATAAACGATCATGATTACATACAATTTTGTGTGTTGGTCCGTTATACTTCCGGATGGCAATGTTGTGCACTTCTTAGCCAAGCGCACAATATTTATACAATATCCATATCATATGATAATATGCTCGAATCACGGAGTAGGTCATAAAACTGCCCCAGTGGTTAGGTAATAAACCCGTAAGTTGTCAACGCTCCCTGCGCGTTGAGGTCTTGGGGTCTAGCTACAACTACATCTAAATTTTATTATTACTATTATCAGGTCGTAAACTCATTGTTTGACACCAAAGACTAAAATAAAGTGACGTGAAACTTCTGGAGATGACAATAATAGGGTTTTATGCGTAGATAACTTATGTTGGTCGGTAAAAATCCTCTCGCTCATGTCTATTTGTACTATAAACTGAAATTTGGCTCAAGTTTTCTCATCTTTCTATCTCCAGTTGGGTGAATATTTCTCAATAAATTCTATATAGATAGTTCGAAGATGACGTCACTCAGGTCTTTGTTATCGTTTTTTTTTTTTTTTTTGCCATCTGCGTTTATGAGTAATGCTCACTGAACTGTATTAACCCAACTAAAATCGTTCATAGATACACACAGTTTTGTGTCTTGGTCCGTTATACTTCCGGATGGCAATGTTATGAGCTTCTTAGACAAGTGCATACTATCTATATAACAAACGTGTGTTTGTACTACTAACAGAGACGCCAACTTTAAATTTGGCTCACAGGAGTTTCAGCCACCACTCGTAGGAATTTCAATGCCGAATGAGGCATTTCCGCGCACACACACACAAAAAAAAAAAGGAATTCGAATGGTACTCGTATTTGGCATTGTGTTTACATATTGTATAGTTCTAAATAGATAACTGATTAGAATTGTATTATGATACATAAACACATTGCAAATTACAATCCCGTAAAGTTTCCTTATTTCAAATGAGGTAAAGCGTCAAAACCTTATGGTAGAGATTGTAGTACTGATGATAGTGAGGATGATGTGGTGTTGGTGGTTGTAGTAATAGTGGTAGAGATGATGAAGATGTGATAGTGGTTGATGTTGTAGATGTAGTGGTAGTGATGATTATATGGTGGTGGTGGTATAGTGGTTGTAGTAGTTGTGGTCGTGATGATAATGATGTGGTGGTGGTTGTAGTATGGTGGTAGGATGTTGATGTGGTGGTGATGGCGGTTGTAGTACAAATGGTAGCGATGATGATGCGGTAGTGGTGGTTGTAGTAGTAGTCGTGGTAGTGATGATAATGTGGTGGTGGTGGTTGTAGTAGTACTGGTCGTGATGATAATGTGGTGCTAGTGGCTGTAGTAGTAGTGGTAGTGATGATGATGATGATGATGATGATGATGCTGATGCTGTAGTGGTTGTTGTTATAGTAGTAGTAGTAGTAGTAGTAGTAGTAGTAGTAGTAGTAGTAGTAGTAGTAGTAGTAGTAGTAGTATAAGTAGTAGTAAGTAGTAATAGTATAGTAGTAGTAGTAGTAGTAGAGTAGTAGTAGTAGTAGTAGTAGTAGCAACAGCAGTAGTAGTAGTATTGGTAGTAGTAGTAGTAGCAGTAGTAGTAGTAGTAGTAGTAGTAGTAGTAGTAGTAGTAAGTAGTAGTATAGTAGTAGTAGTAGTAGTAGTAGTAGCAGCAGCAGCAGCAGCAGCAGCAGCAGTAGTAGTAGTAGTAGTAGTAGTAGTAGTAGTAGTAGTAGTAGTAGTAGTAGTAGTAGTAGTAGTAGTAGTAGTGGTGGTGATGATGATGATGTGATGGTTGTAGTAGCAGTGGTAGTGATGATGATGACGTGGGTGGTACTTGAAGTAGTAGTGGTAGTGATGATGATGTGGTGGTGGTGGTTGTAGTAGTATTAGTGGTAGTGATGATGATGTGGTGGTGGTTGTTGTAGTAGTATTAGTGGTAGTGATGTGGTGGTGGTGGTTGTGGTAGTAGTAGTGGTGGTAGTTATGAAGATAACGTGGGTGGTACTTGTAGTGGTAGTGGTAGTGATGATGATGTGGTGGTGGTGGTTGTAGTAGTATTAGTGGTAGTGATGATAATGTGGTGGTGGTGGTTGTAGTAGTATTAGTGGTAGTGATGTGGTGGTGGTGGTTGTAGTAGTAGTGGTAGTGATGATGTGGCGTTGGTGGTGGTTGTAGTAGTAGCGGTAATGATGATGTGGTAGTAGTAGTAGTAGTAGTAGTAGTAGTAGTATTAGTAGTAGTAGTAGTAGTAGTAGTAGTAGTAGTAGTAGTAGTAGTAGTAGTAGTATATAGTAGTAGTAGTAGTAGTAGT
>NC_088371.1:17416113-17422392 GCF_034508935.2 Berghia stephanieae
AATTGACGTCACTCATCTCTTTTTATTGTTTTTATGAATAGTTCTCACTAAATTCTATCAATCAGACAGACTATTAAAGTTTAAGGTTACACAAAGTTTTGTATGGTTGTACGTTATATATAGAATGAAGTTGACGTCATTCAGGTCTCTGTTATTGCTTTTTGCCATCCACGTTTATGAGTTATTCTCACTAAACTTCATTAATCAGACTATAAACGTTTACGGTTACACATGGTTTTGTGCGTTGGTCCGTTATTCTTCCAGATGGCAATGGTGTGAGCTTCTTAGCCAAACGCACACTATCTATATCCGGCTGGCGGATGTTATGGGATTTTTGGATAAACGCATAGCATCAATAACTCTTCCATTATTATTGTTATTATATTACCCGTCAGGATTTATTTGTACAAGTGACTTTCCTTCACCTGATTATATGTGTATCTTGGGTATGTCATCACATTCTCCATTATCTAATTAACATCGCGGCCAACTTCCCAGAGAGGAAAAACAGAACATCCGTGCTGGCACAAGCACCATTTGACCAAAATCCCCGCACTATTGATGCTATAAGATTAGGTAAAATGCTCACAACCCCCGCCAGCTGGATATAACGTACCAATACGCAAAACTACGAGTAACCTTAAACCTTCAGAATCTGATATGGTTTAATGAGAACTAGGGGGGGGGGGGGATGGCTGGCTAAAAACAATAACAAAGAACCGAGTGACGTCAAATAAGACGCCATCACTCTGAAAACAGAAGTTCGATTACACAAGGTATGTATCCACTCCTCCGGAAGAGTGGTTTTACACTTCCAATGAGATTGGAACCAGTTTTTTTGTCATCACACTTTTGTTCACTATTGATGCTATTCGATCAGGTAAAGTACTCACAACACCCGCCATCCAAATTAGACACAACAACACACAAAATTGTGTGTAACCTTTAACGTTTATAATCTGATTGATATAATTTAGTGAGAAAAAAAAAAACACTAACAGGCTGTCTCTAAATATTAAGAAAGAGTTGGATGACGTCAAACTCGTTCCTTCTATATTAAAAAATCTATGAGTTGGTACGGTTCAATGACGGGCAGAACTGTTGAGCATTTTACATGAATACATAACATCAATAAGGCCATTTTACCATTAAACTGCCGTACTCTCGACAGACACGTATTTAAAAATTTGGCCAGAAAACTCGTTCTTCAAATTATATCTCATCGATTTAAATGACCTTCATCTTGGCAAAAACTCAAATCTGGGACCTCTCGAAATCCCAGGTTTGAGAGGGTTTTTTGTGTGTGTGTGTGGGGGGGGGGGGGGGGGCAGCGTGGCTCAGCGGTACGTTCTTTGCTTCGCACCCGAAAAGTACCGAGCTCGATCATCCGTTGCGGCACTGCACTGCGGTTGACGCCTGTGTTGTTCTAGTCTTCCCTTGGAATAAATAGACCCTAGAGACAATTTCCCCTATTGGATGGATAAAGGGAATTTTATTTTAATCTTATTTATAAGAGGGGAGTCATTTATTATCTCGATCGATATTAATTTGATGGACGAGTTTTCTGGGCATTATTAACTCACTCAATCCTAACACCGACCATATCCGTTGTTTATCCGGGTTACTTTTACCCCATGCCTATTTATTACATTTTCATGAGATAAATTATATGCGTAGTATCAAAGCTAATGTTTTATAGTTTTTGCATGTTAATGGTAGTTGAATAAAACTATCTATGGACATGCTCATATTTAACACATTTTTTTCCAATTTTGAAAAGTTACAAAAATCTCTAGGATTGAGTGAGTTAACTCACTCAATCCTAGACACTTTTGATGCTTTTCAAAATTGGAAAAAAATGTATTTAAAATGAGCATGTGCATAATAGTTTTATTCAACGAACATTAACATGCAAAAACTATAAAACATTAGCTTTGATACGACGCATATAATTTATCTCAGAAAAATGTAATAAAAAGCATGGGGTAAAAGTAACCCGGATAAACAACGGATATGGTCGGTGTTAGGGTTGAGTCGAGTGAGTTAAAAAAAATACTTGTTTTACAGGGAGGGTAGCCTATGGCAGTTAATTGGTAATTACAAGGGACTTTATTTTAACCCTAGCCTCTTCTTCGTAATGATTAAAAGCATATCTCCTCTTCTCTCTCTCTCTCTCTCTCTCTCTCTCTCTCTCTCTCTCTCTCTCTGTGTGTGTGTGTGTGTGTATGTGTCTCTCTCTCTATCTTTCTCTCTCTCTCTCTCTGTATGTATGTGTCTCTCTCTCTCTATCTTTCTCTCTCTCTCTCTTTCTCTCTCTCCCCCTCTCTCTCTCTCTCGCTGTCTTTTTGTCCATCTCTCTCTCTCTCTCTCTCTCTCTCTCTCTCTCTTCTCGCTGTCCTTTAATGTCCACTGCTCTCTGCCTCTCTCTCTCTTTCCCCCCTCTCTCTCTCCTTCTCTCTCTCTCTCTCTCTCTCTCGCTGTCTTTTTGTCCATCTGTCTGTCTCTTTCTATCTCTCTCTCTCTCTCTCTCTCTCTCTCTCTCTCTCTTTCTTTTCCCCCCCCCCTCTTCTTCCTTTTAATTTATTTTAAGATCACCGTAGCGTAAAAAAAAGCGAGTGTAATATTCGTTGTACCTAATGTAATATTACATTTTATTACTAGGAACAGACAGGTGGAATGATGGCTGTAGTGATGTTATAAATTTGATTAGAATGAGGACAATAGGAATGACATCAGATTGGATCCTCCCCCTTGGCCCCATTGCTGCCCCGTTTATATATATCTTCTATATAATATATTTTGCATAATTATATAGAATTTTAACTCACCCTCAATTCGTATTATGTTGGAGTAAAACGCTGCCGAGAAGCGAAATTAACGATAAAATAACAGAAAATATAGTAGTATAGTATAGTAAAAAAAAAAAATAATAAAAATAAATAAATAATATATAATAAAAATTTAATAATAATAATCTTAATATATCTTATAAAAATCATAAAATAATATAAATAATAATAATCATAATATAAAATAATAATATAATAATAATAATAATAAAATAATAATAAAATAATAATAAATAAATAATAATAATAATAATAAAATTAAAAATTTAATAAAAAATAATAAAATAATATTAATAATAATAATACATTAATAAATAATAAAAAAAAAATAATATAATAATAATAATAAATAATATAAAAATTAATAAATATAATAATAATAATAATAATAATAAAAATAATAATAATAATAATAATAATAATAATAATAATAATAATAATAATAATAATTGTATTAACATTTGAAGCGTTTTATATCTCCAATAGATTCATACAATTTGTACTCTAAATCCATGGTCAGCTTTTGATTACTTATATCCATGCTTCCCCCCCCCCCCCCCCCCCCCCCTCCCCCCTTCCCCCCCCCCCCCCCCCCTCCTTTTCTCCCCCCCTCTCTCTCCCCTCTCCCCTCTCTCTCTCTCACACACACACAACACAACACTCCTATCCTCTCTCTCTCTCTCTCCTCCCCCCTCTCTCCTCCTTCCTCTCCCTCTCCCTCTCTCTCCCCTCGGTGTCCCTTTTTTGTGTAAACTGGGTGTTTTAAGTGCCCATGTTTTTTTGGTATGTATGTATTATGTATGATGTTTTGTATGATGTATTGTATGTTTGATTATGATAAGTGTATGTATGGTAGGATGTATGTTGGTTATGTTTTTATTATTATGTTGAGTTGTAAGAGGAAATGATGTTGTATGATGTTTATGTATTTGTATATTTGTATGGTTGAGTATGTATGTATGTATGATGTATTTGATGATTTATGTATTGTATGGAAATGTATTGTAGGTATGTAGGTTTGTATTTATATATATAAATTTTTTTATATAATATTAAATAATTATAAAATAACAAATAAATAAAAAAATAGTGTGTGGGGTTGTGTGGTGTGTGTGTGGGCGTTGGGTGTGGTGTGTGTTGATGCTGGATTTTTGGTACGTCAACAGCAAGATCATCACCACAATTTTTCTATTAAAAACCAAAAGAGATTATACATTTTTAACGAAAACTTTATCTTGGACAGCAGGGTAGATTTAAAAATTTTAAATAAATCAATCCAATACACCCCCCCCCCCCCCCCCCCCCACACAACACAACACACGCCCGCGCGCGCTTTTCCCTTCCCTCTTGGCCCCCTCCACTACCTATCAATACTCAACAAAAGGGTTTGGTTTTTTTATGGTTACATGCTGCACATCAAACTTTGTAAACCTAACTAAAAAGGGGGGGGGTCGGAGAGAGAGAGAGAGAGAGAAGAGAGAGAGAGAAGAGAGAGAAGAGAGAGAGAACTTCGTTTCAACACGTATGTGTGCTCTTGGTTATGGCATCGCCTTTGCTCGGATCGATGGTCCGGGTTCGGGCCCCTTTGAGCCCGCAAAGTTGAGTCCGACGAGAAAAGCCTTCTCTCATATTTTCAACACATACCCTGTAAAATGAGTCCTAGCCGTAATAGTGTTGTCTTACTCAACAAAAAAATCAATATCTCCCTTCGGCGTGTTACTTTTTAATTTCTGGACTGGACCACGTATAGCGCTTTGACCTTAAGTTGATATTGCGCTATATTATAAAATCTAAAGTTTTTGTTGGGTAAAACCGAGTTAAAAATGACCAAAAAATTCGAGTTTGATCAAAGTAAGCGCCATAAATCCTTAACACACACACACACACACACACAAACCACCACCACACACACCAAAAAAACAAAATTGAAAAAAAAAACAACACGAAACAGCTTCTTCGTTAACTTTGTTCAGGCCACTATTTAAATATGCGACAAGGTTCTTCTAACCGGAAAACAATAAGGGAAAAAAAAAGGGGGGTCGGGGGTGTGGGGGTAGACCTCTGTGCTTTTGTTGCATAAAATTCGAACAAAACTTTTGAATATTTTAACGGGCCTGTATAAAACAGGAGAACATGCCTAAAACTCACAATTTTGCCATTGTAGAAATGTTTGTTTAAATTGTCCACTCTCTGACCCTGACCTTTACGGTGACACATTAGGAGTTATTTTTAGCTTCCCATATTGGCATTTTAAAAGTTTTTTGTTTGTTTTTTAAATTTATTTAAAAATAGGTGTAGTCTAAAGCAAACCAACAAACAGAAATTTAGAGAAGAATGTCAAGTCCGTAAATATTGATGCTGCTATGCGCTTACGTAAAATACTCACAACATCCCCAACAGGCATAACTTACGAAAAAAGCTTGTTTAACCTTGAACGTTTAAATCTACTGATTTAATTCAAGAGAACTAATACAAAAAGGCTGTTTAAAAAAAATAACAAAAAGGGTGAGTGACGTCACTTTAGTTCCTTCCATCTAATTAGTGTACAATACAAACCATTTCTACCCTCATATTAGTCCGCGATGACAAAACTCCGGTTTTACCGGAAAAAAACTCCGGGCTGGAGCAAAAATTCCGGGGTCCGGGGAACTTTCCCTCAAATACCGGGAGGTCAGTTTTTTTCCAGGATTCCCCCCCCCCCCCCTTCCCAAACCCCCCATCTCATATTTCCCCAATATTTCAACCATCTCACCACCCCTACTACGCAACCACCACCACATCATCATACTACACTACTACACAACCACCACCCCCACCACACACATCATTTCCACAACCACTACTTCAACCACCACCAACACATCATCATCATCACTAACAGTACCACCATCAACATTACAACCACCAACCACATCATCACACAACCCAAATACTCTACAACCACCCAAAACCCCATCATCATCACTACCCCTACTACTAACCACCACCCCCACATCATCATCACACCACTACTACTACAACCACCAGCATCACATCACATTACCCCTACTACTACAACCACAGTATCACATCACACTACCCTACTACCACACATCAAACACGACCTTTACTACAAAACCCCCACATCACTCAATACACTGCAACGACCACCCCCACAAACATACCACTCTACACAACCACCACCACCACACACTACCACTCTACTACAACCCCACCACCACCACCACATCTCATACCACTACAAAACAACCCCACCCCACACATCACTACCACAAAACACCCCCCCACCACCAATCATCACAAACCCCTAAAAACTACTCAACCACCCCCCAATCATCATCACACTCCACTTAAATACAAGTACCCCCACCACGTCATCTTTATCATACCCCATACTACACCCAACCCCCACCACAACCACTCACATCAT
>NC_088371.1:17422492-17429992 GCF_034508935.2 Berghia stephanieae
GGAACCGGAAGAGTAGACGGTGTGACGCCACTTCTCTGCCCTATAGTTGGCGGTATAATAATACGTTGTGCCCTAATATAATATATGGAATCCGATATGACAGCGGTAGAGCATTCGTCTTACAGACAAAGGGATTGGGAATTGAACCCCGATGATGCGGACGAGAGATATTTTCTGAACCCTCTGTCTGGCACCCATCATTGATTGAGTAAATAGATAAATGAATGAAAGGGAAGGCGGAATGGATGGATGGATGAATAAATGAATGAATGAATGAACGAATGAATGAAGCCAGTGATGAAAATGCGCGTTATAAATAATAATAAATGGCATTTATATAGCGCTTTACCCCGTTGTCACAGGCTCTAAGCGCTTTACAGTGATATAAAACAAAACATTACAGTGAGACAAGTGTGAAGGAAACGTGATACGAATTCAATTTAACAACAACAAAATATGAAAATAATATTGCAACATTATGACGTAAAAAGATAAAACTTTAAGCGAGATTTGAACGTTGTCAACGAATCCGAGCATCTCACGTGTGACGGGAGAGAGTTCCAAAAATGGGGGGCCGAAAATTGAAAAGACTGTTCACCTATTTTACGCAATGGCTTAGGTTTGACAAGGATTGATTGGTCATTGCTTGACCTCAAGTTTCTATTGGGGACATATATGTTTAGAAGGTCTTTAATATAGGAGGGACTGTTCGTGCTTAGGGATTTGTAGACAACAGTACAAATCTTATAGGCAACTCTTTTTTCAACAGGAAGCCAATGTAGCTCACGGAGAAGAAGAGTTGCTGACGGGTATTTTTTGTTATTGCGTACAATGAGCCTGGCTGCGTTATTTTGAGCAACCTGAAGTTTGCTAATTTTGTCTTTAGTTAAATTCGCCCAAAGGGAGTTACAATAGTCCAATTTAGATAAACCAAGGAATTAATTAAAAGTTCTGTTATATGCTATGTTATAAATGTCATGTATTACTGATAGAATGAATGACCGGGATGGATGGATGCATGCACGCATGAATGAATGAAAGAACGAAAGAATAAACTACGAAAAAACGGACTGACGGATGAATGAATGAATAAATGAATGAATTAATGAATGAACGAAAGAATGAACAACGAAAAAAAACACACACCACGAAAAAAGACACACAAAAACAAAACAAAACAGACTGACAGATATGAATGAGTGAATAAATGAATGAATGAACGAATGAACAATTCAGATATAAAAACGTCGCGGCCAGTATTTATGAACATCCCCACCTCATCATCCTCCTTGTCATCCCCATCATAAACCCGTCATACTGGGAAGCAAATCCACCACACTACATCTCATTCATAAGACCTGTATGTAAATCACAATGAACAGCTGGCCCGGCTTTCTTTAACGTATTTAAAATAAATATATCCCCCCCCCCCCCCCCCCCCCCTCCTCTCACACACACAAAAAAACCCCAACAAAAATAAACAACACAAAATATAGATAAGAAGAAGAAAAACAACAAACAAAATAAAAGAAAAACATTAACAACCGCATTTCAGCAGCAGCAGCAATACAATATGAGGGGGACGAAGATGAGAAGGAGAAGAGGGCTAATAATAATAATGACAACAACAACAATAATAATAATAATAATAATAATAATAATAATAATAATAATAATAATAATAATAATAATAATAATAATAATAATAATAACGATGATGAAGATGATGACGACGACGACAACGCAATATTAAATTACTGGTTGCCGTCATGCTGGGGCCAGTCTTTGCAAGAACAAATTTGAACACAAATTATGATAAAATAAGTACTGCCGGTTAAAATAAAAGTGAGAAGTCCTTTCGGAGAAGGAAAGACGGCTGGAGAGAGAGAGAGAGAGAGAGAGAGAGAGAGAGAGAGAGAGAGAGAGAGAGAGAGAGAGAGAGAGAGAGAGAGAGAGAGAGAGAGACCCCAAAACAACAAAATAGATTCTCTCTCTCTCTCTCTCTCTCTCTCTCTCTCTCTCTCTCTCTCTCTCTCTCTCTCTCTCTCTCTCTCTCAGCACTTGATGGTCGGCAATCAGTGTCAACTAAAAGTACTCTGATAACCTGGTTGCCAATGAATTCGATCCTGATTTAAAATGGAAATAATAGAAATAAAATTGATGAAGGATCAAAAAAGTGAGTGAGTGAGTGAATGAACAAGTAAGTACGTAAGTAAGCAAGCAAGCAAGTAAATAAGTAAGTAAATCAATTAGCAAGTGAGTGAGTACGTAACTAAGTAAATGAGTGAGTTAATGGGTGTGTGAGTAAGTGAATGAATAAGTGAGAGAATGAATGAGTGATCGTGAGGAAGCAAAGGCAAGTAAATAACCCAATAAAAATGTCCATCGCTGACGAATCTTTTTGTATCAAGACTTTGACAATATCTAATAGTCGTCACATCCAACCCGAGAAAACCAGTCAAGAATCAACAATGAGCATAATTCATCATTGCCAATACGATTGTTTATGATGACCCCTGGGCTAGCTAACTAAGCTCGATTTAATAGGCACCCCCCCCCTTCTCGAGGGGGGGGGGGGGAGGGGGGAGAAGGCGTTTTATTTAGTGCACCCAACGCCTACTCTTATAGCCTACAGTCACTATCAATCTATTAATAGATGATGATGCCTGCAGCCAGTGACATCTATAGAAGTCCTAGCCTGCAGCCCATTGCTTTATTATATCCATCTTTTCTTGCCCCATTGTCTTGTGATAAAATTAAATTGTCTCGATTATATTCCGTGATACAACACGGGTTTGTTTTTCTCCTGGGTTTGAGTGTAGGAAGGAAGAGGAGAAGATCGGGTAATGGGCATGAAAATTTATGTTATCCATTTTCACGTGTCCCTGAGTGGTTTGTAAGAAGGTGCGTGGCGCCGCTATGCAAACACTTGATGGATTATCTAGAGAACTGATTTAATGGGAACAGTATGCGGGACGAAGCAATAATGCTTAGCTGTTTTTGTTACTATAAATTTTATTAAACCGACGACGCCACAGGTCATGAAGATTCCTCCTCCACTTAAAATTAGGATGATTTGGTCTCATTTGAATTGCGTGCTATGAAATGGATAGGTTGCTGGGCTGATGGATGGATGGATAGATGATAGAGACAGATGGATGGATGGATGGATGGATGGATGGATGGATGGATGGATGGATGGACAGAGATGTCAATGTCAGCATCCAAAAGGTTTCCCCTTCAAGCCCTTACTGCTCACTTTTTGGGTGATGTTCTTCCGCCCGCTTATCTATCTGCCTGGGGAAAAAAAAAAACAAAAGCTTTTTCATAGTTATTTCATTGATCTATCAAACACAAAGTTCTTCAAACTTCTTTATCTTAGACGAATACTATTGACGAATGTTCTAAAATTGCAGCTTTCGTTTTCTTTATCTCCTTCCCCGGAAGGGGATATTTGAGAGCTGAGAGAGACAGAGGCAGAGAGAGAGAGAGAGAGAGAGAGAGAGAGAGAGAGAGAGAGAGAGAGAGAATGGGGGGGGGGGGGGGATGAAGCAGAACACCTCATCAATACAGATTCATCACATCGTAATTTCCTGTACAGTAATCGCCCCGCCGGAGGGGACAAGTAAACCGACGAAACTCGAGTGGCTCTAGGTAAACTGTAAGCTGATAATCCTAACACCTATCGTAATCTGCTATTTAAGGGATTAGGTTTTTCTATTCTTTTTTTTCACGGGGTCTGCAAGAAGATGATAGCGAAATGATGGGGGTGGGGAAGAGAGGAAGATATATCAATGAAAGATTCACGATTTCATTCACTTCCATCACTTGGTCAAATTTCACCCTGGAGGTGATGATAGGAAAGTACCTGGGAAGGGGGAGGGGTGTAACGAAATGCTTCCGTGTAGGCGTCAGTTTACGACAGGATGTACGTCGTCGTAGTATTAGTTGTTGTTGTTATTGTAATCCCTCCGGAACAACCCTTCTTTTGTTGATACAGGTCGTATCAGATCATGCACCTATGGCCCGGAAGTTTGAATTAAACTACGTAGTGTGGGTGTTATTGTGAGAAAGGCATCAATCTTGTTTTCTCCGTAAACTTATAAGCAAAGTAGGATCCCTGTATTCTCGGGAGTGACTTTGTTATGGTATGGCTTGATTGATATCTCGTAACTATGGGGCTGACGAATTTATTTATCCTTGATATGAGGATGTCCGGTATCAGGATGGGTTGTTGTTGTCCATGATTATGGAATCTGGGGGAGTTTTAAGGAATTTCAGATGTTTACGGATATGACTAACATCCGGTTGTGTGGGTAGAATTTTGCTTCGTTTGCTTGATTTTTGCCTATAAATGCCAGAGTTTTGAGCAGTTTCTTCAGACCACTCAGCGGAGTCTTTTAGGCTCATTGTCTCAAAAGAGACCACTCAGCGGAGTCTTTTAGGCTCATTGTCTCAAAAGAGACCAGACAGCGGAGTCTTTTAGGCTCATAGTCTCTAAGCGATAACCACAGCGGAGTCTTTTAGGCTCATTTGTTTAACTCTTGTGTAGAGTTGGATTAAAGTCTTGTGTAGACTTTGTAGTGCTCAAAGTTCGAGCTGAAACACGTTTTGTGTTAACTCTTGTGTAGAGTGTGATTTAAGTCTTGTGTAGACTTTGTGGTGCTCAAAGTTTGAGCTGAATCAAGTTGTGTTATAACTCTTGTATAGAGTTTGATTAAAGTCTTGTGTAGACTTAATTTGTGATTTCAATAATCTGTTCGGCTCTGGTGAGATTTTGAATAATATGTTGTGATTACAATTATGATTGTGTTTTGATATCAATATCATAATATCACTTTAAATTTTGATTCTCAATTAATTAATCAGATAATGAAATTAATTGTGTAATATATTCTTGTTGTAAAGAAAATAAGCTTTTCTTGCTATAAAGCATTATTATTTCATATCTACAAAGTAAAGCAATATTAATCAACATTAATAAATTGATTTGTTAAAGTAAAATAATATTTACTCATTTAAAGTAAACATATTGAGTGAGTTCGAATATAGATAGAGTTATATTCGTATGATTATCATATTATAACAAAATCATTTTCTTTCTTTAAAGTGAATGAGCCGTTGGAGGCTGGGCTTTAACAAGCCAACTTTAAGCTATTCTCTCATAGCTTGACACTAATAAAAACTGAACATTTGCCTGTTTTATAAGTTACCTGCGAAGAACCATTTGCTTATTTTAATATCAGAACATTGAGAAACAATTGATCTGTTTATGAATACTGTGAAATCAGAACAATTTCAAGAAGAGACAAATTAACAATATTAGAACAACCTTACAGTTTTTGTTGAATATCAAGGACACTCTTTTGGCTTTCTTCTACACGTCTGGATTGTGTTTAGTTAGTTAGTTAATTATTAGTTGCCTGTATGACTGTGATGGTTGCAACCTATCTGTGAGATTGTCTGATGTGGTAGCGGTTTGGTAAAGTATTGATAATTAATTGATTTAATTATATATTTTCATATCGCTTTCATATCATATTCATCATCACACCATCTCCATCAATTTGTCATCCATCCATTTGATTTCATACTTATTACATCTATCATTTCATCTTCATATCTCATAATATCTTTGTTATATTGTAATAAAATATATCTTCATTTAGCTTCAAAACCTTTATCAACGTATTGTGTTTGGTTATTGATCGGTGTCGTAGCTTGAATATAGCACACATAAACAAGGTTGCAAACTGCGCTACATAAGCATACGGTTTACGTGCGCACTTTGTGACATAATTTGGTGTCAGAAGTGGGATTCTTATTGTTGTGCATTCAAGAGACATCGCGACCAAACAATTGTTGAGACAGGTTAGGGAGTTGTTTCAAACTTGAGATAGATACTATCTTTGAGCTTAAAGCAAATTGGTATCCATTTAATGGTTATAAGACTGTCATTATACGCAAGGTGTAATACAAGTTATTCTGGTAATTTTCACTTGTTCGGTTATACGTTGTCAGTCATCTGTCATAGTGATACGGATCACTGACTTAGCGCGAAAGCGGTACTCGCGCTGTGAAGCCTCCATTGTCCCCCCTCTCCCTTTTGTAAGGAACGAAGGTGGTTGTTGGGGTAATTTGATTCCGTGTAGGAATCTGGGTGAAGATTGTGTTGGTCCCGTGTGAGGATCTGTATTAAATCATTTGTTTTGACTCTCTATGCACATATAGTAAGTCAAGGTATTGATTCTGTGTAAGAATCTGGGTGAAGATATTTTGTTGATTCTGTAATTGAATCTGGGTGAAGATTTGGTTGGTTCCGTGTGAGGACCTGTAATAAATCAGTAGTTTGATTCTATGTATTATCTGAGTCTATATAGATCAATGTTGGGTTCCATGTAGGGATCGGTATTAGTTGCCTGTTTTGATTCCGTGTAGGGATTTATATTGACGCGTATCGTTATAAGGTTACTTGTAGTAACCACTTTATTCTACGTGAAAGTAACAATTACGGCAACAGTGTTGATAAACATATTGAAGTTTGTTTATTTGAATTTGAATTGGTTTGATTAATTGTCCTAGAGATGGATGTGGAAAGATTAATTAAACTTGGAGAAAAATTGGAGTTAAGGGGTGAAGATCTCCGTGCTTGGGTGACAGCCCAGTTACAAGAAGATGAAGAGAGAAAAGAGAAGGAGAGAGAACGTGCCAAAGAAGAGGAGGAGATAAGCAGAGCACGAGCTCAAAGACAAGAAGCTCTGATGGAGAAAGAGCTTGAACTGCTTAGGTTAAAGTCGGAGTGTCAGGCTTCCTCCAACAACGACAGTATGACAAGTGACATTCGATCATTTACTCATGCTCCCACTGTTAAGAGTCCTCGACTTCCATGTTTTGACGAAAACAAGGATCATGAACCACCGAAATGCATGACACACGGCAAGGTGGAGTTGAAGTGTGGATGTGTGATGCCGATGTTGTCTGTCGAAGGAAGGGACAACAATGAGCCCGAATAATTGTCAAGATCGATGTGATCTTGAGGCATTTCGTTGATCTAACTAAATGTTGTACCAAATTTAGTCTTAGGGGGAGATATGTAACGAAATGCTTCCGTGTAGGCGTCAGTTTACGACAGGATGTACGTCGTCGTAGTATTAGTTGTTGTTGTTATTGTAATCCCTCCGGAACAACCCTTCTTTTGTTGATACAGGTCGTATCAGATCATGCACCTATGGCCCGGAAGTTTGAATTAAACTACGTAGTGTGGGTGTTATTGTGAGAAAGGCATCAATCTTGTTTTCTCCGTAAACTTATAAGCAAAGTAGGATCCCTGTATTCTACGGGAGTGACTTTGTTATGGTATGGCTTGATTGATATCTCGTAACTATGGGGCTGACGAATTTATTTATCCTTGATATGAGGATGTCCGGTATCAGGATGGGTTGTTGTTGTCCATGATTATGGAATCTGGGGGAGTTTTAAGGAATTTCAGATGTTTACGGA
>NC_088371.1:17434992-17438392 GCF_034508935.2 Berghia stephanieae
AGCTCAATTTAAATAAACTCGAGATTTATACGACTCATGTGGTATTATATCTCGCCTAACTGCTGGTTGAGAACCCTTGTAGTAAAGCGCTGTATAAAAGCTCTTTATGAGTATAATTAATATAACCCTACACTAAGATCTTTCAGTGAGGGCGTTGCCCCATGACCAGGAAAAGTTGACCGCTAGTCAAAGAACGATATAATAATAATAAAAACCATCATGTGTAGCATCTTCAAACTGTCAATCAACACAAACAAGACACAAAAGCACACGACACCATCCTACTCATCATTATAATAAGCCACGCCCCCCATCTTCAGCAGCAAGCACGCTTCTGATATCGAACACATCACAATCATCAGCGTCGCCACCATCTTCCCGCTTCCCCTCCCCAACCCCTGACCCCCCACCAGCCTGACACAGCAGACGACCAACTCGCTCGCCGTTGGTCTTCTTCGCTCGGCCCCGCCTCGTTCAATGACGATCGCCGATCACAAGATGTAAGAAATCCCAAGGACGGCAGATCTCATACAAAATCGTCAGCCCAATATACCAAAGAAATGACATCGTAACGTTCAGTTTTTCAGTTAAAAACAAACAGATCCAAAACAAAACAAACAAAAACACACAGAAAAAACCCCCAAAAAACGATGACAATATTTTTTTTACTGTAAAGGGACAAACACCACCACCACCATAACATTAAAAGTTTAACACGAACAAAACAACTCCCCTACCAAATAAATAATAACAAAATAACGGAGCAAAACGAAAACGTAGGAACATCTGATTTCCTCTCTCTCTCTCTCTCTCTCTCTCTCTCTCTCTCTCTCTCTCTCTCTCTCTCTCTCTCTCTCTCTCTCTCTCTCTCTCTCTCTTCCCTCCTTCATTCCGTTTTACTGTGCTCGATCCTATACATCCGTCTGTCTCCCGACTGTATCTGAATAATACATTTCACTCTACCCCCTCAACCTTTCGTACCCGAGTCCTGAACTGTCCCCTAGAGGAAAACATGGCCACAACAAAAGACTTAAAGCGAAGACACAAAGACATGTTGTTAACTCGCACAGGCAAAACTAAAACACTCACCCTCACATTCACACCACCATATGGTACTTGGTGGAAATAGTACCTTTTTTGATCTTCTCTTCCCCGGAGGGAAAAGCTAGTCTCAGCTGACCAGTTTGAGTGAAATGTGAGACGAGATAACGCTCCGTTCACACGATATTACGCCATCAGGATAGCAAATGTTAATTGGAACGGTGAGGAGGAGGAGGAACAGGAGAGAGAGAGAGAGAGAGAGAGAGAGAGAGAGAGAGAGAGAGAGAGAGAGAGAGAGAGAGAGAAAGGATGATGATGATGAGGAGGAGGAGCTGCAGCAGCAGGCAGAGGAGGAGGAGGAGGAGGAGGAAGAAGAAGAAGAAGAAGAAGAAGAAGAAGAAGAAGAAGAAGAAGAAGAAGAAGAAGAAGAAGAAGAAGAAGAAGAAGAAGAAGAAGAAGAAGAAGAAGAAGAAGAAGAAGAAGAAGAAGAAGAAGAAGAAGAAGAAGAAGAAGGAGGAGGAGGAGGAGGAGGAGGACGAGCAGCAGGAGGTGGAAAACGTAGTGAGGTGTGGTGCGGAGGAAGAGGAAGAAGATGAGGAATCTATAAAATCAAATTGGACAAAGTAATTTTAAACTAAGATACCACAGTTTACATCATGTTGTTCTTGCTGCTACTGCTGTGGCTGTTATCAACTCATTAAATTCTACAGATTTTTGCTACAGTTCAAAATTGGAGAGAAAAAAATGTATTAAAAATGAGAATGTACATAGATCTATCCAGATAGTTTTTATTCAACTAGATTAACGTGTAAAATTTAAAAACATAAGCTTTGATACTACAGCTATAATTTGTCTCAGAAAAATGCAATAAATAGGCATGGGTTAAAAGTAACCCAAGGTATACTACGGATATAGTCGGTGTTAGGGTTGAGTGAGTCGGTAGTTTGAGATTTTAAATGAAAACTAATTGCTATACACGTTACCTTTATTGAGGTCGGCTGTATTTTTTTCAATACAATGAATCACACGTATGAAGACATCATTACTCACACTCCATCCTGCCTTCAACATGTGAATGTAAATTGGCAGTGATAATCTTCTTAATCCCTTGATCAGTTCACTTATTTCGTGTTTTAATCAATTATGCACCAGGTTTTTTTTTTCTTCCTTCTTGTCTTTAATCTCTTATTTGAGAGCAACATTTTAAAAGACAGTAGCTACAAACATATTGTATTAATATTCTTTTTTTTCTTTTTTTTTTTCTTTTGGTTAATTTTCAATTTTAATGATTTGGATTTGGTATTGAAAGTATGATAAACAATGATGTTAATATCATTTAATATAGATGATAGATAGTATGCGCTTGGCTAAGAAGCTCATAACATTGCCATCCGGAAGTATAACGAACCAATACACAAAACTCTGTGTAACCATGAACTTTTATAGTCTGAATAATAGTTTAGTGAGAATTACTCATAAACGTGGATGGCAATAAACAATAAGAAAGACTCGATTGACGTCAACATCATTCCATCTACACAACATTCTGGAATTGAAGTGCTGTGAATTTAACTGATCGTTATATTTCATTTTTTTAAATCTAGATACTCTTTTTCTTTGCTTTGTGTCCTTTTATCTGTTTTCTCCTTTAAAGCTCTCCTGCACCCTATGCGAAAGTGTAGATCTATAATTGCTCGGGCAACTTAATCTCAGCAGTTTCAGAATAATCACATTATTTTTTCTAAAAATTAAAAAAAAAAAGTCATCTTTCAAAATATTACGTGAAAATAATCTAATACACAGGTGGGGGTTGAGAAAATTGAATCTCTCCTTTTTATCCATCTATTTATTTATTTATTATATTATATCCATTTACCTTTATGCATTTATTTATTTGTCTATATTCAAACGCTTATTTATTTATTTATGTATCTATCAACCCTTACAACTATTTAATTATATTTTACTACACTGGTATATTGATCCTTTATATATCTTTTTATTTACCATCTATTGATTTTAGAAGGAAGAGATCAATTGGAAACCATATTATATGCACCGTATCTATACGTTCTTTTGATATAGAACTCCATTATTCATAAAAGGGAATGAATGCTACTTGAAGTTGGAGAAGTCTTCCAGACATATATCAGTCGGAAGGTGAAATTTTGGATTTTCATCTTCCGAAAGAATATGCTCACCAGAGCATTTTAATCTTTATTTGAAGTAAATTGGGTGATTTTTCATGAAGTTGTGGTCATATGTATGGATACGGTATCCAGCAACGTTTCTCAAAATTCATACCTTTTCAACTTGACTAGCTGTAAAAAAATATTAAAAAGTGAAATTAAGCTTTGAT
>NC_088371.1:17438490-17454934 GCF_034508935.2 Berghia stephanieae
AATTGTTAGCAAGAGGGACGGGGGCCGGGGGGGGGGGGGTAGTCATGCAGAGCCAATAGGCCCATGAAGGTCGAGTTTATCCCGGTTTCTATTGTGTGAAACGGACGATGGCAACTTTTTGCTCTCTTTTGGATAGGACACTAGTCTATGGCATAGTACTTTCCGCCAGATCTAACAGATCCAGCTACCCAATCACTGGTAATTTGTGTGTTTGAGTGAAAAAATAGTTTTGTGTTGTTTGGGTCTAATGAAACTTTGAAGAAATTCCTGAAAAGTAACTGTTAGGAGAGAGATGACGGTATTATGTGTAATATGTCGGGGTCAACATGTACAGACTATAAACTTTTAAGGTTACACTTAGTTTCCTGTGTTGGTGCGTTATATACGGCTGACAGATGTTATATTTTAGCTAATCGCATAGCATCAATATTTTTCACGTAGAATAAGGGCTGTTTCAATAAGGATTTTGTTTTCATCCACAGCCGATATCTTGTGTCCGGCGGGTTATGATTTGTATCTTGAAGGAAAAACATGTTTGAAGATGTTGCCAACTGCAACGGATTGGGAAGGTGCGAGGCAACAATGCCGGATGAAAAGAGGTGATTTGGTCAAGATTAAGGACGATGCAATGAACAACTATATTCAAAGTAAGATGACTTGTGATTGATATCGTTTTGTCGGTACTTTTAATGTGTATGATAACGTGTCGGTTATGATGATGATAATGAGGAGGAAGAGGAGAAGGAGGAGGAGAAGGAGGAGGGGGTGGTGGTGGTGGTGGTGGTGGTGGTGGTGGTGGTGGTGGTGGTGGTGGTGGTGGTGGTGACAACGTTGAAAATTATTATAATTGCTGCCATTTTTCTCGATTTCCTCTTTTTAATTCTCCCCTATTCTCCTCCTTCTCCTCATTCCCTTCTCTCTTCTTCTTCTTCTTCTTCTTCTTCTCTTCTTCTTCTTCTTCTTTCTTCTTCTTCTTCTTCTTCTTCTTCTTCTTCTTTCTTCTTCTTCTTCTTCTTTTCTTCTTCTTCTTCTTCTCTTTCTTCTTCTTCTTCTTCTTCTTCTTTCTTCTTCTTCTTCTTCTTCTTCTTCTTCTTCTTCTTCTTCTTCTCTTTCTTCTCTTCTACTACTACTACTACTTCTACTATTACTCCTCGTACTACTACTACTACTACTACTATACTACTACTACTACTACAACTACTATACTACTACTACTACTACTACTACTACTACTACTACTACTACTACTACTACTACTACTACTGCTACTACTACTACTACTACTACTACTACTACTGCTACTACTACTACTACTGCTGCTACTACTACTACTACTACTACTACTACTACTACTACTACTACTACTACTACTACTACTACTACTACTACTACTACTACTACTACTACTACTCATAATGAATCAACTGCATTGACTGATCCTTTCTTTTCCCCCTTGATATCAGGTCGACTCCATAGCCTCCCCTACAAATATTGGATCGGTCTGCATAAAAAAATAAACTCTGAGAAGTCCGTCTGGTTGGATGAAGTAGCGAAAGTAAGTTGACATAAATAGGCAATAGATCCCTAATAGTCACCTACATAAATAAAGAGGGTTTAAACTCTGAGAAGTCCGTCTGGTTGGATGAAGTAACGAAAGTAAGTTGACATAAATAGATAAGAGATACCTAATAGTCACATACATAAATAAAGAGGGTTTAAACTCTGAGAAGTCCGTATGGTTGGATGAAGTAGGGGAGCTGCAAGGTCTGGGCCGGACGTCCCGCTTGCTGAAAGGAAATTGATGTGCATTTCGAACCCAACACCTCTCATTTCCAGGTGCATTGATTGCCGCGTAATCCTGTCTGACAGAGATTATTGCATATGGCCTCTCATGCATTATTGTGTCCATAACAGCACCTTCCCGTGGTGTTCCCCGTTTCTACTGAGTTTGTTATGGGCGCGACCGAGTCCCCGGCGGTATAACCGGGCTAGGGAGTAGGTGGGACCCCTTCCTCTTAAGGTGCAGGAGACAGAACCCACCAATGAGTGGTACACGCTCTGCTCCTCACCCACCCACCTCACACTCATTCTGTAGTGTGGTGTCCTCTGTATGTCCTTACTTTTCTAAATCTACCCCTATAGCTCATACTTTTTTCTTAGTGCTGTAACTTTAACACTTCTATACTCCCTCTTTGGTCGGCCTGTGGCCCATGTCTTCTGCATGACTATCTGTGATTGATTGTAATCATGTATCCTTCTTAAAAAATTGAGATTTTTGGGGGAAAGGGCTGGTATCCCTTTGTTTAAGGCCCACAGAATCTCTCATCGACACAAATGACCCAGGACGTGACGATCCTCTGTTTATGAAATATGGCCCTTTAAGCAGAAAGAATAACTGAAATTGATAACTGCAAGCCAGGAAACAGTAGGTGGCGGGGAATGGGCGACCGTCAATCATGAAAGAGACTGTGGGAAAGACAAAATGAAGGCTACTTGACTAAACCCTATAAAAAAATTAATTATATGAGGAACATGCATCTGCAGCTCAACTCCTGATGTTATGCAGCTGACAAGGAATACAGGTTAGGGTGGGAAGACAGACCAGAGACTCCCCAGCATGCCATGACAAACAAAAGGAAAGCATACGAGCTCGGACGTCGCCTCGAAAAAGGTCCGCGCCAGACAGTGAGTACCCAGGCTGATCTGCGCGAAAAGTCAGCTACTGGGACAAATAAATTCCACAAACATTTGAATATTTTACAAATTAACATTTGTGGAATCAGGAATAAAAAGACAGAGCTAAAGAAATTATTAAATGAAAAGGAAGTTCACATTGCTTTACTTCAGGAAACCCTGTATAAAAATAGCGATCCATATATTGCTGGTTATACATACTATACCTGCAAATGTGACGACTGCCGTGGTGTTATTACTTATATAAGAAATGACATCACGGGAGATGTTACTTCTAAACCATCACAGAACTCAACCGATGTACAGAAAGTCACCTTATGGCACCTAAATAAGAAATTTACCATTTACAACATTTACAACCCTCCACGGTGTACTATAACCTAACAGATCTAAACAGTTCCCAATACAACAACACAATAATTGCTGGTGACTTCAATGGCCACTCTCCACTATGGGGATACAAAAATTTAAACAACACAGGAAAAGAACTAGAAAAGCTTTGCAATACAACCAACCTCACCATTTTACAAAATGCAGACTCAGTCCCCACCCTTCTTCACAGAGCTCATAATATGTCCCTGAGTCATCCCGATCTAACCATCATCTCCTCTGTCCTTCTGAATTCTTGTCACATTAAAGTCCTGAATGAAATAAGCAGTGACCATAAACCAATTTTAACACAAATGACAGTTCAAACACAGAAGAAAACATTTGAGCAGAAATCCAAATGGAATTTCAAGAAAGCAAACTGGGATGTTTTCACAGCAACATTAGATAACCAGCTTCCAAAAATTACAGATACATCAAGTGTAGAACATTTAAACGAAGCCCTCACCAAAGCCATTCTTGCAGCTGCAAAAGCAGGAATTCCAAGAGGTAGTCGACAGAATTACAAACCCTTCTGGAGCAAAGAAATTGAAAAAGCAGTAAATGCAAGAAAGGAAACAAGGAAAAACTTAGAGGAAAACAAAACCATTAAAAACAAGATTGAGTACAATAAAGCATCGGCAATTGTCAAAAGAACTATTAACAACGCTAAAAGAAAGAAATGGGCAGACACATGCGCTAATATTGACCTCAATCAAAATGGGAAAAAAGCATGGGCCTTACTTAATAATCTTAACAATGAAACCCGAAAACCAACCCAAAGCCCATGAAAACTACGGAAGGAACAATCGTAGATGACCAAAAAAAAGCCATGATCTTCAACAAACATTTTACTTCAGTAAACAAGGCATCAAAAAGAAGTGAAAAGGACAAAAAATTGATTAAAGACCTTAAACATCAAGAAAAGGCCCCAAAAGCTATCTCATACCTGTTCAAAGAGGGCTTTACCATGTCAGAACTTCACAGAGCTATGAAAAAACTCAAGTTAAGGAAATCCCCTGGACCAGATAAGATACACAATGAAATGCTCTTGCATCTTAGCGTGAGAGGTAAACAGATGCTTCTCAAACTTATAAATCTAACATGGGAGACAGGAATAGTACCAAGGGGATGGAAAATTACTATTATAATTCCAATCTTAAAGAAAGATAAACCACCCGACGAAACGAAAAGTTACCGACCAATATCTCTCACCTCATGTGTTGGAAAGATCGCTGAGAGAATGGTAAATAACCGATTATACTGGTGGCTGGAGACATGTGGCCTACTAAATAAATATCAGGCAGGCTTTAGGATAGGGCAAAGAACAGAAGATCAATTGTTTAGATTAAGTAAAAAAATAATTGATGGCTTTCAAGATGGAAAACATACAGTCGCGGTTTTTGTTGATCTCCAACAAGCCTATGACAAAGTCACTGGCGGTCGGTCAATAGAGCGAAGTTGTTTTGTGCCGCCCTATATTTACCGTAGATTAGCATGTCAACCAAACAAAAAACTTCAATTTTAAAATTTTGATAAAAATTAAAAATTTAGCACATACTGCTTTTTGTTTTGAATTTAATATTTGACGACTCGTGCGTCGCTCCGCGAAGGTAGCGTCAAATCGGCACGTTTCATCTTTCCCCGTTGCCTGCGCGGGGTGACAATGAGCGGAGGGTGTGGTGTGGTGGGGAAGTTTTTTTTTGTTTATATGAGCCAGAATTCGTTTGGCCGTCCTGTCCTTATCCTATACTCTGTTGTACCTTGAAGAAAGTTAGTTACCACTCCCCAATCTCCCTCCAACCTCCCTCCCCAACTAACTATTGTCTTTCACTGCTAAAATAATTAGGCCAAGACGGCTAATCTAGCGATGCACGCCCTGAGGTCCTACTTGGGATAAATTAAAACCATATCAGTTTTATCACTGAAAGAAGAGGCTTTGCTTCACTTAGATATACGGATGAAGAGAATGGCAATAAATATATATTTTATCATTGTTGGTTTTGCTTAAATATATATTAAATATCAAAAAGAACAGTAAACAAAGTATGCACCGAGAAGAGCCCTATGGTACTATAAATAAAAATCCCTGACCCCACGGAGTCCTCCCGCACACTCCCAACGATCCCTACCGAGGCGACCAAAAAAAGATACTATTTTTAGAAGGCCCTGATCCCTACTCAACTTGTATTGTGTGCATTGTCTAATAATAGTATAATTATAAAGATGTCGCTGATTGTGTGTGAAGTTAACAAGTGCTTTGCGTTTGGAATTAAATGTGGATTTTTAAATTCAATTATTCTAAAGTTGTGTGTCATACCGTTAGTATTCAGAGAAAATGTATTATCGCTGTTGTCATTGTTTATGAAACCTACCTGTTTTTATCTTGAATCATTTTATTTTAAAAAGTTATTTCTGTAATTTGTAACCAATCATGAATCATGTTGATTTTTTAATTGAAAATCGATTCCGACACTTATCCCCTCAAGAGAAAATAGTGGTGAAAGATTTAGGTCCACACAAACCAGTGAATTTTAACTTAGTTTCTAACACACCGAGGAGACAGCGCCGATTTAATAATGATTATTTTTAAAATGTTGAATGGCTTACTGCCAGTGAAAGCCGTAAAACGCTTCATTGTTTTTATTGCTTGATTTTTGGTGATGTATGCTATAACGGACAACAGGAGGATTCAGTGATATTGCGCACATCTCTCAGGCACTGAAGAAACATTCTGAATGAAATAGCCATGTCACAGATGCTGTTAAATATATAAACGTTGTAGATATATGAAATCAGTTGGAAACAGGACATGCTGCGTCTGTGAGTCGTTATAATGAACAGATGAAAGTTAACAGACAAGTTTTGTCCAAGATAATTGATGCTCTTTTGTGAGTACGTCTCGTTAATATTCTAACACACACACACACACGCACACACAAATACTATACACGCACATATGCAAACAATGCAATACCCCCCTCCACACACACACACACACACACACACACACACACACACACATACAAAGTAGGTCAAATTAAGTTAAATTAACTAGACCAATAAAATTTGATTCTGTATTTCGGATTTGTGCCGCCTTAAATACAATGTGACCAACCGCCCCTGGACAAAGTATGGAGGAAAGGGTTGTTATAAAAAATGATGGACTACGGAATTGATGGAAATCTCTACTTCTGGATTAAACAATTTCTCAGTAACAGAACAATCCAAACAAAAATTAATAACGGACTGTCAAACAGAGAAGTATTAGAGGAAGGTCTCCCACAAGGATCCTGCCTCAGCTGTACTCTCTTTCTTATTTTTATAAATGATCTACCAGAAGTATTACAGACAGAAAAGGCCCTATATTTAGTTATGTGGTATACTACGAAGCACCTACCAATAGCCTCCAATAGAATAAATGAAGATTTAGAAAGCTTAAACACCTTCTGTGATAAATGGAAATTAAAAGTTAATTGCAATAAAACAGTCTACTCTATATTTACTAAGAGCCATCCTGTTTTCAAGAAAGAAATAACAGTCTCCATCCAAGGCCATCGACTCGCGAAAGAAGAAAACCCCACATATTTGGGCATACAGTTAGACAGACAACTATCTCTGAACAAACACACTCAGAATGTAAAAATCAAAGCCACAAAGAGACTCCAGTTACTAAAACGACTAGCCAGTACTAATTGGGGAGCAGACAAAAACTCGCTTCGACAACTCTATTTAGGCTATGTGCGTTCCGTCATGGACTACAATTTAGCCCTCCAAAATGTAGGTAGTAAAAACACACACAAAACCTTGGACAGAGTACAAAACCAAGCCCTTCGCTTCATCTCCGGTGCCCTGAGATCGACACCCACAGCAGCATGTGAAATACATACTAATGTGGAACCACTTGGACTTCGCAGAGAATCAGCAGTGCTTGAAATGGTTGAAAGATACAAACGAAAAGAGGAAAACCATCCAAACAGAATTCTGGCAGAGAAATAGAAACCAAGAACAAGATTAAAACAAAAATCCCTGCTACACATTGCTAACAACTTGAATGAAAGACACAGACTCCCAGAAAACAGAGAAAAATCTATTTTAATCAGTCAAAAACCTCCATACGCCGAACTAAAACTTCCAAAAATAAAGACTAACCTCGTAGAAGAAACAACAAGAAATAAAAACAAATCAGATATACAAACATTAGCAATGAAGACAATACAAGAATACCCAGACAACTGGATACATGTTTACACAGATGGATCTGCCCACAAAGGAACTAAAAATGCTGGGTATGGGTTTGTAGTAGAATACCCAGATAAAACCTGTGATAAAATCCACAATTCTTGCGGAAGCTCCTGCTCAAACTACGAGGCAGAGGCAGTTGCAATAGAAGCCTCACTGCGACACCTCTCTTCTGTTTTCCAGCTAAACCCTTCAAAACTTCAAAACACTGTCATCTTCACAGACTCCAAATCGGTTCTCCAAGCTCTCGATTTAGATAAACTCTCCTCAACGTTCAATAGTTTAAGATCTCAACTAGATGAATTCCTTACAACACACAGAGTAGACTTATCTCTCCAGTGGATACCGGGACATTCAAATATACCAGGAAATGACAATGCAGACAGACTAGCCAGACTCGGATCAACACTTTTACAACCATCAATTCCAGTTTCCTTAGACACAGCGAAACAAATAATCAAAACAAATAAGAGAGAAGAATGGATGAACAGTTGGGCAATGAGCACCACGGGTAGATGTATGTTTTCCCATATGACCACTCCTTTAAAGACTGATTGCCTAAATAAGCTCAGAAGACACCAGCAAAGCATCATCTTTCAACTAAGAACACAACACATACCGCTCAACAACCATTTAAGCAAAATTACAAAAGACACATCCCCTTCCTGCCCCCTATGTCAACACCCCAATGAAACAGTAACACACCACTTGCTTGAATGTCAACCTCTTGAAGACCTGAGATGCACATTCCTCCCACCAAATCCAAGCATCAGTAACACACTTTATAGTCACCTGGAACAACTACAAAAGACATCTAACTTCTACGTCATGCCACAAGACCGAAGGGCTAGAGCTCAGGTGGTCGCTGGTTCGGATAAGTAAATAAGTAAGTAAGTTGGATGAAGTAACGAAAGTAAGTTCACATAAATAGATAATAGATACCTAATAGTCACATACATAAATAAAGGGGGTTTTTTTTGGCCAAGAAGTAAAAATTCAAGCGTTTTGATTGTCACTTGACTTGAGCTTTTATATAGTGCAATATCCACTAAACGTACTCAAAGGGATTTACCAATGGGCCCCTAACCAATAGCTACACGTAACATATAGGACATGATATGACGCCTGTTAGGCGATATTACAAATGTTCTCGGCAGAGACAACGCTATTAACGGCCAGGTATTCATATTACATCTGAGTACGGTGAGAAAATGTGAGTTAAGAGTCGTTTCGCTTGGTATAATATAATATAATATAGCTACTTGGGAGATTAGCTCTCCCTGAATTCTCTTTATCATTCTATAAACATCCAAGAACATTTGTGACCCCTCGTCTCAAAACTATACTAAGTCGGGATGGACCAGATGCTAAAAAGTCAAAATTATAGTTAAACTGGTCTAAAATATGCAAATATGGTATTTAGTACAGTAAAATATGACACTCCTTCTCCTCAAGAAAGAAAATGAACTCAACTTAAGTCTGATATTTCGGGCTACAAATTCCATTTTCAGCATCTTAATCATCCCGACTAAATACCGTTTTGAGACGAGGAGTAACATTTTTGAAAACTCTTTTATAATGCCGGATATCCCACTTTTACCCAGCCATAATATATGAATAGCCTGTACACATATTGGTTGATGTATCTGAGCTATATACATACCAAAACTAAAGAACTGAACTAATGTTAAACCAAGGCCGTCTATAGATAGTATGCGCTTGCCTAAGAAGCTCACAACATTGCCATCCGGAAGTATAACGGACCAACACACAAACTCTGTGTAACCATGAACTTTTATAGTCTGGATAATACAGTTTAGTGAGAACAACTCACAAACGCGGATGGCAAAAACAATAACAAAGGCTTGAGTGACGTCATCTTCATTCTATCTATAGATAGAATGAAGTTGACGTCACTCTGGTCTTTGCTATTGTTTTTTGCCATCCACGTTTATGAGTAATACTCACTAGACAGTATTATCCAGACTATAAAAGCTCATGATTACACATAGTTTTGTGTGTTGGTCCGTTATAAGTCCGGATGGCAATGTTGTGAGCTTCTTAGGCAAGAGCACACTATCTATTTATGCTGTATGTTTAGCCAAAAAGCTCACAACAATCCGCCAGCCGGTTATAACGTATCAACACACAAAACTATGTGTAACCGTGAATGTTTATAGGGAATGATATTAGCGGAAGAGTAGCGTCCCTTGTTTGGACGTCACCGGGGGAGAAGTTATTTGTAAACAAACCAACTACAAGCCAAGCGCTCCAAATACAAAATTTATTATTCATATTTCTGTACAAAAATGCATATCATAATCAACGTTATGCATTTTTGTACAGAAATATGAATAATAAATCTTGTATTTGAGCGCTTGGCTTGTAGTTGGTTTGTTTACAAATAACTTCTCCACCGGTGACTTCCAATCAAGGGACGCTACTCTTCCACTAATCTCATTCCCTATAGATAGTATGCAGATGACGTCACTCAGGCCTTTGTTATTGTTTTTGCCATCCGCGTTTGTGAGTTGTTCTCACTAAACTGTATTAACCAGACTATAAAAGTTCATGGTTACACAGAGTTTGTGTGTTGGTCCGTTATACTTCCGGATGGCAATGTTGTGAACTCCTTGGCCAAGCGCATTCTATCTATAGTCTGACTGATAGAATTTGGTAAAAACAATTCATAAACATGTTTGGCTGAAGACAATAATAAAGACCAGAGTGACGTGAATTTCGTTCTATCAATAGGGTTCAACAATCGTGGTGTCACTCCCCTCGTAATAACACATAGTAACCTAGTAACTGGTTCTAAATTATCGGAACAATGGCGGACGCCCTTACTTCTAACACGAACATAAAAGTGTATCCAGAGGAGAAAAGCATTATAAATCTAATCATATTTTGACCTTTATACCTTCTGATCCCATGACATGTGAAAAAGTTCAAGCCAGCATGAAGAATAAAAAAGTACCGATTTTCTTTGTTTAGATCCAAACTGCTCGTTGCTGGGCAGACGTGACATCAGACTTTTGAATCCTATTGCCTACTAGATAGATAGAATGCGCTTGGCCAAGGAGTTCACAACATTGCCATCCGGAAGTATAACGGACCAACACACAAAACTCTTTGTAACCATTAACTTTTATAGATAGTATGCAGATGACGTCAATCAGGCCTTTGTTATTGTTTTTGCCATCCGCGTTTGTGAGTTGTTCTCACTAAAGTGTATTAACAAGACTATAAAAGTTCATGGTTACACAGAGTTTGTGTATTGGTCCGTTATACTTCCGGATGGCAATGTTGTGAACTCCTTGGCCAAGCGCATTCTATCTATAGTCTGGTTAATACAGTTTTGTGATAACAACTCACAAACGCGGATGGAAAATAACAATAACAAAGGCCTGTGGGACGTCATGCTCGGTCTATTTATAGATGGTCTTGGTTAAACACATGAACTTCATATTTTATATACCCATCAGGCAGGGTACAACAACGCGAAATCGCAGTGGAATTATGGCAGCCAGTATTGTGGCGTTGTACGAGGAAACCAGAAGCAATGGGACAAGGACTGGTGCTCTGGAAAGAAGCATTATCCACTGTGTGAAAGAGAAGCATTTGGTAAGTGACGGAGTGGTGGTGATGATGATGATGATGATGATGATGATGATGATGATGATGATGATGATGATGATGATGATGAAGATGATGATGGTGGTGGTGGTGGTGGTGGTGGAAGGTGGTGGCAGTGACTAGGATGGTGGTTGTGGTGGTGGTGGAGGTTCTGGTGGTGGTGGTGGTGGTGGTGGTGATGGTGGTGGTGGTAGTTGTCGAGGTGATGGTTGTAAGATTTGATTAAGGGTATATAGATTTGTAATTGAATTTTTAACTTACTTAATGTAAAGATAAAGTAAATATTCTCCCCACTTCAGTGGTGGTGGTGGTGGTGGTGGAGGGTGGTGGCAGTGACAAGGGTGGTGGTTGTGGTGGTGGTGGTGGTAGTTGTCGAGGTGGTGGTTGTAAGATTCGAGCCTCGCTCGGCGCATAGTTGAGTCCATGGAAAAGACTCTTTACTCACATTCTCTCACCCTACTCGCATGTAAAATGAGTACCTTGCCGTTAACAGCGTTGTGTCTGTCCGAAAAAAATTTAATATCGCCTTATGACGTCTTTGTCCTAAATGTTAAATATTGCTGTTAGACAGGGACCCCTCGTAAAGCGCCTTGAGCACGTTTAGTGGATATTTGTTACAAAAATCCAATTTGCCAAATATATAACAAGATCTTCTTCAGCCAACAACAACGATAACAACAAAGCAATTAAATATAAATAAACGACATAACGTCCAAGGATTATCTGGGGTTTTAAGTAAGGGACCGTTCACAATTGACGTCAACCAAATATCAAAAAATTGACCCCCCCCCCCTCCCCCTTGTCACCTTTTGTCAACTTTTGAGAGACCCCCCTCACCCTTTTTGGTTGACGTCAATTGTGAACGGTCCCTAATGTATCAATGTTTTATTTGTTTTATTTTGTTTTGTTATTATTCTTGTGTGAGTTTTTGTATGAATTTTTTTTGTTTGTTTGTTTGTTTTGTTGGAAAAAGATGAGTTATGAGCACGAAAAGTTCCGTGTTTTGTATTTTGTTCTTTTCTTTTGAAGGTGTTATATTCATTATTGTTTATTACTTTTTACAGTCCACAGATTCTAGGACCCGAGAATCACCCAGATGAAGACAACTGAGATAAAAGTGCAAATGATAAGAATGATTAAATCTTAACTTTTTTTTCAAGCTTAATAAATATTTGCAAATTCTGGTATATGGGGATATTCGTTTTGGCTCAAAACTTAAAATTGAATTTTAAGCACCGATGTCCGAGATAATACTGACGTGAGAGAATTGGTCACACTTTGACACGGCGGGTCAAAAATGAAATTGCTTTTCTCTGAGAGGTGTATGGTTGGGTCCTTGGAAAATGATATTTACTCACATTCACTCATCGTACTCAGGTGTAAAATGAGTACCTGGACGTTAATAGCCTTATATCTGTCTGAAAGAATTCATAATATCGCCTTACAAGCGTCAGGCCTCGTCTTATATGTTACGTTTTGCTGTTGGCTAGGACCTCTTGCAAAGCGCTCTGAGCACATTTAGTGAAAATTGCACAATATAAATGCTCGTTATAATTGTTCTATTTATTGTGGGTTTTTTTTTCCAAACAGCTTCCATTGAATGTCCATCTGACTACTTCGTGAACACATATATGAGTTCGTGTCTTAAAATATACGAGGACAAGCAAGACTGGGAAAACGCACGTCAAACTTGCCAATTAATCAACGGCGATCTAGCCGTCATTTCATCGGCCCCATCAAACGGTTATATTAGTCGTGAGTTGAAATAATATAATTTAATATTCCTCCATCTAACAATCTATTGTCTTACCAAAAGAGGAGGGGGAGGAGGAGGCAGGAGAAGAAGAAGAAGAAGAAGAAGAAGAAGAAGAAGAAGAAGAAGAAGAAGAAGAAGAAGAAGAAGAAGAAGAAGAAGAAGAAGAAGAAGAAGCAGAAGATAGGAAGAGGAGGAGGAGGAGAAGAAGAAAAAGAAGAAGAAGAAGAAGAAGAAGAAGATGTTGGAGAAGTAGAAAAAGAAGAGGGAGGAGGTTGAGGATGGTGATGATAATGATGATGAAGAGGAGTTTTTAATCATTTAATCATAGTTGTAGAAGGTAAAAAGACTAAAGGTAGATCAAGAAAAACATATTTGAATAGTTTGAAGAGCTGGGTGACAGAGAAAGAGAAGAGTAATATTAGTTTTATGAGGTTATCTGATCAGACAGATGAATGGCGTACCATTATCACCGATGTCTGGCACAGACTTGGTACTTGAAGAAGAAGAAGAACTATAATACTGCGGTGCTCTTTAAAAAACACATCTTAAAAGATTTGGCCAAAAAACTCGTCCTTCAGCTGTTGATTATTTTTGTCAAAACTCTTAAACCTGAGACTTCTGTTTTTATCTAGAGGACGAGTTTTCTGACCAATTGTCAAAAATCTGTTGTTGTTTTTTTCAAGAAAAAATAACGATAAGTGTTGAAATGTAAGCTTCAATTTAATTAAACGAAGTCATATTCTATGGACGTTTAGGGTTTCCTTTTTATCACCAAAAAATAAAAAACGATGAATAAAACACTAAGGACCAATGAGATATAATGTGAATTGCGTGGAATTAAGGTGGATAATCAAAATGAATGTATTTGTTTATTCATTTTAACTACGCCAGTCACATATCTCATTCGTCCTTAGTGTTTAATTCATCGTGTTTTGTTGATAAAGGGGAAACCCGAAACGTCCATTGTATCTGTCTTCGTTTAATCAATTGAAGCTTACATTCCAATACTTATCGTTGTTTTTTTTTTCCTTTCGAGCTTCAAGCATCAACATTTTCATTGTTTTCTTCAGAGTACGGTCGAATAGAAATAAGTATGCCTGAAAGAGGTAATGGTCATAGATTCTCCATCTGACAAACCTACTTACTTTTTTATATTCAATCACCTCTCGGAAAATGGGCATGATCTATAGATAGTATGCAGATGACGTCACTCAGGCCTTTGTTATTGTTTTTGCCATCCGCGTTTGTGAGTTGTTCTCACTAAACTGTATTAACCAGACTATAAAAGTTAATGGTTACACAGAGTTTGTGTGTTGGTCCGTTATACTTCCGGATGGCAATGTTGTGAACTCCTTGGCCAAGCGCATTCTATCTATATTAACTTTCCATGTGCTCGAGGTCATTGGCCATATTACAAAATGTGCTCAAAGTGACCTACATAGTGAAAAGTGTTCACAGATTTTGAACAATCTAACATTACGATTGGTCATTGTGTTCTGCTTGACATAAACAAAGCAGCGTGTTTACATTTGTTCAGAAATGTCCAATCGTTGTACAGTAACAAATCACGTGATTGATGACTCGGTTAGACGAAAACATTAATATAGATCGCTCCCATTAACTAGTAAATTTTTTACCAGTCAAAACATGGAATTTGTGAAACACCTTCTTCACACGTGCTCGGACAAACATAGTTGGTCGTTTATAAACAATAAAGTGATAAAATTCGACCTCTCTCTAATCATCGTTAGGTTTTCATAAATGGGTGACAATCTGACTAGTAGTTATCACACGATTTTCTCGATCATATTATTTTAAACGTTTAAGTTTACACATAGATAGATTTCTGTGTTAGTTTTATTCATCAAGCGATAGAACAGTCGGTATTTTACTAGACACATACCATCGATCGTAAAACCTGTGTAGTTTGCTATGTTTCCCAATCACTGTTATTGTTTACATTATGACGACTGTCCGAGAGGCGTGGTTTTCTAAGTGTCTATTGAGTAGATGGGTTTACTACCAGTTTCGGTGCCTAGATTCGTAACTGAGTAATAATGACATGGCTCTACTCATACAGGGCTGGTTTCCCAGCATTTGACTTGTTGATTTACATGTGTGATTTATGAGTTTTGTTCAACATAAGAAATGACCAAGTCCTTTGATATATCTCCTTCTCTTTTACCCTAAAAATTGCATTTGTCTTTTTCTTACTGTACGAAATAATAACCTTTTAGTTTCAGCTTACTCTAATACTTCATTAGTTTTCTTCTCTGTCCATGAGATTCTTAAAATCTTTCTAAGAAACCGCATTCCTGTTGCCTCCGGTTATAGTAATATATTATATTTCAGGTCTGGCTCAAAATTTGAAAAGGTCACTTTGGATTGGTCTACACGATAGACACAAAGACAACCAGTTCCAGTGGCTGGATGGAAAGTCCTCGGCAAGTGAATCTTCTTCTTGGTCTCGGTCTCCTCTTCATGAATTACTCATCGCCATCTTCCTCCTCCTCCTCCTCCTTCGACTATAACTACTACTACTACTACTACTACTACTACTACTACTACTACTACTACTACTACTACTACTACTACTACTACTACTACTAGTATTACTACTACTACTACTACTACTACTACTACTACGACTACTACTACTACTACTACTACTACTACTACTACTTCTACTACTACTGCTACTACTAATACTACTACTAATACTAATACTACTACTACTACTACTACTACTACTACTACTACTACTACTACTACTTCTCAACCTTCTCCTTCACCTCCCCCTCCTCCTCCTCTTCCTCTTCTTCTCCGCCTCCTCCTCCTCCACTTTTTTTCTTTCTCCTCCATCTCCTCCTCCTCCTCCTCCTCTTATGTTTTCTTCTTCAACAAAGGCATACTACCGAAATCAGTGTTATCTTTCAATATTGACATCAGCGATATGACATAGACCAACTCCATAAACCTATGATATGTTGATCCTTCGTCATTCCAAATGAGTATTATTAGCACCAACCATATAGAGAATTTCTGAATGCAAGATACTGCAAACAAGTGTGGGGCGGTCCCAGGCAAGCTTAAGGACCACGGTTCTACGGTTCCTGGGAAATGAGAACCGCAAGGACCGGTTCCGGTTCCTAGAACCGGTCCTTTTCGACATTGAACATTCTTGAGGGACCGTTGGGACTGCAAACACATCAGGAAGCCTACCATAACAGCAGCTCTAAATCAGCAAACATATTACAACTGCCTGTCATCGCAGCAGTATTCTCTCAACATAATACATTTCTTTTAAAATAAAGGAATATGAAATCATCATACCACACATTGCATAAAAACCTATCTATAACACGAGTTTTAAATCATTGTTCGAAGAGGACCAAAAAAAAATAATATTTGAAGAAAATATCTCTATTTGTATGACGAGGTGTGCCTCAAAATTATATTTACTCTAAAAAGCAATGAACCGGTTTTCTAAAAAAACATTTTTGTCAGATTATTTTTATTGTGATATTTTGAAAAAGAATATTCTTTTCATGTGGAAATAAATTGAAAATTGAGGGAATATCTTGTAATATTTTTAAAAATCAATATTTTATTAACCTTGACACTTGAGTTAAGTTGTCGTTTTGGGCTCATCGCCCTTTTTAAAGGTTGACCTGACTAGAATTTGCATTAAAAAGGAGGTTTCTAAATTGATGGTTCCTCTGTGGCCGCTTCTTGCTATGCCTGTCAAGC
>NC_088371.1:17455034-17477534 GCF_034508935.2 Berghia stephanieae
TGTCATGAGCATCGGATTCTGACGTCTCATAGTGGGCAGGGAGGTACTTACTGTGTCTTCTATCCCCCTATATGTTTTCCAACTAGCTTTCAGTCTTCGTCTTGGAATGAGATTATTTGGTTTTGTCCTGGCTGGATACCCTGGCTGAGAGGGAAACAGTCAAATGTATAGTTATTATTTTGGGAGATGATATTTTTGTCCTTATAAATCATCTCTCTGTTATGTATTATTATTATATTTGTTGTTTTGAATTTATAATGTAAGCATTTGCTCGCGTCTGGATGAGACTTTTAGGTGATCTCAAACTAAGTACATTGATGGTATGCCCTTGGAATCTACACCAATTGCCTATTTTTACCATTCCCCTTAGCACTACCTTTTCTTGGGTGCTTTAATTGTAATTCTAGAACTTTTTGCTATCCCATATTATCCCTCTTTACTGGCGCTGATATAACCTAAATGTGTTGCAAGCGCTGTAAAATCCTTAAAAACAAAAACAAACAGCATCGGATTTTGGCATGCTTGGATCCTTTTTACTTCTCCCAAGGGCTGTACAACCTCAATATTAATGAATGCATTATTAAGTGAGAATCATTATAAATGCAGTTAGAAATTATACATTTTGGGTTTAATTCAGATTAAGGTTTTTGTTTTTTTTTACTCCAGTGAAATTTTGATTTTTTGATAAAAATTATACACATTTTTTATAACCTGCATGTGGAAGGCTGGTTATCTGGTCTGTCTATGAAAATGTTTATAGGCCTGCGGGAGGTGTTGAGGTGTGAAAGAAATCCAGTCTCACCGTTTAATGAGTTGCTTACATTACAATACCTCTTTACCTTTGGCCAATATGTGACCCATCATGCCAGTCTGGTATTATGTCGGAACGAACTGAGTTAAGAGAATTTAGTCAATAATGGTCGAAATGATCCGATGTAGAAAATAGATTTTTTAAATGTTTTTGTGTGTGTGTGTTGTTTTTTGGGGGATTTTTTGTTTGTTTTGTTTTGTTTTGTTTTAGTAGAAGGATCAAAACTCTTTGTCTTCAGTGAAGGCATTTCTAACTTTTAACTCAAATTATTTAAGTTAAGCTTAAAATTCAACTTTTTGTCACGATGTTCACCTCGACATACAAAAAATCCATTTTGACATAATAGGTCACACGCACACCTCTTTTCTGATCAGGTGATCAAGATTTTAAAATTATTATTTCCATTTTGTTTCTGTCATGTGATAGACTGACATAAGTGTGGTTTTGATAATTGCTTGCTTTGGTTTTGATTATTTTTTTGGTTTGTTTTTTTTTAATGTTCATACAGATTTGTACTCCTTTATCTTACCATGAATAATTTACAATTTTATCAGGATTAGATTTTATGATTTTTTTATTTTGAATTTTTGGTAATATTGATGTATATGTTATAATGAAGAAAAAGAAAAAAAGCTACAAAGTTTACTTGATTTTTTTGAGCAATTGTTCCACATTCCTTACACATATTCTACTTTGATGAGATTAATTTTAAAATTAAACATGTTTGGATGTTGTATATATATATATATATATATATATATATATATATATATATATATATATATATATATATATATATATATATATATATATATATATATATATATAAGGCTGCTGGATCAGCTGAAAATTGACTCGTGATTTAGATATATAAAGGTTAATGTCGGTTCAGTGTTTTATTTTTGTTTTGTTTTTTATTTATGTTAATAGATTTACATGCATATTGCTAGTCTTTACCATGCCACTAACCTCGTTATCACCAACTTTATGACAAGCATGAAACGATGGAACTGCTTTGAGTTTGTTGAGGTACAGGGTAAGGCATTTTAGAACACCCTTGTATTATTATTATTATTATTATTATTATTATTATTATTATTATTATTATTATTATTATTATTATTATTATTATTATTATTATTATTATTATTATTACTATTATTATTATTGTTATTATTATTATTATACCACCAACTCCTTACACTGCCAGATATGTTCAGATTTCTGTCCTTACAAGCTGCAAGGCTGGTTTATACGTCATCTTGGTTCTATATATATAACAGTGATTTGATGATTGATTCTTTTTTTTAAATTTTGTCTTGACGTTTGAATGAACAATTTGTAGAAAGTCAACACAATAGAATTTTTGCCTTAAAATACTGTATTGTTTGTGAACAAATGCCTCTTCTAACTTCAATGGTGATAATTTTTTTATTTAAAAAAAAAAATTTTTTTTTTTGTTTTGTTTAATTGACAAAACACGTTTTTGAGCATTTTAGCCGGTGAACTTTAACTCCAATTACCGAGACTGATTAAGATGTCGACCAAAGTGTCACCAATTCTCAAACCTGGGACTCCATGGGGAAGCCTTAGGTTAAATTAATAAAATAATCATAATAGTCTTTCTATTTCTAATTAATAAAGTAAAAAAATTTCTGGTCAAAAAAGCGAAAAGGATGTTTTGTCAGTTTATGACAATGGTTCTAAGTGTGTAAAGGTCTTCTTTTTCTCTGTATTTCTTATTGTCATGTTATTTAAATTTCATGATGTTGTCTCAATTTACTGGATGATATACACATATTTTACATGTTCTTAACACTATTGATGACTTACATTTATTTTACTAAGGCTTGCTGTGAAATTGAAGCCGAGATGTTGAAAAATCGTTTTGAAATAGTCAGCACTTTTGAAATTTTTCACTTTGTCATGCGCTAAAAGATTTAGTTGTTTCAAATGCATTGCTATCATCATGGTCGTCATTATTATTATTATTATTATTATTATTATTATTATTATTATTATTATTATTATTATTATTATTATTATTATATACATATATATATAATGAGTAAAATCAACTCACATTTCGTCCAACAATACTTTTCATAGTGATGTTTTGAATTTGAATTGAAGAGAAGTCGTTCATCTGTCTCTAAACGGTTGAATTGACGAAATCTCTCAGAAATCTGGTACCTATTGATTCTTGATGGACCTTTTTACACGCGTGTGTAAATGGAATTAGCATGTTGGATGCCATAGAAAAATGGCATCTAGGGTGGGGTTTGGTTTGACCTCCCATGGAGGTCACCTGCTGTGTCCTCTACACACCCCACTCCCCCCCCCCCCCCCCCCCTTTCATTTGTTTTCCGAGCTAATTTCTATCTTTGTCTTGGAGTGAGATTACTTGGCTTGTCCTGCCCTTGGCTGGTACTGGTAGGGAGAAAGTCAATGTTGTGTTAATACCTGTAACAAAGATTACTAATATGGCTGCTCATAACTTTACAGAAGAATTTTTGTTGTTTTAGAGATTTGATACCTATAGTCATTTTGTATTATCTCGTCACTTACTCTATAACAGTATGGTTTTTTAATTTTTTTTTTGCTATTATTTTATATACACTAGATGAGTCATATATATATATATATATATATATATATATATATATATATATATATATATATATATATATATATATATATATATATATGCTGCATTGTGTCACTTCCGTATTCCTCTCATAAATATCTAATTTTGTTAACATTATTTACAGCTATATTTTAGTTGCTTTGCTTCCTGTTTTGAATTCATTATTTTATCATCATCATCACTATCATCGTCATTAATATTATTTTTATTGTGGTCTGTGACTTGAACTTGAATATCAGCTTGCAATGTTTATTTCAACACAATGAAACTAAAACCATGATACAAATTTTACATCACAGTAACAGTGTTCAATTTCAATTATTTCCTCGTTTCATTTTACAAGTTTCGCAGGATGTTGGTGAAATTGTTGATCCTGGGTGGGGTTCCTGACCTCCCATAGTGGGCAGGGAGGTACTTACTGTGTCTTCTATCCCCCTATATCTGTTTTCCAACTTGCTTTCCGGGTGGTTGGATGGGAGCATCACCCTTGAATCATATACCTATGATGTTCGCATGGGTGTACGATCCGATGGTGATGTCGTTTCTTCTTCTCTTTACTAGCCTATCCTGCTTCTTTGGTTTGTGATTGTATTTTTGACAGGGGATATTTTTTTTTCTGTAAATCTTCTGCCTGTTTGTTCTTGGTTATTTATAATTTAGCTTATGATATCTTTAGGTTATGATTTTGATTTACATTTGTACTATTTTTGTTAGATTGCTTGTTTTTTTGTTTCAGCGGTCTCTCATATAACCTCAATTGTGTTGGAAGAGACCTAAAGCAACAAACAACAAACAACAAACAACTTGCTTTCTGTCTTTGTCTTGGAATGAGATTATTTGGTTTTGTCCTGGCCCTGGTCGGATATCCCTGGCTGAGAGGGAAACAGTCAAATGTATAGTTAGTTTTGGGATATGATATTTTTTTCCTTGCAAATCATCTGTTATGAGCTGTATTGTGATTTATTTACGTGTTATATATAATTTGTAAACATTTGAGTGTGTTCCTTTTAGTGGGGACCTGTGCTTGTGTCTGGATGAGACTTTTAGGTGATCTCAAACTAAGTACTTTGATAGTGTGCTCTTGGAAGCTACGTCTGTTTCCTATTTGAAGCAATTCCCCTTTGTCTTACCTTTTCTTGGGTGCTTTAATTGTAACTCTAGAACTTTTTACTTTCCCATTTTCTTCCTTTTTACTGGCGCTGATATGACCTAAATGTGCTGCAAGCGCCGTAAAACCCTTTAAAACAAACAAACAACAAGTTGTTGATCAGGAAGGCCCTGCATTCTTTCCAGCTTGTAATTTATCCCTTTAATTTTAATTATTTTTTTTTTACTTTACACTATGAGAGGGTGGGGTGGGGGGTGATGATTTCTCTCTCTCAAGAAAAAAAAAAAAGATAACCAAATATTGACTGGGTGGGGTCTTTTGGCCTCCCACGGTGGGCAGGAAGGTCACTTTTGCTCTGTCTCTTATGCATTTCCTTTTCCAAGTTGCTTTCTCTCTTTATCTTGAAATGAGAATGAGATTACTTGGTTTTGCCCCAGCTCTGGCCATAGTCCTTGGCTGGGAAGGAAACAGTCACACGTATAGTATAAGTGGGAGATGATATTTTTCCCCCTTGCAAATCATCTCCCGGTTGAGTACTTATTCTGTGTTTTAAATGTATTTTAAGTGTCTTCCTCTCAGTGGGATCCAGTGCTTGTGTCTGGATGAGGCTTGTTAAGTTATCTTAAACTAAGAACTCTGATGGTATTCTCGTGGAACCTGGGTGGGGTTCCTGACCTCTCATAGTGGGCAGGGAGGTACATACTGTGTCTTCTTTCCCCCTATGTCTGTTTTCCAACATGCTTATTGTCTTTGTCTTGGAATGAGATTACTTGGTTTTGTCCTGGCTGAGAGGGAAACAGTCAAATGTATAGTTAGTTTTGGGAGATGATATTTTTTTAAATTGTAAATTATCTCTGTTATGCACTGTATTATGTTTTGTTTATGTATTATATATGCGTTGTAAACATTTTAGTGTAGTCCTTACTTTTAGTGGGGGCCTGTGCCTGTGTCTGGATGAGACTTTTAGAGGATCCTTTGTCTGCCTTATTCTTGGATGCTTTAATTGTAATTCTAGAACTTTTTACTATCCCATTTTATTCCTTTTCACTGGCGCTGATATGACCTTAATGTGTTGCAAGCACCGTAAAACCCTTAAAAACAAAAACAAACATTCTCGTGGAATCTATTTTTGTTTCCTATTTGAACCAGTCCCCTTTGTCTTTCTTTTTCATTGCAGTATTGCAGGGCAATTTTAATTGTAAATCTAGAATCTAATTTTCTTCCTTTTAGCTGGTGCACATATGACCTTAATGAATGTGTCGCTAGCGCCATAAAACCGTTAAAAATAACGTTAAACAACCATTAAGTGAACTAGTCCACAGAGGCTAAGTTTCTTGCTCAAGCACAAAATGAGACACGGTTAGCTGGGCTTAACCCAGGGCCATCTGATGGTCAGTGCAGTGCCTTATCCAGCCACTGTCTCACCTGTATCCAATTAGCCATGCTGCACATCTGCTCGATTTTCTCTTCTTGATCTGAAATGATTTTGCCTATGTTCTGGTTGAAGTCGGTTGCCTGGAGGGTGACAGTCTATGTTAGTTCCTTGTGATACAGTGCTAAATATTTTGCTTTTTTTTATAATAAACCTGCAGGCGAAGAGAACATAACTACGCCCCCTTTGACTTTGACTGTCCGAGCGAACCACAGAGGTATTACTCTTGAAGGCTTGTGCTTAGATAAAACATTCACTAGCTCGATGCCAGTAAACGGGATGATGATTGGGGAAAAGTTTCAAATCTGAAGATAAAAGCACCAAAGAAATGTCAAAGGGAATTAGTTCAAATAGGGAACAGGGGTTCTCATAACCTGTGCCTATTTTGACATTACCTTAAAGGAGGGGCGAAGTGGTTAAGGCATTGCACTGTGATCCAAAAGGTCCCAGATTTGAGCTCTGCTTCAGGCTGCTATGAAAGACGCACTCAAATGTTTATAAAGTTAAATGCCTAATGTATTAAAAACTAAAAACTAGTCTACAACAGAGAGATGATTTACAAAGAGAAAAGTATCGTCTCTCAAAACAAGGAACCATACGTTTCCCTCTCAATAACTTAAGGAACCCGGCCCGGAAAAAAAAAAGCAATTTCAATTCAGAACAAAACACAGATAGGGAAAACAGATATAGAGGGATAAAAGAAAGCACAACAAAGTGACCTCTCCACCCACCATGGAGGTAAGACGACCCCCACCCAGACCTTCTTTTTGGGTATGACCCTTTACACACATTAACCTACTTAACTCAGCAATAAACATATTCCTGAAACAGGCATTGATGGGTATTATACGAGTGCCAGTATGAAATGAGGTATACCTTTACAGGTGGCATGCACTGTACGTAAAACAATACTGATTCCATAGCTGCTGTGAGCAGTGATGTGGTCTTGTGGTATGTTACTCGCCTTTTGATAAGAAGGTCCTGGGTTTGAGTCCTGCTCTGAGCAGCACATATTTGAGTCCTTGGAAAAGGCTCTTCACTCACATTCTCTCACCATACTCATGGAGCCGGAGTTTATCCTGGTTTCTATAGCGTGAAAAGGACAATAGCAATTGCTTTCTACCCTTTGGATAAGATGCTAGTCTATCCAAAAGTACTTTCCACCAAATCTAACAGACCCAGCTACCTAATGACTGCTGTAAAATGAGTACCTGGCCATTAATACTATTTTGAGAAAATATGTCACATAAATAAGTGCACAGCAAGTTAAGTTTACAATGTTCGAATCTTAAAGAAATAAAAATGAATAATATTAAACGATTTTTTTGTTCAAATTGTTTTATTTCTATAAGTTGAAAATCATACAACGATATAACAAATTTTGATTGGTCAGTTTTTGTCCTAGTATTTTAATGGTGCTTCAGGGGTGACAATGACAGGTCACAAAAAAGGCGGAAATTTTTCAGCACGTACATCAAGATCCATAGGTATATGATGTGGTGGTGGTAGGTATGATGATGTGGTGGTTGTAGTAGTAGTGCTGGTAGGGACGATGATGTAGTGGTGGTTGTAGAAGTTGTAGTAAGGATGATGATGATGTGGTGGTGGTTGTATTTGTAGCAATTGTGATGGTAGTTGTAGTAGTTCTGGTGGTAGGGATGATGATATGGGGGTGGTTGTAGTAGTGGATGCGGTAGAGATGATGATGAAGTGGTGGTTGTAGTAGTAGTGCTGGTAGGGATGATGTGGTGGTAGTTGTGGTAGTAATGATGGGAATATGATGTGATGGTAGTTGTAGTAGTGGTAGGGATGATGAAGTGGTGGTGGTAGTAATAGTGGTCTTAGGAGTTGGTGTGGTGGTAGATGTAGTAGTAGTGGTGGTGGTTATAGTTATAGTAGTAGTGGTGGTAGGGATGATGATGCGTTGTGGTAGGGCTGATGATGTGTTGGTGGTAGTAGTGGTGGTAGGGATATTGATGTGGTGGTGGTTGTAGTTGTAGTGACAGTTGGGATGATGATGTGGTGGTGGTTGTAGTTGTAGTAGTGAATGGTGATATAGTGGAGGTTGTAATAGTAGTGGTGGTAGTGGTAGGGATGTTGATGTAGTGGTTGTGGTGAGCAGTTTTTATTCAATTTTAAAAAATTGAAAAAGGAGGAATTGTAATGGGGATAAACTACCATCTAGGCGGAAATCCACCTTTAGGCGGAAGGTTCTCACCCTGGGGTACTTACAATAGGTACTTATAAATCATTATCTATCTTAATTTTAAGTCATAAACTTGCCCAAAACATTTCTCGAATTTAGTTTCTGAAATGTTAGCTTAGCAAGTCTGCTACAGTCTCATCATCCACGTTGTGTCAATTTTGCTAGAATGAGATTGACCTCTGCACGTGTTTTGCTATGTTTGTGACTCAACGCTACAGAGTCATCGTTTTGCAACAATATCAAGCAATGCTAAGTGTCATCAGAGACTGGATGGAAAATGAGGATTAAAAAAAAAAAAAAATCTGGTCTTGTTAATCTACTTTTGGCAAGACACTTTAACTCAATCCTAACACCGACTATATCCATAGTATACCCGGGGTTACTTTTACCCATGCCTATTTATTACATTTTTTAAAAGACAAATTACAGGCGTAGTATCAAAGCTAATGTTTTTAATTTTTACATGTTAATGGTAGTTGAATAAAACTATCTATGTCTATGTACATGCTCATTTTTAATACATTTTTTCCAATTTTGAAAAGTAGCAAAATTCTCTAGGATTGAGTGAATTAACTCACTAAACTTAGGTGTGTGGATGAGTACTTGACAGTAAAACAATAATACTCCAGCAAGGACTCCAAATAATCATTCACAAAGAGCAAGAGATTTTTTTCAAACAGCAAAAAAAAATAAAAAATAGTGAGATATACCTTTTCTAACAGAAAAAACAAAAATAAAACCAAAACAAAAACAAAAAAACATGACACACCTTTACAACTTACATCCCTCATGATTCCCATCATGACCTAGGCAATATAAACTCAGTTCCTACCGACTCCAAGAGAAACAGACAGAGAGAGAGAGAGATCTCCATACAATGGAAGGGAATTAAAAAACATTTTATCTAAGGCAGACCTGCCCACCACTACGAAAATTCAGTAGAACTACGAATTTTCAAACTCCATTCTGAGAACCTTTTATAGAATTTAAATTCAATTAAAAAAACTTCTTGAAAAATGAAGGTCTGGTGCCAGAGCTAGCATATAAAGGAGTTAAAAGCGTAATTTTCATTTATTAAGGACAAGTTGGTGAATTTTAACTCACTCAACCCTAACTCTCTACTTACGCGCTGTCCACTCTCACAAGTTAAATTGGTCTGACTCGAGTACAAATCATGTAGAAATTGATAACAGTAGCATTGGAAATATGCGTATAATTTGTAACTCAGAGAATCAAGAAAAGGAAAAAATGATGGGGTGAAAGTAATACAGTGGACTCCGGATAAGACGATGCCCAGGGGAACCGAGAAAAAAATCGACTTATCAGAAAATCAACTTAACCGGAGGGTAACCGAATGAGCAAAAATTCATTTGAACAAAGCAAACCAATCTAGAATAAGTATGTCCCTTCATATCGCGCTGTCTCTGTAGTGGTCATCAGAGGCTCCTACCCCCAATAGCCCCATAGAGGAATCAGAATACATAAAAATCGGAATTTGAGATTTTAAAAAAGCGAATCAACTTATTGTTATTGACTATGACATGCTTTGCAACAGAAAATGTAATAGACAATCCAAAAGTACTCCAATGATTAAAAATAAAAAATGTGTAAAAATGTACAGATTGTGTAAAGACTAAGAATGGGGTCAAATAATAATAAAGAACACACAAGTCCTGGCCGTCTGAGAGCAAAGCATTGAATGGATGGATTTAACCTTATCAGGACCCTCCTCCTCCCCCCCCCCCCCCCACCCACATACGCACACCTAATCAAGCAAACGCGCGTGCCGGTATATACACACACACACACACACACACACACACACACACACACACACAAACACACGGACACAGGGCTAAAATTAAATAGGGAAAGAAGCTGACCCTACTCAAATAATATTATTACCGATTGAAGCCAACATATAATATTACCAAGGTCATTGACCTCACGAATCGGAGTCACAATAATAATAATAATAATAATACTTCGGTCAACCCCCCTCCCAAACATAAAATATTATCCGACATCAGCAGCACACACTTTGAAGAGACTAATCAGACATACAATGTGTGTTGATTGACCATAGGAGATGACGAAATAAGCCATAGCTCACTTTTTTTCGCTAGAGATTTTTAAAAAAATTTTCCTTGATGGGAAAGGTGAAAAGCGGAATTTTTGCCTTGAATGTGGAATGTATACCAATGAAGTGAAATTATTCCGAGAAAAGCGGAAGGGTAGGAGCCTCCAGGTCAAGGTCATGCTTCTTGTAAATCGTCGAGACAGAAATAGCCGGTATGCCAATTTCCTATGCGATGATTTTCTGTCGCATGCCAAACTTTCCAAATGCATCGAATCTTCCTTTTCCGCGATAGGTTTGCCATTGTAGTTGTAGACTTGACTTGAATTCTTCTTGATAAAATTGATACTAATTAAGAGGGCCATTACATAGGATGGCCTGGGATTAGAACAAAAAAAAAATCTTGAACTTGAAGTTGCGACAATGTAAAATTTGAGATGGAGAAATTAAAGTTATTCAATACTGCTCATGTACATTGAACACGGACGTCAGGCAAAGCACCTACATCACATCGATGTGCGCCAATCGTTCGCGGATATTCTTAACCACTTAAAATTCTTACTGGTAGCTTTTTTAACCAATGGAAATACTTGTTTATTTGTGATTTTTTTGTAGTCATGAGTGATAAGAACATCGACTTAAGCGACATCGACTTATGTGGAGGTTTGTTTTTTTTTTTACTAATATTATATAGGAAGAAGGGGGAGGGACCAAGAAAAAAAATCGACTTGGGTAAAAATCGACTTAGGCAACGTCGACGTATCCAGAGTGCACTGTACCATGATTGTCGGTGTTAGGGCTGAGTGAGTTAAAGACAGCTATATTGTCTACTGTGTTATTTATTACCCTTGAAAACCACGAATTTTTTCCTATCTTCAAGTAGGCAGGTCTGTCTATGGAGATGAAATCGAGACCATACCAGCACTGCCGTGTTATTGAAGAACACAGTATGTGTTATTTGGTTGACATTGCATATACTGTGTTTACAAAAACAACGGCAGAGCAGCAGCCAACACCAAATCAAATCACCTGCCATTTGGTTATAGGACAGTAAACAATATCCGTACACGATATCAATGTATATCAAACAAGCTGACTGTTGAAATGCTTTCTTTACTGACACTATGGCTAATACTACTGCTATTGTTATTATGACTACTACTACTACTATTATTATTATTATTATTACTACTACTACTATTATTGGAAACACTAGTTTTGGTGGACTTTGACTTTTTACTCTTGCTAGACTTGCTGCCATTTGATGATTTTGTGCTTGTGGCTGTTGTTCGTTGCTGCTTCAGTGAGCTGGTGGTACCTGGTGGAAATCAGCAGAGTAAATAGATGATAATCATATATGGCAGAGGAAATTGGGCTGGTTAGGGCATATCTATAGAAAACCAGCATCCAGCATCATCAGATGACAGGCACTCCTAGGAAGCCCTCGGAGAAAGTGAAAGAGAGGATAAGGGCAAGTAACAGCAATGGCAATAACAATAAGTGAACTCTTTATTGTTGTTTTTGCTATTATTTTATTATTATTATTATTATTATCATCATTATTATTATTATCATCATCATTGTAAAAAAGTTTTTAAAAAGTAGTCCTTCAGAGCCATTGGGCCCATGGAGCCAGAGTTTATCCCAATTTCTACAGCGTGAAACAGACAATAGCAATTGCTTGCTATCCTTTGGATAGAATGCTAGTCTATCACAAGGTACTTTCCACTAGATCTAACAGATCCAGCTACCCAATCACTGCTGGGGGTCAGAAAAAAATCTCGACTGCACCCAGGATCGATCTGTCCCTTTGCGTGTGAAGCGAGTGCTCTACCAACTGAGCTATCAGGACCCCCCCCCCCCCCCCCATCATTGCAAAAGCACAATAATAATCTTTAGTTTTTCCCGATTCAAAGTTATTCTTTTTCTGTTTTTAACTCTTTGAGTGCTGAGGTAGAAAGTTGGATTGGATTACCTTGGCCAGTAAAATAGATTCTGCTCTGGCCGCACAGTGCGGGCAATGGCGCTGAAAGAGTTAAACATATCGAAAATGGCCATAAATGCCAGATTATCTTACTGTTACTAGATGAGTTGGATGAAGCTTCCCACTGCAAGGATTCCCTCAAAGATTGAGATTCTGCGTCATCATAGGTGTCAATGTCGATGTGAATATCCTCTAGATCATGGGCACGGCTGGCAATATGGGGAAGAGAGAAAGACATTGTTGAAAATCAACACGAATACATTTGCATACAATAAATGTTCATTCATTTATACAGAACTCGGAAATAGCGAGTTCGACGGGTCCACTCCTGATTACTCGCTATTTCCGAGTTCTCGCTATTCCCGAGTTGCCAGGAAAGGTCACTCGGCCGTACAAAAATATGGAAAAACAGTGTGTGTGTGTGTGTTTGTTTGTTTGTGCGTGTGTGCCGGGCGTGCGTGCAAATGACTGTGTGTGGATAATGTGGGGTGAGGGCGGGGTTGAACGGCCTTCGTTAACTACGTAATGATGGCCACAGGTTGAAGTTGATCCACCCCTTCCATTTCCATCAAGATTTCGTGTATGTGTGTGCGTGTGTGTGTGTGCGAGTGTTTGTATGCACTAGGCATGTTTGATGAGGTAAGCAAGCGCATCACTCAATCACTGACCCACTGAAATTTATGATGGTTCCACGCTCCCCTCTCTCGCTGATCGTGTCGTTCGTTAACGAATGCGACTCGCTGACCACCGATGCTGCGAAGTGAGGCATGTTGACATTCATGTTGGCTGCCAGTGCTTACCTCGCGCACAAACACATACACCCAACCCCCACCCGAATTTGTTTCGCCTACTATGTACTCTCGACTAGGCAACTAGGTATGTAATATTACTCGTAACGAAAAATAAGAAAAGAAAAGAAAAGAAGCTAGGCTAAAAATATTTAAATCGCCCTTGTCTGTTGTTTTGCTTTACTTCGTTCGAAGTCCTAGGCTGGGGCAGGAAATGCTCGTTATTTCCGAGTTGACCTCTTTTTCATACTCGCGACTTGCATGCTAATTTTATTGACTCAAATAAGAAAAAAAAACGGGGATTTAGATTGTACTCGCTATTTCCGAGTACTCGCTATTTCCGAGTTCTCGCTATTTCCGAGTCCGTTACTTTCATGTTCTACTGTATGAAGAAAATAGAAATGAATAAGCAATAATGCTTACCCATTTCACAGGTATTTTAACTGGTTATTTTTTATTTTTTTTTCTAACCATGTGAGATGGCTGGGTGGTCAAGGCATTACACTCTAACCTGAAAGATTCAAGGCTTGAGCCCCGCTTTGACACTTTCTTTTCCTTGGGCAAGTTTATTAACCCCAAATTTGCTCACTTTGGACAACACGGGCAATCCCTGTTGACATCAGGCATTTGCTTGATGGATTATCTATATTCCTTCATAGAATGCCAAGGTGATCACTCACTCACTCAATCCTCTCCGGGCCTGCTGGCACTTGAGGCAATGCAAGGGATCTCCACCTGGTCCTGTCAGCAGCTAAATGCCAAGGTGATGGCATCAAACAATGCCATGCGGAAGGGCGTAATTTTAAAAAAAAATGTTTTATGTGTATAATATTAACAAAATTGCGGAAGATTACCAAGAAATCATTATTGCCCATTACATTGACCCTTTCAAAATCTCAGATTTTTTGTTTTTGAATTCTAACCCTATCTTATTTCTTACTTGTGTCGTAATAGGTAGTGTCGTACTTGTCGCCGCTGTTCGTCAGTGTGTTGGGCACATTTTGTGGACCTGAAATAGACCAGTATAGGTTGAGTAAATATACCGGATTCTAGAGGCTCAGCTGTATGGTTCAATTAAGACATGAATCAAAAGGTCTTATGTTTAAACCCAGACTAAGGCACAAACAGATGACATTTTTTTATTGGTTTTTGGGGTTGTCTTTTTTATTTTTGTTCCCATCCAAAACTGGGTAAAATGAAATTAGCCACTCATTTGATCCTATGTCCTTAGATACTCTTCAATTCGTACATAAATAATGAACTATTTTTATGTGCGGCTATGTGGTCTTTTGGTATGACACTCGCCTTCGGATCTGAAGGTCCTGGGTTCAAGGCCTGCTCTGAGTAGCACATAATTGAGTCCTTGGAAAAGGCTCTTTACTTACATTCTCTTACAGTACTCAGGGGCAAAATGAGTACCTGGTGGATAACAGCATTGTCTCTATTGAAAATTTTTAAATGTAATATCGCCTAACAGGTGTTATGTCTCATCCTATATGTTAAGTGTTGCTATTGGCTAGAGACCTCTTGCAAAGTGCTTTGAGCATGTTTAGAGGATATTGCGATATATAAAAACTCAAGTTTTTGTTTTGTTTTGTTTTTCTCCTTAAATCCTTGTACCTGTTCCATCCTTATCAATACATGAACTAATTTTCAAAGTCACAAAAGGCTTGTTTTATAAAAGTCAGAATAATACATTGATGCTATGTGGTTAAGTAAAATACTCACAACATCCACCAGCCAGATATAACATCAACAACAACAACAAAAAATATGTGTAACCTCAAACGCTTGTAGTCTGATTGATAGAATTTAGTGAGAACTAATCATAAAAATGACTGTTTAAGAACAATGTGATGTCAATTTCATTCCATCTATTGGACAGGGAAACTAACCCTGAAGGTAATCCAAGAAAGAAACCTGCAACCAAATGTTTTGCCAATCACTCACCTTGTACACATTTTCTTGGTTATCTCAGAGATAACACCACATTTCTGAAGGGGAAAAAAAGAGATATTGATAAAAAAAATTTAAAAATATGTAAAAATGACATGATCATTCAGGACTGAACACAAAAAGCGCTTCCACATATGAGGAATAAGTAAAATGACAAGTGTACAAGTTTCCGAAACAATCTAATTCATTCCCTTTAATTCATTCTAATTAGGAAAAATAATCAGGGTCACATTTTGCTGTCTTTAAAAATAATAATAACAATAATAATAATATAATAATAATAATAATAATAATAATAATAATAATAATAATAATAATAATAATAATAATAATAATAATAATACGGTAATAATAATAATAATAATAATAATGATAATAATAATAATAATAATACGGTAATAATAGTAATTATTATAAGAATAAGAATAATAAAACGAATCGCAAAGTCTTAAAATAAATAAGCAAAATAATATGCAATTATTTTGTTTTAAAGAATATAAATGTAATTTTCTTATTTTTTAAAGACACCTCATTTTGACTTCAAACTTCATTTTAAAAAATAAGCAGATATAAAAATGGCATAATAAAAACTATCAAAATATACTATTCATTTCATTTTCCATTTTGTCCAATCTCTATCTTAAGAGCTTGAGAATGGGAGCAATGCAATGTAAATAACTCAGTTTATACTCACTGTGAGCAGCAACGCTTTCCTCTCCTCTGAAATCGAACCAAAAAAAAAGAAAAAAAAATTATTATTCTAATAAATATGATTTTGTGTGTATATTGTATAGCATATGCATGATATGTAACCACAGATCTCAATATACACATTTAGAAAAATGTAAAAACAATGAAAAAAAATAAGAAGAAATCGCATGATCACCACAAGTGATTTGTATGTGTTGAACGTCACAATATCTGATCGTGACAGTGTCTCTGCATATGCCAAGACCTTTAACCTGTATTATGTGACATGATTTAAATACAAAGTAAAATATGTTCCTTTTATGGTGGTGAGAAAGCTATTCAGTAATAATTTATTACTCTGCCATACTCGAATAAAAGTAATTTTTTTCAATAAATCTGGCCATAAAATCTCCAATGATTTAAAATATCAGTTGATTAAAATGAGCATTGAAATGTAAAAATTTCTAAAACCTGAGAATTCTTAAAAGTGTATGAGAAATAGAAATTAAATTCCATATATGGCCTGATGGAGGAATAAGTGAAGCACTGTAAAGCTCATTGAACACGGTAAAACTTTGAAGACACATTCTACACTTATCTAGATTGACAATGGCATGAAATAAACTTAAACTTTGAAGACACATTCTACACTTATCTTTGTTGAAAATGGCATGAAATAAAACCAAAACATTGAAAACACATTCTACACTTATCTAGATCTAGATTGAAAATGGCATGAAATAAAACCAAACTTTGAAGACACATGCTACACTTATCTAGATTGAAATGGCATGAAATAAAACCAAAACTTTGAAAACACATTCTACACTTATCTAGATCTAGATTGAAAATGGCATGAAATAAAACCAAAACTTTGAAGACACATGCTACACTTATCTAGATTGACAATGGCATGAAATAAAACCAAAACTTTGAAAACACATTCTACACTTATCTTAGATCTAGATTGAAAATGGCATGAAATGAAACCAAAACTTTGAAAAGACATTCTACACTTATCAAGATTGAAAATGGCATGAAATAAAACCAAAACTTTGAAAACACATTCTACACTTATCTAGATTGAAAATGGCATGAAATAAAACCAAAACTTTGAAGACACATTCTACATTTATATAGATTGAAAATGGCATGAAATAAACTAAAACGTTTAAGACACGTTCTACATTTATCAAAATTTAAAATGGCATAAAACAAACCAAAACTTTGAAGACATATTCATTCTACACTTATCAAGGTTGAAAATGGCATGAATTAAAATCAAAATGGAACACTGGCAACATAACAACAAAAGCTATTCTAACATTCTATCAGAAATGTGATTTCTTACCCAGAGTCATAGTCTCATAATTTGGAACATGTTCTTGGATGTCAGTATAGTCCATCCCACCCAAATCTGCAGTTGTGGGAATGGTGGTACCAGCAGTTGTGACAGCAGCAGATGCAGGAGTCGCAGTAGTAGCCGCAGTAGTTGTGTGATGATCACCACCTGATAAAAATAAGAAAAATAGCAAGGATTTTTTTTCATTGTACAGTTTTATGGTCTTGTGCTTTGACATTCACTTTCAAACAAGAAGGTAAATGGCTCAAGCTCACTATAGGCAGTGCAAAGTTGAGTCCTTGGAAAAGACTCCTAACTCACATTGTCTCACCGTACTCAGGTGCAAATTGAGTATCTGGACAGCGAAGGTAATGTAAAAAAAAATAATATCATACTAACGGCATCACGTTTAGTCTTACATCTTAAATACTGTAAAGTGCTTTGAATGCATTTAGTGGATATTGCACTGTATAAAAGGTTTTTGGGGTTTTTTTTTTGGATAACTTCCATGCATTTTTAATTTTAAATGTGTAAGAAACATCAGCTCATAAAGACCAACCTTTCCTTTTCATTTCTTCTAGATGAATATATCTTTTAGGGTCGTTATTATTCAAAAAGATGTTTAAATCAAACTGCAAAAGGGGATCTAGAGAAATTATTTCGTAGAGCACTAGACTTACAAGCAAAGAAACTAATTTTGAATACACAGTTAGAGTCTGGCTTATTCTTTATTTTTAACTAAGAAATTAAACTGACAGAAATCAAGATATACTCTTTGCATGCATAATTAATTATCATTATTATCATTATTATTATTATTATTATTATTATTATTATTATTATTATTATTATTATTATTATCATTATCATTATTATCATTATTGTTATGCATTATTATTATTATTATTATTATTATTATTATTATTATTATTATTATCATTATTGTTATCATTATTATTATTATCATTATCATTATCATTATCATTATTATTATTATTATTATTATTATATTATTATTATTATTATTTTTATTATTATTATTATTATTATTATCATCATTATTATTATTAAATGAATATGACATAAATTCATAATACCGTTTCTCAGCTTTCTAAAATTATTATTCCTCAACTTGGCCAAGCGTCGATTCCTGGGAGAGTTGGACATCTTATCTTTCTTGAGCTTCCGAACTAAAAAATGAAGAAAAGAAGTGAAACATTCTTAGGATCATTGGGTTACAACGTTTTGTTCCAGATACAGTCCTAGCCATGAGAAAAAATGGCTACTTTATACAACAGAAAAAAAAGAAAAAAAAGTAAACGAACAATTGGTTGCCCAGGAGACAGGGTGTCTTGTACAATTGGTCATACAGAAAAGTTCAGGTTTAATTATAGAATACAAGAGAGCTAAAGATAGGAGTATTCTTATAATTATGTAGACATGAAAACCTCAAGAAAATGAAAAGAGAATGTAAATAAAAGACACAAAATATATAAAAATATTTTTTTAATAAGTCGATTCAAATTGTAAAAATCCTGTAACCCTTTTATTGGGAGTTAGTTTGTTTTATTTTTCTTTATGAAATACTGTACATACAGAAAATTAGCAAAACTCTTTTTTTTTTATGCTGGATGATTAATTACCTTGATTGTCTTATTAATTATTAAAAATCTGGGAATTAATTGACACATCACAATAGTTGAAAGGTGATTTTCGTCGAGATCATTTTATACAATGAAACAAGAATGCATCATGTCTACTCACGTCGTTTAGATTCTGGTGCATAATTCCAATCGTTATCATTCTCATCATCTTGACCACTATCATCACTCCCGTGTTTCTGGTTGTTGGCAATTCTAATATAAAAATGAAACGGAAGGCAAAACTAAATCAAAAATCAAAAAGTCAGTGGTTTATTTTTGATTGTTTTGTTTTGGTTTGTTTTTTGTTGGTTTTTTTGTGTTGTTTTTTTTTTTTTATGGGAGGAGGGGGGGGGGGGGGGGGTAAAGTTGGAGTTGACCTTCTTCTTCTTCTTTTTCTTATTGTGATGTAGAAACCTCAATGGGTCAAAATAACAATCTACATTTATAAAAGTTACGTAAAAAAAGCACACTAATCCTTAAGACATAATGTCACAATTCTAGTTAATAAATAAAAATATTATGTTTCTGTAATGCCTAGAGGAAACCGATTCAATAAACAAATAACGGATGGAAATAAAGAATGGAGATGTGTGTTAGTTCTACTCCTGGATATGATGAATCTCACTGTATGCCCTCTTGTTTGTCTTTAGTGGTTTTTAACTTCTTCTGGCGAGTTAACGAATACGCTTTTGTGATGAATCTTGTGAAAATTTGCAATTTACTTCATGGTCTGTTGTAGATTTGCAGTTTTTGTCTAAAGGGAGAAATCATTAGCGATAGGTCTCGCCTCTATTTTCTTGAGTCTTCTCAAATATGTCAACATCTTTTTGAGATGCATATCCTATTACACACTTGCATAAAGTCACACAAGTGCTCAGAAGCAATAGATCTGAGTCGTTTTGGAACATCCTTTGATATTTCTATGCATGAACTCACTGGATGAGTTTGTCTTGGATGTGTCATGACTCCATTGCAGGTTGTTCGTGATTTCTACATTCAGTTATTTTGCTGAATTGACTTATTGACTTTACTTAAGGTTAATCAAAACACTTAATGAAAAGCAAGGTCCACATTTTAATGATTCTTACTTTGTTGTTGATGTTGCTTTATTTTTTTTTTTTTGACAAGGTGACAATCATTAACAATTAATTAAGAAGAAATCACTGTTCTATTATTATAATAATAATAATTATTATTATTATTATTACTATTATTATTATTATTATTATTATTATCATTATTATCATTATTAATATCATTATAATTTACTAGTATATATAAACTTTACAACTGAGATGACAGGGTTTTATTGAGCAAAATATTTATCTAAAAAACAAATTGACAAAACAAAAGGATCAAGAAGGGAGGGAGAGAGAAAGATAGCGAGAGAGACTGAGAGAGAGGGGGGAGGATAAAAATGAGAGATAGAGAAAGAGAGAGAGAAACAGTGAAAGAAAAAATAGAGCCACAAAGAGAGATAAAGAAGGATATCCATCAAACCTGCGACTAGCTATTCTTGATGAATTCCTCCCCATGCCCATGCATTTCTCTAGGTGTGGGGCGAATCTTGAGGCAGCCAGGTGGCGCTGACAATTGGGGCAGACACACTCATAGTTTTTCTTGGACGGTACTTGACCAAGGACATCCACACCAGGTCTTTCAATGATGGCTGAAAGTAAGAATATTCATATTGTAAATAATTTTTAGAATTATCCTTATTATTATTATTTGTTCTCTTTTGATACATAGAAACATCACGTGTCAAGAAGTCAGATAAACAAGTAACTATCACACATCAGTTGGGAATTGGAGAACATATTTTAATTTTCAGCTCCTATTTCTTGAATTCCCTTTCCCCACAAATCAAATCTGATGACCTTTTTGTGACAAGTCTACATTCAGATTATATATATATATCCTGATGAGAGCAACGCTCGATAACAACGTTGTAGAAGTCAAACCATCTTAATTATATTTCAAATGTTTTTACATATATATATATATATATATATATATATATATATATATATATATATATATATATATATATATATATAAAAATAAATAAATAAGGTCACTCATGTGTTATTTGCCGATACAATAGTTTCTATGTCCTCCATTTCGTCAGTCTGATGAAATGGAGGACATCGAAACAATTGTATCGGCAAATAAAACGTGAGTGACCTTATTTATTTATATATACACACATATTAGCATTATAGATTTGATGATTTGATTACTATTCACTGACTTCTGTGGTGTCTCAATTTATTCTTTTATAATCATGTATTTCCATTCTACATACCATATTCTGTGTCAGACCTGTTGAAAAGAGTAAATGAAAATAAAATTAAGCAAACCTTATATAACGAAGTTAATGAGTTCAATCAGTACTAAAAATATATATATATTCATTAAAGAATGCCAAGATAAAAATATTCAATGATACACACAGAGAGAACAGAAGGTTGTTATTTTTATTTTCTATTTCTTTATTATCCATGAATTATGGTTCATAAAAGAAGAATGCTGAAGGTCCAAAGGCAAATAAGGAAGTGATGGAGATGGCGGAAAACTCATAATTGTTTATGATGAAGATAAGAAAGAGACAGGCCTAATTCATGGGGCATAATAATGAGCAGAAAGAAAGGGTTGGAAAATTTGATAGCAATGGGAAATTTGGATGAAAAAGAGCACCTGGCCGGCAGTGACAAAAGATGCTTTATTAAAATGAATGATGCAGAAAATGCAGGAAAGAATAGAGCGGAGAGCCTTGATTGTCAATGCAGTAGAAGTAGGAGCGTGGCACATCATCATGATGATATTATGCATGACCAGTATTTGAACTGTTTAATAACTAACAAGATAAAAATATATCAATTTCACTTTATTATATAATCAATCCCAACTGTGAACATTTTTAATCTTTAGATAAGTTAATCTAAATGAAAAGGCTGAGAGTGATGAACAATGAGGAATTAATATGAACAGGACCAGACAAATGACATTCATATTTAGAGCTCAACAAACCAGAGTATTTTCTCACTGGGTTATTACTTACGTTTCATCCCCTCCGTCAAGAAAGAAGGAGCCAATTTTGCATGAACGATGAATCTCAAAACATAGACCAAGGGTAACCTCATCTATAATCTCTTCCATTATACTTTGCAAAGCGACCTGAAAATATAAGTTTTTTGGGGTTTTTTATCTGTTATTGATGGTGATAATGATAATGAGGATGATAATAATAATAGAGAAGCTGAAAATGGATATATAAGATAAAATTATGATGATGACCATTATTATCATGCTAAAGATGATGCCAAGGATGACAATTAAGAAGCCGAATGGGTTGATTTTGTGATGTTTATTGTTGATGTCGACAGTGATGGTGGTTTAAAAGGTATTAAATGATTCAATCATAATAATTAAGATCGTAATTGTTGCCGTTTTATAATCAAATTCATCATTATCTTTATTATAATCGACCACTCACTAGGCTGCCGTTATTCATAGACATGTCTCTATAAACAATCAAATACCTTATTCTCAAATATGAATAAAGACTATAAATATAAAAGGATTCGACATGGCTATGGCTGTGAAGTTATCACATACTCACATATCGTTAGAATTTAACCATGTTAGAATCATTTTTTTGTTTTAATCAATTTAATTTAATCTTACCTACAAAGTTACAAAGTCATTCGGTTACGATTATTCGATTATTACGATGTAACTGCACAGTAACAATAGCAATAACTGATTCATTTCTTAAGTCGGCAGGTGAAAATTTAAATAATAGAGAAAGGTTTT
>NC_088371.1:17482534-17507920 GCF_034508935.2 Berghia stephanieae
TCTGGATTAACCGATGGTGAGGGACCTTGTCGAAGGCCTTGGCAAAGTCCAGTAGTACTAGATCAATTTGACCACCTTTATCAATAGCAGCTGACAGATCATGTGTTAATGATAGAAGTTGAGTTTGACATGAGTGGTGCTTCCTAAATCCATGCTGTTCATCACAAAAAATACTGTTAGTTTCGAGATATTCAGTTATTGAGGATCTCACTATATGCTCCAACAGTTTGCAGCATTATTATTATTATTATTATTATTATTATTATTATTATTATTATTATTATTATTATTATTATTATTATTATTATTATTATTATTATTATTATTATTATTATTATTATTATTTTATTTTATTTTTTTTTTATTTATTTATTTATTTATTTTTATTTTTTTTTTGGTTTGTATTGAAAAAATAAATAAAATGAATACAGTTTTGATAGGATTCAACACACACACACACACACACACACTCTCTCTCTCTCTCTCTCTCTCTCTCTCTCTCTCTCTCTCTCTCTCTCTCTCTCTCTTTGAAAAATTATATTAACACTCCTTGTTTGAGATTAATGTTTCCCACGTTCTTTATAACAAACGACGGTTACGAATGTCTGGAAAAGTAATTTACTTTTCTCACGCACTTAATCGGTTGAAGCTGGAACACTCATTAATTTAAGTGTTGTAATCTTGACATTCTAGTTCCCGCCTATGATAACCTAATTTTACTTTACAAAACATAATGTGACCAATCGCTTTAAAGCCGTATTATATTGAGTAGAACTTCATACATTTAATTGAATTTCGTGATTGTTCTATATTATTTGAATTGAAATAAATACGTTCGTTGATTAGGTAGAGATTTTTATCTTAAATTTCAAAATAATGAAATTTCCAATTCTAGGTAGTTTGATAATTAAACTCAATTTTCTTGATCGGCTTCATCACAACATAATACCGTTTTGAGATGATAATTCACAAAGTACGAACCTTGATCTGGTTATTTTCCATCACGCGAGTGACTTATTCCCGCGCATATCACGTCAGCATTTTTCGAATCCGCCTACAAAGTCAGCATTTTTTACCCTATAAAAATAGATTCCAACTCGTCTTTTTCATTCCACTTTGGTGAACTCGACTTGTAGTCAACTGTGATCAATTTGTTATAATTTTGTGAGTTCTTTATTTTTGCTAACTTTGAAAAATAAATTCATCAACATGGATCCAGTCCCCATTGGAAAATGCCACATTTATTTGAGCGTTGGTGAGTTTAGTGGAGAAACAAAAGTGCACATCCGATATTACGGAAAAGATGATAACGGTGCGTTGCTACCGTCAAAAAAGGGAATTGCTCTCAATATTGACGAATGGAGAGGGCTCGAGAAACTTATCCAAAAAGTAAATTATGTCCTAACAAAGAGAGGAGAAGAAGAACAAGAAGAGGAAGACAATGACGGACCCTCGTCAAGAAAAATAAAAAAATTAAAAAATAAAAACAAGAAACTATAATAAGCGTCAACATGTTATAATCATCATCATCATCGTCTTTTTAATCCCACTTCGGTGAGCTTGATTTGTAGTCAATCGTGATTAATTGTTTTTTACTTTTTTATGAGTTCTTTTTTTTTTTCTAACTTTGAAAAAAAAAAAATTCATCAACGTGGAGCCAATTTCTACAAGAAGAAGAAGAGGAAGACAGCAATGGACCCTCGTCAAGAAAAATAAAAAGGACAAACAAAAAAAAGCAAGAAATTATAATATTCGTCGTCATCATCAATAATATATTAGGATTTAAATACTGTGACATGATTTTTTATTATTTTCTTCTTTAGCAGAACTTTAGTATAGATCATTTCCTAACAAAAGTAAAAGAGGACTTGATGAGGCATATCTATGCCATTGACATTGCAAATTGCGAAGGATGTCGGATTTTTGCACCGGGCAAATATCTCACGACTGTTTGATGTTGCCCGTGGAGGACAAGATAATTAGATTTTTTAACGAAGCGTTTGATAATACCAAAGAAACTCTGATTGAAAAATTCAAACCCATAATACAGACATTACTATTGGAAGACATATTAGGCCGTGAGGAAGCTCTTCATATCGTACGGTTGTGTACTGACCCGGAACCAGGAACGCCCAAAGACAACGAAGACAACGATATCAATTCAACTCCTAATGACGGAGAAAGCAGTTCAATCAACAGTGAGTTACATTTATATATATATATATATATATATATATATATATATATATATATATATATATATATATATATATATATATATATATATATTATCCAAGGATAAATATATTCTATCTAAAGATTGTAGCCGTATCATTCTGGGGTTTCCCCGCTTTTTTTTTTTTTTTTTTTGGGTATTTACATGTTTAAGTATTGCTCGTTATAATAATAATAATAATAATAATAATAATAATAATAATAATAATAATAATAATAATAATAATAATAATAATAATAATAATAATAATAATAATAATAATAATAATAATAATAATAATAATAATAATAATGATAATAATAATAATAATAATAATAATAATATAATAATAATAATATAATAATAATAATAATAATAATAATAATAATAATAATAATAATAATAATAATAGTATTGTTTGTTTTGTTGGGTTTTTTGGTTTTTTTTAAATTGTTGTTTGTTGCTATCTATATATTTATATTTACGTCTTTTTTTTTTGTTTGGTATCCTGTATTATTTGATATCCTTTTAGTCAAAATGAAAAATTGTATTTCAGGTTCTATAGACACCCAACGACCATCACCAGCAGTTCCCGAAGTTATTGAAATCTCATCCGACAGTGATACAATTGAAATTTCAGACACAGATGAATAGAAAACAAAAGGAGTGAGCTGTCATATCTATAGTGAGTCGTATTTCCCTATTATATCGCTATAATAATTATTAATGTACACAAGATGATCTAAGTCCAATGATGTTGTCTATAATTAATGAATTGTCTTTAACTTTTCTTGATTTTTTTTTTGTTTGTTTGTTTTTTTTTTTTTTGTTTGGTATTTTTGTTTGTTTGTCTTTGTTATGTATTTATTTATTATTTAAAAATAAACTTTTTTGTTTTTTTTTTATTTCTCTGCTGTGAGATCAGTAGATCCAATTTCAAATGAAACTTTCTTTTTTTTAAAATTTATTTATTTATTTATTTATTTATTTATTTATTTATTTATTTATTTATTTATTTATTTATATTTTTTTTCAGAATTGAAGTAAACCACCAACTATACACACACACAAAGAAACAAGATAGAAACCAGCCTTGTTTGATTTCACTGAAACCAAAGACAACCCAAATGCTGAATGAACAACCTTTCAAGACTAAAGATACAAATCCCGTAGCGACGAACAGTGAGATATAATTTTTTTTGTTCCCCTTTTTTTATTTATTTATTTATTTATTTATTTATTTTTTAAATTATTAATCATGTACATCTGTGAAATATGTGGCATTAGTATTAAATTATTACATAATTTAATTCGTCATAAACAGAAGCATAACAAAGTTATTTTACATTCTTGTTCAAAATGTCAAAAGAACTTTTCTAGGAAAGATAATTTACAAAAGCACCAAAAAAATGTAAAGTGTAGTTCACCCGAAGAAAAATTGAAAGAAAAGCAGGTTAAAACACAGAAAAAAAATACAGGAAAAAAGAACAAAAGATACATTTTAAACAAGAAAAACAACAGCTAAAAAAACAAGAAAGAATTATAAAACAACAACAACGTAGAGAAAAACAAAAACAAAAACGACAAGAGAAACGCCAACAACGAAAACATGAACAAAAGCAAAAACAAAAACAACAGTCGTGTAGTTTATTGTCTACTAGTTATGTAGAACAAAACGAAGAAAATGAAACAGTGCTACAGTTACTTGAAGAACATCGAGAATCCATAAAGACACATTTTGTAGAAGGGATCTTTCAGTCTGTGTACACCATAGAATGGGGTTCGCCATATATAATTCAACAACTTAAGGAGATTTTTAACAGACAAAGCGTAAGATTTAAAATAAATTTTAGCCATTCTTTTCTGTTACAAAACCAAGAAAATTCAGAATATCGTTTTTTCCATGCTTCTATTAATAATAACAGAGCATTAGAAATTCCCAGACTTATCAGTAATTGGAGGGACTTTGAGGAATTTATTGAAAGTTTTAGTAATAACGATCATTTGGAGTTTGCCCGTCAACATAGACCAGATAGTCGTTTCAGAGTTCAGTCTATTTTATCGACCACGTTCTATCTCAATAAGATGAAAGAGTTTCCTATTGGTTGTTGTAACGCTGAAATTCCCGTTTGTGTTAAAAATAATAAATACATATATACTCTACAATGCAATTATAACAGACCCAATGATTTTTACAACGATAATTTATGCTTCTTCAGATGCCTAGCTTTAGCTCGGGGAAACTCGATTAATGACTTAGACAAATTCACTCACTCTTTATTCAGCCTGTATACATCAACATTTCCAACAGCATTTCCAGGTGTTACCATAGGAGAACTAGGCAAAATAGAGACGCTATTTGAAATCAATGTCATTGTTTATAAATATGACTTGGATCATACTCCTGGACGATACGTCGTTTTTAGGAGAAGTGCGAATACTTATTCTAATACGATGTATGTTTTACTTGTCAATGATCATTTTTGTTATATCAGAGACCCCGATAAGGCTATTAAGATATTCGGTTGTTGTCATTGTAGCAAACTTTGGACAAATCATTCGACTTTGTTACGTCACGAGAAAATATGTAAGGGAAATGCAACTCAATCTAGGTACCCGGGTGGGATTTTTCAACTTCTTCCTACCGATTTGGAGAAATTATCAGAAGCTGGAATTTGTATTGATCCTGATTACGTGTATCCGTTTAGGTGCACCTTTGATATCGAGTCTTATTTTGATAAGAATAACTTACCCAAACCGAAAGCTCAAACGAGTCGAACGATGTATCATGCTAGACACTTACCTATGTCTATAGCAATCGCTTCAAATGTTCCGAGTTACGAAAAACCCGTATGTTACATATCTGAAGGGGATCCTCAAAAATTAGTCAACCGTATGGTGTCTTACTTGGAAGAAATCAGTGTTTTTGCCTTTGCTCTTCTCAGTGAAACGACATTCAAATCCGCGTATGAACAAATTGGTGATAATCATAAATTGAAAGCTGTTTTAGATCGCTATCTTCATCAAATGATTGTAATTGGTTTCAATTCTAAAATGTATGATTTAAATGTTCTAAAAACTTACCTCGTAAAGAGATTAATGAATACAGAAAATTTCAAAGTAGTAAAAAAGAACAACAATTTTCTTTGTGTATCAAATAATAAGTTAACATTTTTAGATGTTTGTAATTATCTTGCACCCGGATTTAGTTACTCAAATTTTCTTCAAGCCTATAATGTAACCGAACAGAAGTCTTTTTTTCCTTACGAATACTTTGACCGTCTAGATAGATTACAGGAAACGTCTCTCCCGCCTATATCAGCATTTTTCAGTTCATTAAAAAATTGCACCATTTCTCAAGAAGACTATGCGTACTGTGAGAAAGTGTGGGAAGAGGAAGGGATGAGATCAATGAAAGACTTTTTAATATTCTACAATATTCGTGACGTAGGACCAATGTTAACCGCAATTGATCGCATGACGCAATTCTATCAAGATTTAGGTTTAGACATTTTCAAAAATGCGATATCGATCCCAGGGGTCACACTCCGGTACTTATTTAAAACCATTCCTAGAAATGTATTTTTTTCATTATTCAATGAAAAGCATAAACATCTTCATCAGCTTTTAAAATCTAACATCGTTGGTGGACCGTCAATTATTTTTACACGTTATATAGAAAAGAACAGGACACGTATCAGGGGAGATAAACCTGTACAATCGTTGAAAGGCTATGATGCTAATAGTTTGTATTTATACTGTCTTCAACAAGACATGCCTAGCGGTCTGTTTATCCGACGACAGAAAAGTAACGCGTTTAAACCTGAGAAAATAGACAAGTTTGGACAGACAGCGTTTGAATGGCTTGAATGGATGAGTTATATAAAGGGTGTTCCTATTCGTCATAAATTTAATGGAAGAGAAAAAGATCTAGGTCACGAAAAACAGGTAAAGGTCGACGGGTTTATTGAAACTGAACGAATTGCTCTCGAATTTCAAGGCTGTTATTTTCATGGCCATGATTGTATCAAAGATAAGACCACATTCTTTGGTGAAACATTTGAACAAAGAAAACAAAAAACATCTGAAAAAAATGCTTATATCAGAAACGTTTTGGGAATTACCCTAATAGAAATTTATGAATGTGAATGGAAAAAAATGAAAAGAGACCCTAGGATATCTTGTTTTTTGCAGAAACTACGCCCGCTTCATAATAACTGTTTTAAAATAGGTACCCGTATCACCAAGGAATCGATAATTTCGGCAGTTGTCAAAAACCAACTTTTCGGTTTCGTTCAGTGTACTATTAGTGTACCTTCAGACCTTTACGCTTATTACGCGGAAATGCCACCAATCTTTAAAAACACCCTGGTCTCGAGAGAAGATATAGGTGAAACCATGCTTCAATACGCCGTGAATAACAATCTGTTAAAGCAACCTCGCCGCACTCTGATTAGCAGTTACCATGCTGATGGAATATTACTGACCACGCCATTACTCAAATGGTATCTCAATCACGGTCTTATTGTAGAAGATATTCAAGAAGTAATTGAATATACACCAAATGCTTGTTTTTCAAATTTTGTGCAAAAGGTTTCAGACGCTAGACGCGAAGGTGATCGTAATCCTAAAAATAGCATCTTAGCCGAAGCTATGAAATTAATGGGTAACTCAGCATATGGTAAGACACTCGAGGCGCTAGATAAACATACGAAAGTTACATATGCCGATGATAAAAACGTTGTCTCAAAAAGCATCAATAGCCCTTATTTCAGAAAAATGACCCCGCTGACATCGACTTTACACGAAATAGAGTCAGCAAAACGTACCGTGCTATGGACGCTACCCACAGCGTACATAACGATAACAGTTTAGTTGAGACGGTACCCCGTTCCTGACACCTGCTGACCCGGTCACGGTGAGCGGTCAATCACCGAGAGGAATTTACCTAACGGGGATTGCCGTTTCGCTCAATTTAACAATGTTTTGTTTTATTGTCTGTCAGACAACCATATTGAATGAGTTGAAATATCACTACTTGGTATAAAAGTTTATATTTTCTACTTTTACTGTGTGTTTTTTATTTTTTCATAGTATTAGTATTACTAGATTTCTCAATATAAGTTATCAAAGAACGGTAACAAATTACACAAAGAATATAGTGGGTGCTACATTTAAAAAATTAGAGAAAAAAAACGTTGCTATAGATTTGTCTGAATTTTAAGTATTATAAAGACAAGATGTAAATACTTCTACTCACAAAAAACATAGTAGTCCTCAACAAAAATATATCCGCTACGAGCATTCAAACTCGTCTGTGTAGTTTGGGGCTGGTCTTTAACTGCATTGCGTTGATGACAAATCGCATTTTATCCATATCATTGATAATGCCGGATGCTCTTTTTTCCAATTTTGCTGTTGTTTGGTGACAGCTCTCTGTGCCTTGTTCTCCAAGAAGTCCAAGTCCAAACTTATATTGAGTGATGTGTGGTATGCAGTGGTACTCAAGGAGGTGTTGTTTTGGGATTATTTTGTTTGGAAAATATTTTCTGTATGTATCCATGTAATGTTTTATTGCGCTTTGAATATATTGGATTGTGTTTGCTTTGATCGGTTTTGTGTGTGAAATAAAGTTGTGCACATGACTATAGGCCTTGTTTATATTGTCGAAAATTAATCCAATACTGCATGCGTCGTCAATGATGAGTGGGTCGTGGGTGCAGTTCTTTGTTTGTTGGATAATTGTAAGTGTGAGTTGTGTGTAGACTTTTTCTTGTAAATATTTGTGGTAGTGGTTGCCAATGAATGACCTGCTGTGGTAAGCCTGTGGTGTAATGCGGTGCTGGTTAAGTATTCTGTCCAATTCAGAGGCAATAGGACCATCCCTGAGGGTGAGTGGCTCGTGCATGAGATTTGAAAGTCTCTCCTCTGCGTTTTGGAGTTTGTTATTATATTCTACTCTGTCGTTATTTGTCTCTGCAAAAACAAGGCAGCCCTGGAATTCTTCTATTTTTTCTTGTATCTCTAGATATTCCTTCCAAGAACTGCCAAAGGTTTTTACTAGTTTCCCTAAACTTGTAAGATATGTGTCTGGCTGTGTAGCAATGCGTCTATCAAGAGAGTGGGCGGCGTCTTCTAACAGTTTGTGGTGCTTGAGAACTATCCCTAAAAGTATGTGTAAATATGGAGGAGAGACTTGGTCCAGTTGGATGTCTAGTAGGGGTGCGTGAATAGAGTTGTGATGTTGAGATGCTTGCTTCTTGTCACCTTTGTGTTGTGATATGAAAGAGTTGTAATCCCTGTGTAATATGTCAAGGGTTCGTTGTTCAAATGATGATGTGCTGTTATCTGTGTTCATATATCTTCTAGGCATCAAACAAAAGATGCATGGAAATGTGCCCTGTGGTCCTGAAATGCCATATATCTTACAGAGGAAATCGTAGTCTCCATTTAGAAAAACTTTAATTGATTTTCCTCGCCAACAATGGACCATGAGCTGTCTAACGTCTTCTTTAATTTCATCTAAAAATCTGTCAATGTTGCTGTGTGTGTCCCGTATAGCTGCCATTGCTATTACACTAGTGTTTTTCTGTGAATTGGGTCGTTCTAGATTTGCTATCTGTAATGTCATTTTCATTGAATTCTTCCCGTGGTCTCCTCCAAGTTTAAGCCAAATTTCATTTTCTGGTATCGTGTTATCATGCCATGTCAATGCACCATTTGCATCATATCCATCTAACAGGTTATCCACAAAGTTGACAAGTTTGTCAATCTTCCCGAATGGTACCTGGCCATCAGACGTGTCACTCAAACTAAACTCTTTCATTCTCACTTGTGTGAAATCAGATGCTATACTTTTTCCTAGCTCCCTAACAGCGTTCTCGTTATCAACGGAAATCCCAACATCTCTAAGGTGACGGGATAATACTCTTGCCTGACGCCAACTCAGTCCTAGTGCCTCCTTCATGACTAAGATCTTTTCTTTATTAATTGTGAGTTTCTGTTTTGTCGCTGACTGTGTGATTATTTGTTGTCTTCTTTGTATTGGTATTGAGCTTAATTCTGATGCAATTTGTACGTCGGAGTCTTGCTGTGTAAAGCCTGTCATGTTGTGTCTAATATTCTGTATGATGTGCTTACGTTTACGTTTTGTTGTGTTGCTAGCTTTTGATGAAATGCGTCTCTGTTTCACTATTCTGTGTAGAAGAAAGGGCTGTCCTCCAGTTTTACAACTAACTACACCTTCATTTGCTTGGCTGTAGAGCTTTCTTTTTATTAATTTTGTTGTCAGTTTTTCCTCATCATTAGATAATGGTGTACTGTGTGACCTATTCAATATGTCGCTAACGGTTGTCCATTTCTTTATCATCGGTGATGTTGTGCTGTCTGTTTTTTTGTTTCCTTTTTGCTGGTGTTGATGTAGCAATAGGGGTAGATGGAAAGATTTGGTCTGTGATCTGTGTTGATGTACATGTTGACTGAGATGATAATAGAGAGTGGTTTGATACTTGATGTGCTGATTGGTTTGTGTGTGCGCTATCTAAACTCGTGCATGCTATATTACCTATCTGTGTGATTTCAGTTTGCACGTGTTGTAATGACGATGTGTTTAAGGTTTCGTCGGCTGTTGGTGAATTTATTGAGGAAGTGTTTGGGATGGCGTTAGATGTAATGCTAGTTGTTTGAAGGAAACTGGAATGTAAATTGCTGCTATTTCCAAGGAATCCCATACTCTGTATTTTATGTTGCTTACACACTGAACAAGGACTACAATTATCATAAGCACACCAAATGCCCTTGGATTTTTCAAACTTTCCTCTAACCGTTCTAAGAGCTGCTGAACTGTTCCTTCTTTTCACATTTTCCATAGCCGTGTAACATTTTTTACACATAAATTCTGAGTGTGTTCCTTGCTTGTCCAATGCCGTGTCAGTCCCATAAACTAAAAGAATGTCATTAGAATAATTTGAACATTTAAATGGTTTCTTGCGGGCACGTTTCTCTTTCTGTGTTAAACAAATCATACCACATGTCCTACATAATGAATTCACTGCTTGGTTATGACTTGCAATTGTGTGGTCCATGCTGTAAGAGAACATTCAAAATTGACTGAGTGATGTAAGAAATGATATAGTGAATAAACGACTAAAATGAGTTTTAAAACACTCTGTATTACTTCTCATATCCATGTATACATAACATCGTACATAAAATTTGGAACAAGAAAACCATATTCACCCAATTTGGTGAAAGAAGGGGGAGCAGGAAAATTCTAACATATTTTGAAATTGAACTTGGATCATTTACACGTAAGTCTAATGCTCTAGCAGTTGAGCTAAGTTGAGGCCCAACACACAATGTCATTTAAAATTAAACATTAGCAAGATAATTTAAATTATGCAATTTAAAAATCAAATTAACTCATCATTGAAAAAAAAAAGAAAAAAAATCTAATTAACAATAAAACCGCAGCGAAATATTACGTTTCAATAACAAGGCTAAAGAAGTAATATCATTATTACCTGACCTACCGCGGAAAAATAATCGTTACAAAATAATGAAAACTGAAGAGTAAATGAAACTTACCTCATTTCGTAGTAAAACTTGTGCCTTGTGAATCACACCAAAAAAAATTTGAAGTTTATAGCAACGTTTTTTTATAATCCTGAGGTAATTACAAGTAATTTTATTTAAATGTTATAGAAAAATAGGTGAATTTGAATCACGGCTTGTGGAATAAGTACTGGAGGTATTGAAATAAAAGTTGGACTGATGGAAAGAGGAGGTCTGCGAGAATTCTTTGCATTTGGGTGTAATTGCATCGTCACGAAGATCGTGAGGTTAATTGGTACAGAAATCATCCATTGGTATCACCCAATGCACGTCAAATCTACGTTCTGGGAATTGATATCGGCTGACCGCTGTTGACCCCGGTTACCTGTCGGGTGAGGTTGCGTCGGCGCTCGGAACAGCGGGAAACTAAACGGTCAGATTTATAGTGCAGTTTAGACGCCGTGTACCCATTCAAATCGGATCGTTTGTCTATTCCTATGCAAAACTTAGGATGCTACAGTTTCAATACGATTTCATAGACAGATTTATTCCAAGGGCCGATTACCAACTTTTTGAGATGGACACAGACAGTCTATACGTTGCATTTTCCGACTGCGATATTCAAGACCTCTTGAAACCGCACTTAGTTGAAGAATTTTACAAACACTACCATACTTGGTTTCCGAGTGTAGCTTGTGCTAAACATGTTCGAGAATTTGTTGAAAAACAAAACAACTTTTCACCATATCCTTGTTGTTGTGCACAGCAAAAATATGACAGACGAACCCCGGGTCTATTCAAGTTAGAATATGAAGGAGACGGAGGAGTAGCACTCTGTTCAAAAACGTATATTTGTTTTGGAAAAGGGAAGTCTAAGACGAGCTGTAAGGAATTATCAAAGAGGTTGAACGATCTTACAAAAGAAAAGTATCTTAAGGTGCTACAAACGCGAAAGAGTGGAGTAGGGGAGAATAAAGGATTTCGAGTGCTAGATTCAAACGTTTATACATACACACAGCAGAGAGCCAGCCTGTCTTACTTTTATATAAAGAGAAAAGTCAGTTCCGACGGAATCAGTACAGAACCTCTATTGGTATAACAATCATGGATCCGCGCTTCAAACACCCGTTTACATGTCTGATAGCCGGTCCTTCTGGAAGCGGTAAAACTGTATGGGTCACAAAATTTATTGAGCATTTAAATCAGATGATGAGCCCGCAACCTGAAGAAATTATATGGTGTTATGGAGAGTGGCAGAGAACTTTTGAAGCGTTACAAGGGATAACTTTTATAGAAGGGATACCAAAATCTTCCTTTTGGGATGGAACCAAACACCGTCTTGTGATACTCGATGACTTAATGGCCGAAACTGATGACAGCGTAACTAAATTATTTACAAAAAAATCGCATCACAATAACATTTCAGTGTTTTATCTTGTACAAAATCTTTTCTCAAAAAATAAAGAACATCGCACTATCAGCTTGAATGCTCATTATCTCGTTATTTTTAAAAATCCACGTGACCGTTCGCAGATCGTTCAGCTGGCAAAACAACTGTATCCCGGAAAGACAAATTTTTTACTAGACGCATTTAAGGACGCAACAGACGTACCTCACGGTTATTTGGTGATCGATCTTCGACAGGATACACCTGACCATCTTCGTGTAAGAACAGACGTTTTTTCTCCTGAAAAACAAGTTGTTTATATCCAAAAGTAATGTCTGCGCGTGTAAAACGTAACGTTTCAATGTTGAAACTTCTTGGAGAGGCTAAACCCAGAGTAGCAAAAGCAGTTTTAAATGGAGCGTCACCGGATCTAATCAATACGTTATGCGAATGTGCACTGAATATATTACGCGGTAATCTTCCGCTCAGTCCAGTACAAAAGAAGCGTTTGATCAGACACAAGAGAAGTTTAAGACTTTTATCAAAAAAAGGCTCTTCACCATCTCGACAAAAGAAACTTTTACAAAAAGGTGGTCTATTAGGTGCCCTTCTTCAACCTGTCTTGGCTACTTTAGGTGGAATACTAGCGGGTGGTTTATGAGATGGAGCATGCCAAGAAAATGGTATTGGTGGACCAACGTCTCTTGGACTCAATCCACACCCGAAGAGAATCACCGATAACCGAACCGTCCACAGAAAAGCTTTGGGATCTTGATCAGCAGATGAAAGATATTCTAACGCGAAAAGATATGAACTCAATCGAGAAAGCAGAGTTGTATCAACAAGTGCTGTGGAAATTCTTAAAGCGGAAAGATGAACGATCACATCAGATGGTAACTAAGACCAATCCTCAATCAATAAGAACACCTGACCCAACAGAACACGACACTTTAACAAAAGATATTATTGAGAGCATACCTATTTCGTTGAGAAAGAAATCGGAGAGATTATTGGATTATCTCAAAAGACACACAGAGCTTGAATGGAACCCGAGAGGGGAGATTAAATATCGCGGTAATATCATCCCAAATTCAAACGTTCTTGATCTAGTCAATGACGCACTCCGCAAAAGAAAGTCTGTCAACCCTGAAGGATGGGAATGAATATTTTGCTCGTGCTCTGCAGGAATCCAACGTCCCACGTGATCTCATCGGTCATGCTGACAGGTGGGCGTATATTAGACAACGTCCGTCGAGGAATTTAGAAACGGTTAAACCGGAGAGAACATCTGCCTGGGTCTCATTCAAATGAAAGGAGATAAAACACTACGCGCTCGCTATTACAATCCTAATCAACCGGGATCTTATGGCGGTATTAAACCGTTAAAGACTGCTACGAAACTTTAAAAAACTGTCGTCAGCTCTTGGCTTTCTCATCAAGACGCATACACCCTTCATAAACCCGTTCGTTACAAATTTCCGCGTCGACGGATTATTGTAGGTGGAATAGACCATCAATGGCAGGCTGATCTCATTGATGTTCAACAATTGAAATCGTACAATGACGGGTACAGATACATTTTGACGTGTATCGATGTCTTCAGCAAGTTTGCGTGGGCTGTTCCTATAAAAGACAAAACGGGAGAAACGTTAAAAGATGCTTTCAGGACTATTTTAGAGTCTGGTCGAAAAACAATCCAGCTCCAAACCGACAAAGGCCTCGAATTTGTCAATAAAAGCTTTCAGCAATTTCTGAAGCGGAATGGGATTGATTTCTTTACTACTGAGAACGAGGATATTAAAGCTGCGGTAGTTGAACGATTCAATAGGACTCTCAAAGAAAAACTGTGGCATGTGTTTACTCGTCAGAACTCTCCTCGATTCAAAGACGTATTACCCAAAGTAGTGAAAAGTTATAATCATTCTTATCATAGGAGTATCAAGTTACGCCCTGTTGACGTAACAGAGAAAAATCAAGGGACGTATGGAACACATTGTATTTGGATGATAGACCTAAAAAGAAAACTAGTGCAAAACTTTTGATCGGCGATCGTGTGAGAATAAGTAAAAGTAGGCGACTGTTTAAAAAGGGCTACCTACCCTCTTGGACCGAAGAGTTATTTACAGTGACAAAATCCATTTCAACAACACCTAGAACCTACCAAATTACAGACGATCAGAACGAATGCGTGCGCGGAAGCTTCTATAAACAAGAACTGCAAAAAGTTGGTGCAAAAGAAATCTACAGAATTGAGACCGTCTTGGATAAGCGTAAAAGCGGACAAGAACTTTTGGTGAAGTGGGTCGGTTACGATTCATCATTTAACTCTTGGATACCAAAGTCTTATCTTCGTGTTTACAATTAATTATCATCCTTGTTGTTTGTTTGTTTTTTTTTTTTTTTTGTTTTTTTGTTTTTTTTTTGTTTTGTTTTGTTTTGTTTTGTTTTGTTTTGTTTTGTTTTGTTTTTTTTTTTGTTTTTTTTTTAAATTTTCAAATGGAAGGATCCGAAAGTGAAAGTAATAATTCCAACAGAAATTCATCTTATTGGTCTATGTTTGGGAAACGAGTCCCTAGAGGGGAGATCGTGTTCTTGTGTCAGATGATGATTGTGTCGATTGTTGTGTCTGTATCATTATATAACTTGACGCGTGACGGAGAAACAGACAAACTATGGGTAGCACTTCTAAGTAGTTGTCTCGGTTACGTTCTTCCAAATCAAACACTGAATAAACGAGTTTAATCATGTCTTATTTAGTCTTACCTTCTAATAGCAGCATGAGCTATTTTCCGAATAATTCTCCAGGGCATTATTTTACAAAACTACCCAGAGTGTTAGATTTATCGACAGAATACGAAGTCGGTTTATCAGAAATATTATTCAGTAACACGTATAACAACATCCTTGAGAATGAAGCATTTTTCGAGTTTAGAGTTACTAACGACAGCGAACAAGATACCGTACTCATCCCATCGGGTTTATACGAGTCACCGGATGAACTGGTTAAAACGATGATGACTCATATAAGAAGGAAAATAAAAAAGAAGCACGAGGGTTTCATCAAATTTTATTACGACCGTGCAACTCGCAGAGTAATGATAAGGCTATATAAGGAAGGAACTTTTTTGCACTTGAGTTCGACATTGAGCAATCTCTTGAATATTTCAAATCATTATTTATACGGTCCAACGTCTGTGTCGAGTGAAAGGCCATTACATCTAAACGTCGGATTCGAAGCAGTATACGTATATTGCAACCTCGTTCAACCTAGAATAGTTGGGGATAGCGTCGTACCTCTTTTGAGATGCGTACCGAGCGGAAATAGAAGCAAAGACATAGTTCATCATATTTTTGAGAAACCTAACTATGTTCCTCTCAGACTATTTAATTTTGACACGGTTGAAATCCTTTTAACCAACGACAAAGGCGAACCTTTGACATTTGCTTCAGGGAAGTCTATCGTGATACTTCATTTTAGAAAGAAGAGATTCGATTCGTAAAAAGTCGTCATGACAAAAGGGATCGTGTTCAAATCCAATCAAAAAGGTTACGATGATTATTACTGTACTCAAGCAGGACGTGGTCTACCCGTGTTTGTTGGTGGAAGACATCAAAGAGGTCGAGGGCTTGGGAGTATCTTTGGTGGTATTGCGAGATCTCTGTTTCCCATCTTGAAATCGGGCGCTAAAACATTATTAAAAGAAGGTGCAAAAACCGGTGCCCAATAGCATCTGACGTCATTTCCGGTCAAAATGTTAAAACAGCTTTAAAACGACGCGCGGGGGAGAGTGGGAAAAGATTACTCAACAGAGCCGTGGGTGGTTTGACTTCAACTTCATCGCCGCCGCCGCCGCCACCCGGACGTGTGACTCGGCATATAAAACGACGACGACCTACTCAGACACGACAAAAGACCAGGAAGAGACGTAGGAAGAACGTAGCTCAAGACATTTTTGGTTGATTATCATGGCTTTGTTACATCCCTATTCCGCAGAGAGTGTACACAGCGGACTCGATCTGTTCTCATTACCCGTCACCCAGACTGCTGTTCAGGATGGTTTGTTTGTGGAATACCATGCGATCTCTACTTTGTCGAGTGGAGGTCCGATCGAATTTTCGATCAGCGGGGGGACGTCAGACTACTTGGATTTGCATAACACATTTATGCACGTACGCGTTAAAGTAATAAAGGCGGATGGAACTAATTTAGACGCCGATAGCAATGTTGCCCCTGTTAACACCTGGTTTCATGCCTTGTTTTCACAAGTGGATATGACTTTGAATGATGTTCTGGTGACGTCAAGTGAGAACGTTTATCCTTTTAGGAGTTTTGTAGAAACAATGTTGAATTATGATCAAGGTGCGAAAAGGAGTCACCTGACAATGGAATTTTTTCACGAGGACACCCCGGGTAAACTAGAAATAACGGATAGTACAAATGCTGGCTTCGATGCACGGAAAGAGCTGGTGAAAGAGAGTAAAGAAGTGGATATGATGGGAAAACTACATTTAGATTTCATCCATCAAGAACAGTATCTAATTAATGGAGTTGATGTAAAGTTGAGGCTTATCCCGTCTAAAGATGCTTTCCATCTCATGACCGATGCTGAGGGGTTTAAGAGTGTAATTACACACGCCTCGTTGTATGTTAGGAAGATTAAATTAAACCCAGCCGTGGCCCTGTCACACGAGAAAGCACTTCACATCGGCAATTGTAAATACCCCATGAAGCGCGTTGTCCATAAAACCTTTTCTATTCCAAAAGGAAATTTAAGTGCAGTGCAAGATAATTTGTTTTTATCGCAAACCCCGACTAAGATCGTACTGGGTCTAATCGAAAGCACTAGCTTTAATGGAAACTACAAAAAGAATCCTTTTAATTTCCAGCACTTTGATCTGTCCTATCTAGCCCTGTACTTGAACGGAAAACAGATACCGTCCAAAGCACTAACTCCGAATTTCAGTAGTAAACAATATGTCAGAGCTTATCACAGTCTTATGCTAGCAGCTGGACTGGTTAACAACGATGCCGGAAATGGAATAGATTATAATGCTTACTCTCAGGGTTGTAGTTGTAGTTTTTTTGGTTTTGATCTGTCACCATCGCTATTAGACGGAAACCAGTTTGAACTGGTAAAAAGCGAGTCGCTTAGACTAGAACTTAAATTCTCGACCCCACTAGCTGATCCGATCATTGTGTTCTGTTACAGCGAATTAGATAGTGTAATAGAAATTGATCGCACTCGTCAGGTGATCACTGACTTTTCATCATGAACAACGTAGAAATCGAAACGATGTTAAACGGACACGTGAGGGCGAGAAGAATTTTTCGAGGTGTTTATCCTAAAGATAGACTTCCGAACAACCCGAATTCTCGTCAACCAGCTGCGTACATTATTAACACAGAGTCGAGTTCCGGTCCCGGAAAACATTGGGTATCTGTGTATTTTAACGGGATGGGAAAGGCAGAATATATGGATAGTTTTGGGTTCCCGCCTTCTGCGTATCCGACAATTCAAAGATTTGTGGAAAACAATAGTCGAAGCTGTAAACACAACCCGCGTATTATTCAGGGTATAACCAGTTCCACATGTGGTTTGTACGTTATATATTTCGTGTTGAAGAAAAGTAAAGGTGAAAGTTTGTCAAAACTTTTATCTATTTTTAATCCCTATCATTTTCGTATGAACGATTTAAAAGTGGCAAGAGCTGTTACTCATTTATCCCGAGGCACCTTGGTTGGGTAATCTTAATTGGAATGTTTGTTGTTTAAAATAAAAATAAAATAAAAAATAAGATTCCTTATGATAAAATTTATTTCGTGTACATGAAACAAGACATAATTCTATTTACTTTATACCTTAATATATGATTTTTAAAATGAAGAAAATGATGATGATGATAATGATGATGATTATGATGATTACAATACAATTGATAAGCATTAACCGTTTGCTTTTGATTGTTTGATCGCTTATGAAATTAAGACTTGCTTTAAATTGTTTAATTACAAATATTTTGTGGTTGATGATGATTATGACGATGATGAAAATGATGTTTATGATATATATGTAACATTGCTACCCATTAATCATTTATAAAAAAAAATGTTTAATGATTGAGTGTGTGAATGATCATTTTATAAGATGTGTATGGTGTATGAAAGTGTTTTTTGTTTTGTTTTTTGTTGTTTTTGTTTTTGTTTTTTTTTCTTTCGTTTGTTTCTATGATCTTTTGTTTTATCATATTTTTATAATTCTATCATTATTATTATTATTATTATTATTATTATTATTATTATTATTATTATTATTATTATTATTATTATTATTATTATTATTATTATTATTATTATTATTTAGATCGTAATCTTATTTGGTCAAGTTTTGTTGTTTTTTGCTTTTTCTTTTTTATTAATATTTTTAGAAAATTATAATGATGATTTAAAAGCTTGATATGTGAATGTGTGAATGACCTTAGATCATTATTGTATAAGGTGTAACTGGTGTGTGAAAGTACATTGCTTTCGATGTTGTGAAAAAATAAAACAAAATGAATTTTATTCACCAACACATGGTTTTATGTCGGTTTTTTTTTTCTGTGTCTGTTATGGTTTTTTTTTTTTTGGTTTTTTTTTTTGTAAAAGAAGATTTTAATATTATTATATGGGGAACTACTTTTGTTTCAGTTTCGAAATGTTCACGTTAAATTTCAAAGAAAAATTAGCATAAAAAAGAATCCTTCGAAACTGTAACAAATTGTTGGGTAATATAATTATCAAAGAGTAAAAAATACAAGATGAAAAGATATAGCTTCTTTTATTCAAAACATAAAAAATGATTCGAATCATCAATATGATCATTAACTCAAAAGATAATTGAGTTGTTCGATTACACACCAAATCACAAAGTAAAACATCATGGGGAAAAGTACTCGATTCGTCCAACGATTGACGGGCGAAATCTCCTGTATCATAGAGGACCACCCACCGTTGGTCTTAATCCAGCTGCTGAGTTTTTTGTCCACATATGAACCCACAAATAAAGCAAAGTTTTCTCTATCCGGGTGAATACGGAGTACACGCTTAATGTAACATAAAAAAACAATGATTCTACCCCAGCTGATCTGAGAGAATAATTCGTCTGCGACGATATACAATTGTTCTCTGGTTTCTATCAACGGACAGGTCGATAAATGTTCGTGAATATACTTATCATATCCTGCAATTGCTTTCTGATAACGATCTATCTGTTGATCGAGAAGCAAATCTTTCACAAAAAATTCCATTTCAGTATCAGTCAAGACAAAAGTACACGAAGTAAAACACACATGAGACGCATTATCCAATACCTTTCTGGTATAATCTGACGAGGCATCGCTAACCAACCACCATGTGATTCGAGCCAATGATTAAGTTTTTTCTCAAGATGAAGACTAACGATCTGAGAAAAATTTTCCCTGTCTGGATGACGTAAAGCTACTCTTCTAGCATAAGCAATTAGAATCACTATCCTATACCAGTTGATATGCTGCTGAAATAATGTATCAATCATCGAGCAAAAACCCAATGGGTTATCCAATACTGGTTGTTGAAAGAGTGATTGATGACAAAGATGAAAACATTGATCTATCACGGTTTTAACACAATGGAACATTTCATCTGGGTCTACATTGAGAATTAATGCTTTCACAAGACCACTCATTTTACGACGACACTGTCCCGACAAAAATATATTTCAAAGAACCAATCAAACGGACGAAACTATGACAATATGATATCCAATCAAGATCGGAGAATTTGAAAGAACCAATCAAAATGATTTAGACTACCGGCTGCTCTGAATGACCTTGACCTATTTTTTTTGTGCGGCGCTGCTGTGCGGCTGACGCCTGAGCTATTTGCCCTTTGACCTTTGAGGGAATCAATGGACGTTTAATTGATTAAATTAATAAGTCATTAGACTCAGGAGTAAGAAACCAATTTAAAAGAACAACGCGGCTCAGCGTTAGAGTCCTTGGACTGTACTGCGTAACATCAATTTGCGCTGCGGCGCGGTTGAACCAGTCGGAACCTAATAACACCGGGATAGGATCCTTTTTAATCAGCTGTATAGCCCTATTATTACGCAATTAAACATTCGATACATAATCGATGGCAAATCGAACACTCAATAAACACACGCTCAGGTAGGTCACATGACCTTGCAATACAAAATCGAACTCAAAATACCAATCAATACAACATCGAACTCAAAAAAACAAACCACTCTACACAACAACGAACTCAAAATACCAATCAATACATCATCGAACTCGAAACAAAATACCAATCAATACATCATCGAACTCAAAACAATACCATTCAATACATCATCAAACTCAAAATATCGATTAACAGGTAAAAAAACCAATCATCCTCATCCTCCGTCAAAAAACGGTTTCTAACTATTTACAACCGTATATACTACTTAATACGTTTCAACAGTCGTAACGTCACTTCCCTCGTAATGACGATTGGTAACTTAGTAACTGGCTCTAAACTATCGGAACAATGTCGGACGCCCTTATGAAATATTTCTCTTACGAGCATAAAAGCGTATTCAGAGGGGAAAAAACATTATAAATCTGATCATGTTTTGACCTTTACACATTCTGATCACAAGACATATGAAAAGTTATAGCCAGCATGAAGAATAAAAACTACCGATTTTCTTTGTTTAAAACCACGATGGCCGCCGTTGCTGGCGACGTGACACCAGACTATTGAATCCAATTGATTCTATGGAATTTTAGCATATTATTCGAAAATAAAAATGATGACGTAATTTTAAATCTCTCTTGATACTATCAAGTAATGATAATCTTTCTAATCTATTCTTTTTAAAAAATAGAGTTGGGGATCAATACCGTTCCGTGAAGCAAATATTAAATTTCTATCATCGAGCATAGGATTACCGAAAAATCTAAAAATACGATACAGTAGTAAAATTCGTATGATAGATGACTGCCTGATCCTAATAATAGATGATGTATGGAAAGGATGTTGGATGTGGATGCAAGAAGAGGCGCAAGAGAAGGGAGAGAGGGGGGATGTGGGGGCGAGAGAGAGAGAGAGAGAGAGAGAGAGAGAGAGAGGGGGATATGTATGTTTTCTTATGTGTGTGTGTGTGAGTGTGTGTGTGTGTCTGTGTGTATGTATAAAATGTATATATGTGGAATGAGGTTTGGTGAGAGATTGAGAGTTTGAGAAAAGCAGTGTGATTTTATAGAAATTGTAATTTTGAACAGACTGTACCACGTTGTTAACTTGGCCTCAGAAAAAAAATACACTATATTTCGGTTATCACAAGTAAATCTATAGATCGCACCCCCCCCCCCCCCCCCCCCCACACACACACACACTTCCTCCTCACAGTGACTGGAATGCAATTTTCCATTCATGCCTTTCCTGTAACCCCCCCCCCCCCCTTCCCCAACCCCCGTTTATATGACATTTACACCTGTCGGTATCAAGCGGTTTCATTTGAATTGAGAAATGATTGACCTACACTAACTTGCGGTGAGCAAGGGATTGACGAAATTACTGTCACCGTTGCCATAAAATACTTAGATAGTTTGATGCCACTGTCATAATTTGACTACGATCATGAATGAACATTCTCAATAAATAATGATGATAATAATAATAATAATAATAATAATAATAATAATAATAATAATAATAATAATAATAATAATAATAATAATAATAATAATATGTGACAAGAAGGCGGTTTCTTTTGAGCTGCCCATTCCAGAGCTGCCAGAGTGACCAATTTCAACCTCAATAATGACTCAACACTACTAACCAACTATTTCTATGCTACTAGCACTCTTACCCCCTTTAAAAACTCATCAGGTTTGATAATCAAAAATGGTATACGCTCAGGAAAATGTCATTATAAATAAAATTAAATGAAAAAAATATAAATAGAACACAATTCTCTGCATAGAAATTTTGGTCAAAATGGCCACGCTTGTGATCATCTGGCAGCTCTGGTTCACTGACATTCATTTTTAAAAAATTAAGCCAAAAAGTGTTTTATATTAATTTCCCAAAAAGTAATTATCATGTCGGTAGACGACAGTTTCTTCTACCCACATATTGTCCTCAATCACTCCCAAATAGCTTTCGCGTTGCGCATACACCTTTAATCGCGCATGCGTCATTACAAAATGGTGAATGAAGTCACGGAAGCGACTTTTGAAGAGATAATATTACACAGCTAATCTAATTTCGTTTTCATAGTATTTTGTATTGCACTTTCCGTGGATATTAAATTTGTACTTGGAAAGAAAAATTCATAAGGTAGGTAGGTTGGTTAAAGATGAGCGTTAAAACCAGAGTTAATACAAAAATAAAATTAGAAAATCAACAGGTTTCGTCTCCTTTTTTACCTTTATTTTTCCACAAACAACTGTGAGACTTGAGAGGATGAGGCTGAGGTGGTCCAAATCCAATCCATTAACTTGGTTGCTGGCCGGAACTCAGTCAGATGCTAAGTTCGTCTATTTAAAATTATGATCATTAAAGTAAGCATATTATTATACCATTATTATATTACGAGAGATTTGTTGAATGAAGTTGAGTTAAAATTGAAATAAATCAATCAAAATCATAACAAATAATCATGAATCATCTTCATCTAGGCCTAGGCGGTTTAGTCTATAGTCTATTCATATTCATAATGAAATTGAAATGTAGTTAGTTTTTATATATAAGTTTTAAAAAATACAACTTTATTTCTAACTCTAACGGGCTGAAAGCAGTACTTCGACTCCCAAATCCAAAAACAATGCAACAATCAAATGTCTAATCGTTTCTATGTTATATGTTTGTGTTGAGAATATTGGCTCAAGCTTAACTGCTGGTCAAAATTATTCGCGATGGTGGTGTACGAACGAATCGGCGGTCTCAAGAAGTGGGTGAGAGAGGGATCTAGTAATGACTTTGAGTTTGAAACGAATATTTTTGTGTTCGTGGATAGCTCACACGGTAGAGCCACACTCTCACCTGCCAGGCGGAGTTGTCGTACCAATAAGGTCGCAGGTTCAAACCCCACCACCGCCGCGAAAAAAATTTTTATTCTCTATTGTCTTCTGGCACTTTTCTATTCACTTCATATCTTGTTGTTACCAACATAAGTGCCTGCTCCACTCACTTTTCTGAATTAAAAATTCACCCCATACACCGGAGCATACTCAATGTCTCAATCGTTTCTATGTTATATGTTTGTGTTGAGAATATTGGCTCAAGCTTAACTGCTGGTCAAAATTATTCGCGATGGTGGTGTACGAACGAATCGGCGGTCTCAAGAAGTGGGTGAGAGAGGGATCTAGTAATGACTTTGAGTTTGAAACGAATATTTTGTGTTCGTGGATAGCTCACACGGTAGAGCCACACTCTCACCTGCCAGGCGGAGTTGTCGTACCAATAAGGTCGCAGGTTCAAACCCCACCACCGCCGCGAAAAAAATTTTTATTCTCTATTGTCTTCTGGCACTTTTCTATTCACTTCATATCTTGTTGTTACCAACATAAGTGCCTGCTCCACTCACTTTTCTGAATTAAAAATTCACCCCATACACCGGAGCATACTCAATGTCTCAATCGTTTCTATGTTATATGTTTGTGTTGAGAATATTGGCTCAAGCTTAACTGCTGGTCAAAATTATTCGCGATGGTGGTGTACGAACGAATCGGCGGTCTCAAGAAGTGGTGAGAGAGGGATCTAGTAATGACTTTGAGTTTGAAACGAATATTTTTTGTTTTCGTGGATAGCTCACACGGTAGAGCCACACTCTCACCTGCCAGGCGGAGTTGTCGTACCAATAAGGTCGCAGGTTCAAACCCCACCACCGCAGCGAAAAAAATTTTTATTCTCTATTGTCTTCTGGCACTTTTCTATTCACTTCATATCTTGTTGTTAACAATCAAATAGGCCTTGTTAAATAAAACTTAAACTTAAAGCTTATGATGGCTATGGCTTATATATCATATTATGATGATATCCTATAACTATTGTGAACTATGATGTGTACTGGTAACCGAACTAACAATGCAATTATGACATGTAGGATTATTATTACGGATCCTTATTATTATGGGTTTGATTTATCGAAGTGCTTATTCGATTCGCAGTAGTACTGCGCTGTGATTATCCCCAGACAACTGTCTGGGAATAACGAAAATTCGTTATTCCCAGACACATATTTGAAACTCCGCTCTTTTAAACAACTACCCACATTCCAGAATATCGAATGTTTCCAAATGCACATAGAAATAAGGAAAGTTAATAAAATATCTATAAAAACATAAAATTAACCAACATTAAATCAGTTGTTACTACATATACACACAATATGCGTCGACTTCGAAGTGGGTGTCATGGCCGAATGGTTTAGTCGTCTGCTCTGGAAGTTTTACCAGAATCGACGTTGTGGGTTTGAATCCTAGTTCCGCCACTTTTTTTTTTTGGTTTAAATTCCGTCTTCTTTTTACAGAACGTTGCAAGGGATAAATGTCCCATCCATCCTTCCCCCACCTCTTTTTTTTTTTAACTCTCTCTCTCTCTCTCTCTCTCTCTCTCTCTCTCTCTCTCTCTCTCTCTCTCTCTCTCTCTCTCTCTCTCTTTCTCCCTCTCTCTCTCTCTTTCTCTTGGTTCCTTTCAAGAAAATTGTCATATTCGTCCCCACTCCAATCCCAAAAAGTGTCTAAAAAGAATAAATAATTAAATATTCAGAGAGCGACCAAATGGTCAGATAGAGGTGAAAAAAAAAACCTTTTTTTTTTTTGTAATAAAAACAATTTTAAGAAATTCATGCTCAGAAACGGATAATTGTTTAAAAGAGCGGAGTTTCAAATATGTGTGGGAATGATGTTGTGGTGGTGGTTGTAGTAGTGGTGGGAGGAATAACAATGTGGTGGTGAGTTTAGTAGTGGGAGGAATGAGTACTTGGTGATGGAGGTTGTAATAGTGATGGTAGGGAGGATGCTGTGTTGGTGGTGGTTGTAGTACTAGTAGTAGTGGTGATAGGAATGATGATGTAATTGTGGTAGTTGTAGTAGCACAGTAATGTGAGGAAAGCTTCACTTTTTGATATAGCCCTAGTGACTAGAGTCTAATAACAGATTCAGATGAATGAATAGAAGAATAAAATCCCAACAAATTATGCCTTACATTTAAATGCAG
>NC_088371.1:17508018-17513018 GCF_034508935.2 Berghia stephanieae
TTTACAAAAGCATAACATATTCTCATTGCTTTTATATTTGAGTGTACAAATTTAATCTAATAAACAATCTTAAATCTTCAATGGCTTGTAGTTGTAAAAGGCCCCACGGGCCCATCACTGCAGATGTTCAGTTACATCCAATCAAAACAGAGAACAGTCACCACAGATTAGTTTGACGAGCAAATGTATTCAAATCTGTTTTTAAAGTTTCTAAGCATTCAACGTTCGTTATGTCCGTTGGCAGGACATTCCAGACAACAAAAATAAATAATAGCTTCAAACAATAACAAAAGAACAAAGAACAAAATACCAAACAATTAACAACAAATAAAACATAAATAAAAGAAAATAAACACAAATAAAATTGAGCTTTTATATGTGCGCAATATCAACTGCTCAAAGCGCTTTACTAGGGGTCCCTGGCCAACCGCAACACTTAACTGTCTGTCCTTCGATGTGGACCCAATAAATAGATGGTGACAGGATAAAGTGGAGACCCTTTAAGTGCCCCCAATAGGCTTCAACAGTCGTGACGTCACTTCCCTCGCAATGACGCATAATAACTTAGTAACTAGTTCTAAACTATCTGAACAATGGCGGACGACGAGCATAAAAGTGCACCCAGAGGAGAAAAACATTATAAATCTGATCATGTTTTGACGTCTATACATTCTGATCCATGTGAAAAAGTTGTAGCCAGTGTGAAGAATAAAAAGTACCGATCTGCTTTGTTTAGAGCCAAGCTGCTGGTTCCTGGGCAGACGTGACATCAGACTATTGAATGCAATTGGAGAGGATTGAGTGAGTGAGTAAGAAGATGTAGGTTAATATGTGTGGCTATGTGGTCTAGTGGTATGACACTCGCTATCGGAACGGAAGGTCCTGGGTTCGAGCCTCGCGCTCGGCGCATAGTTGAGTCCTTGGAAAAGGCTCTTTACTCACATTCTCTCACCGTACTCAGGTGTAAAATGAGTATCTGGTCGTTAACATCGTTGTCTTTGTCCGAAAAAATTGTAATATCGCCTGACAGGCGTCATGTCCCGTTCTACATGTTAAATGTTGCTGTTGACCAGGGAGCCCTTGTAAAGCGCTTTGAGCACATTTAGTGGATATTGCGCTATATAAAGCTCAATTAAAAATTTTTTTTAAATATGGAGTAGATGACATGAAAAAAACCCTCATGCCCATGAGAAGATGGTGGAGATCGAAAAAACGTGTTATGAGAAATCGTTCAAATGCTAAGGTCTATAAGGAGAGAGTCAATGTAGTCAACCTGTCAGTAGACTCACCCATTAGAACACATACTACTGAAAAATCTGAGCTTTTATTTTTTCGCAATATCCACTAAACGTGCTCAAAACGCTGTAGAAGGGGTCCCTGGCCAACAGCAACACTTAACATGTAGGAAGTGACATGACGCCTGATAGCTAGGCGATATTACATTTTTTCGGACAGATACAAGGCTGTTAACGGCCAGGTACTCAATTTACACCCAAGTACGGTAAGAGAATGTGAGTAAAGAGCCTTTTCCGAGGACTCAGCTAAGCGTCGAGCGAGGCTCGATCAAAACGTCTGAGTCCTAAGCGAATACTAAGCTGCTTGAAACTGTCGAATTCGCCCGAATAATAGCTGTTGGCATCGACTAAAGTGAGATCAGGCCTGAAGAGGATTGAGTGAGTGGGTGAGTGAGTGAGAAGCTATAGATTAATATGGAATGGATGACAAGAAGAAAAATAGCATGGCCATGGGATAAAGGTGGAGATGGAAAGGTTGTGTTATGAGGAAGGAGACCGGAAACATCAGCAAACTGCCCAATTTTGGACACCCAAAGGAGAGAGAAAAAGAAGGCCTTGGGGAAACTTGGAGCAGAACAATGGAGGGAGAGATGAGAAAGTGGTGGTGGGTGAGGGGGGGGGGGGGAGAGGAAGATGGTCTTTTGTCGCTGCTTTTCTTACGAACAGGTGAAATAGGTCAGGAAGTAAGTAAGTAAGTAAGTAAGTAAGGAAGGAAGGAAGGAAGGAAGGAAGGAAGGAAGTAAGTAAGTAAGTAAGGAAATAAGTAAGGAAGGAAGTGTCATGGTCTCAAGTGAGTAAAGAGCTACTCGACTATGCATAAAGATAAGGCCCCAGAATTTACTAGTTACTTTAAATGAAAAACAATTAACGATTTGTTTAAGATGAATAAAAAGAAAGATGAAATTTAATTAAATGAGATGAATAGTGATTATGGCAGTTACAAATAGAAATGTGAATATATTACGTAACTTATGATGATATAATATCAGGTTTGTAAGGTTACGTTTCCAGGAAGTTGAAAGGGATGGATTATTTATTCCTCCGACAACGGGCTCAAGTTTGTAAGGTTCCACTTTCAGGCAGTTGGGAAGGGATGAATTCTATATTCCTTCGACAGCGGGCTCAGGTTTGATCCTTGATGTATCGAAGACTGCACTATCAAAGCTAAAAGCTGCGGCGTCTTGATGGTGGAGATAAAATATTCACAAAGTACCAAAAGATAAAAATCTTCAAATACATCAATGTATGAGGAATGGAGCGGCTGGCCGTCCGGCATAGATTGTAGAGAGAAGTGAGTGTAGAATGGTAGACCTATCAGCTTTTATAATAAGCGGCAACGTGACAGAATGTAGAACAAAAAGTATTCACTAATTAGAAATTAATTCGAGGGAAGGCTATTAAAGGAAAGACGATCTAATATTAGAAGGTAAAGTTTTCCTAAGCCTACCGAAATATAACTGGAGTGAGATGAAGTCAGTTCTTATTAAAATAAAAAGTTAATAAGATAATTGTGAACAATGTTTACTGTGACAGGAAGTAAGGAAGTAAGAAGCTCTGGGCTATATAATAATAATGTGCAAAAACTAATATAAAAAAAAAACAAAATGTCAAACATCAAAAGTTACGGGTTCAAAACAAAAATAGTAAAAACGATAATGCATTACTTAAAATTCAGACATGTTGTGTCCATGTGATATTGTGGTAAGACACTTGCTTTTGGATTGGCTGATAAAGGGTTCGAATCCGTCTCTGAGCGGCGCTTAGTTGTGTCCTTGGGAAAAGACAACTCTTTACTCACATTCTCTTACCGTACTAAGGTATTATATTTATGTTTAATTTTAACGAATAATATAATATGACATTGGATATTATTGTCTTTTGTATAGACTAACAATGATTTCAAACTCTCGAATGCACAAGTCCGACATGCCAAATGAATGTAAATTTAAATAGAATAAATTATACTACGAATATTGAATATGAAACTTAATTTAATTCTCTATATTATCACTTAATAGACATTGGATACTAATTATATAATTGACTAATCGTATCTAGATATGCATAAATGTTACACAGAGCATTTAAAAGTTTTAAAAACCGATTAGCTCTTAAACGGTACGATACGTTACTGTACGATTCGAAACTAAATTGGCATCAGAAGAGCATGGTTAAAATCTTTGTGAGACTTTTCCAAGGTTTAATTTATCCAGGGCCTTCTATACATAGAGATCACAAGATGTGTATCATGCAGCTAGATTGACTAGCAGCTAGGTGGTCTGAGGATTGATCCCTTGTTGAGAATTATATGTTCTTGTAGTTTTCTTTTTGCTTGTCTGACATTGTTTTACTTATATCACTTCACATTCATATTCAGAGAGGTACTTAGAAGAGACACCAATAATCCAGCAAGCAAAGCCATGAAAGCATACTTCACACAATCAGGTAGTAGTAGTAGTAGTGATAGTTGTAGTAGTAGTAGTAGTAGTAGTAGTAGTAGTAGTAGTAGTAGTAGTATAGTAGTAGTAGTAGTAGTAGTAGTAGTAGTAGTGGTGGTGTGGTAGTGTAGTAGTAGTAGTAGTAGTAGTAGTAGTAGTAGTAGTAGTAGTAGTAGTAGCAGTAGTAACAGTAGTAGTGGTAGTAGTAGTAGTAGTCGTAGTAGTAGTAGTACTAGTAGTAGTAGTAGTAGTAGTAGTAGTAGTAGTAGTAGTAGTAGTAATAGTAGTAGTAGTAGTAGTAGTAGTAGTAGTAGTAGTAGTAGTAGTAGTAAGTATTAGTAGTGGTGGTGGGGTAGTAGTAGTAGTAGTTAGTAGTAGTAGTAGTAGTAGTAGTAGTAGTAGTAAAGTAGTAGTAGTAGTAGTAGTAGTAGTAGTAGTAGTAGTAGTAGTAGTAGTAGTAGTAGTAGTAGTAGTAGTAGTAGTAGTAGTAGTAATAAGCTTCGCACTCTGAATGACGCTTGCTGAGAATTTTGTGATTCAGTCATGGTCAATGAGTATAGATGCTCTCTCCATTCATGTTGTTAATTGTTTCCATTGGTCACGGTCCTGGGCCAGAGTTTTGAGGCTGTCAAGATCTTGTTGTGACTTTAGTACGGAGGGCACTGCAGTATTTCTTAGTTCTTCAGGGATTTATTCAGCTTTTTCTGAATCCAGAAATTTCTGATATGTAGTGAGCTCCTGGTTCAGGGTAGTTACCATTGATGTTGGTGGTCTCCCTACATATTTGTTGCCATTAAGGAAATATTCTGTCATTGCCGTTTGGGCTGGGATGTTATCTTCTCGACGTAAGATGTGACTAAATAACCTCCATCGCTGTTCTTTTATTATTGTACTCGGCGTTGGACCCTGTTTTTTTTTCATAGAGATCAATATTTGTAATTGTCTCTGGCCAATATATTCCGATTACACGAATTAATTGTTTGCGGTGGTATGGATCGAGATTTTCTAAGTTCTTTTTTGTGAGGCCCCAGGTTCCACAATTATATGTCAATATCTGAATGATTAGTGCCTCGTAAATCTGTATTCGTTTATTCTCACTGATTATGTTATTTCTATTCCATAGATTTTGGAGTTGGTTGAATGCATTGGTGGCCAGCTGCTTTCGTTTTCTGATGTCTTCATTTTTGTTGATCAAATTGTCTAGTTTACGTATACTTTTCCATTCATTTAAATTTCTGTTGATTTTTGTATATTCTGTTTTGGGTTG
>NC_088371.1:17518018-17524096 GCF_034508935.2 Berghia stephanieae
TTGTACAGACGTGTTATAATTTACACATAAGATAAAAATACAATGGAAATAGGATGTATATATATATAAAAAAGGAGCAGCTCTATAACCAGAGCTGCGCTTTATAATATGAATAATTTCAACACTGTAAAATAGTTAAAACTGTCACTATAAATTGAAAATTGAAAAGATTGCAAAACAAATAAATTAATAAATTAATATTTATATTTTTAAAAAGTAAAAATGAGAAATAATTATATAAAATGATTATTGCTTGTTGTTATAAAGCCTAATACTGGACGGCAGAAAAGATTTTCGGTGTCTCTCTGTTTTCGTTGAAATAGAGAAAGGGCGACCACTTCTTTCTGACATAATAATTGATGGTCTTAGTGGATGATACTGGTCATTTAATATTTTAGTTATTTTATTTATACAAAATTTCTCGTATAAAAGATCTACATCGTCAACATCATTTATATAGCGTTTAATGGATTTTTTAATATTTGAATTTATTTTGTTCCTTTCCACTGCTAAGCAATTGCCTCCCCAAGCTGTTATACAAACTGACAAAACACTTTCGATTACTGCTCTATAAAATAATGTGCAGAGGGTTTTATCTATTCTAAACTGAGAGAGTTTCGATAAAAAATATGTACGTCTGCACATCTTATGCCTAATTATTTTCAAGTGTTCATCCCACTTGAGCCTGTCATCAATCGTTACACCAAGGTATTTGTAGTGAGGAACTCGCTGGACGAATTGGTCCTTTAATTTTAACGGTTCTATCGGTTCCTTCACTCTCCTAAAGTCAATCACTAGCTCCTTTGTCTTGCTTATGTTAAGCTCTAGGTGGTGGGCATCACACCAAGACACAAATCTATCAATTTCTTGCCTATAAGCCACTTCGTTGCCATTTGTTATGAGGCTTTGAAGAGCGGTGTCATCTGCAAACTTTATTAAAGGTACACTCAGGTTTTGACTTATACAGTCATTCGTGTATATTGTGAATAATACAGGGGACAATACACAACCTTGAGGAGCGCCAGTATTTGTAGTTATACAGGAAGATTTGTTTTGCCCTAATTGAACATATTGTGCTCTCTCCGTAAGAAATTCGAGCACCCAAGCAATTATATACTTGTTTAAATTCAGACTAGTCAATTTTTGAACAACCAACTGAGGTTGCATTGTATTGAACGCTGAAGAAAAATCTGCAAAAAGCAATCTGCAATAGCTCCTAGAGTGATCTAGATGCCTGTAGATGTTGTTTGTAAACAGCAAAATGGCATCCTCTACTCCACGTCCTGGTTTGTAAGCAAATTGATGACTATCACTCAATGGCATAAACTGATTCCTAATTTTAACAAGAACAAGTTTTTCTAAAGATTTCATGACTATTGAAGTCAGTGCAACAGGTCTGAGATCGTTCATAGTTTCAAGTTTTTCTTTTTTTGGAACAGGAATAATTTTCGAAGTTTTCCAAATTTCAGGGATTGAAACGCATTGGAGGGACCAGTTAAAAATATGTGTATAAATGGGGGAAGTAAGGGTAATTCTATTACCCGTAGATTCAAATGATTACTTAAAAAAATCTGCCAGGGCATAATGATCGGTCATTTGATGTTGAGAGTCCCCATCTGGCCGCCCTAATGCCAGATTCATTTGCGCGCATCTCGGGAACGAAGAAGAAGAAGATTTGCGCGCATCTGCAGACTTTATTACCAGAACGATTTTGAGCGTTGAAGGCTCAAAAGTTTCCTCACAAGTAATGCGGATATATATTTATATATATATATAATATATTATATATATATATATATATATATATATATTATAGTGTAATAAACATATATATATATATATATATATATATATATATATGTATATATATATATATATATGTGTGTGTATGTATTTATATTATATATATATATATATATATATATATATATATATATATATATATATATAATGTTATTCTATGACTGAATCCGTGGACTGTATTCACACCTACCTACTTGAACATACTACATAGATATAACATGGTTAAAGGCTTAATTTAGGATTGTATCATTTAAATGCCATTCATTTTAAATGATAAAAAGTGATTTATCAATAATATCATCGATGAATCATTAAACTAATGAGTAAGAAACAATTTCCGATCATATTGAAATCTAAGATAAAACAACTTTCGGTCAATCGAAGGTTTAAAACCAACCAGAGAACATGCATTGTTTGTTTCGAATCTGATATTATTCCACAATAGAATTGTAGGAAAAATTGACGACTTTTGTCTAACATTGGTATTACATCCGTAATACTGCCGTTTTATTAAAGAACATAGTATGTACTATTTAGTTAACATTGCATATACTGTGTTTTTAAAAACAACTGCAGTGTATATATAGGTAACGTTTAAATATATCTATCCTTGGAAAATTTCGTAATTTACATGGTGGAAGAAAATAAATAGGCACAATAACTACTTTTAAATTAATCCATAGCAGCAGGTTCAATAACATTTCAAATTCCTTAATTTATATGCTCTGGCAGCAAAACTTTTTTATCAACGAGTTCCAATGAATTAAAGGCCTTGATAAAGCAATGAGATTGAAATTCTTTTTAAGAAATCCGTAAAACCATGAATTTATCGTATTAGTGGGAAGGTTTGCTATAATGTACGATTTGTACTTACAGTATACTTTGATTTGATCTTGACAGACAACTGGGCCTTTTCAGAACAGGCAAGTGTACAAAAATTCTTTTACGACAAATTTATATTGAATTAAAGTTCTTTCCAAAACTATGAGATTGTAGTTAAAAATCCGGAGAACTTACAAATATTTCATAGCATAGAGAGGGTCTACTATTTAAAATGTATAATTAGTACTTACAGTTCATTTTGATTTGTTCTTGACGGACAACGGAGCCTGTTCAGAATAATAGCAAGTGTCCAGTTGGTGTTGTAGACTGTGGTGATCGGTGGTAGTTTCACAGCAGTATTTATAGGGGTGGTCTGATGGTTAATGGTCAACGAATGGTCAAGTCAGCGCTTTCTTAATTGACAAATGCTATTTGATATGCCGTGGTTTTATTTTTGTATTGAGATCATCGTTAATGTACTCATGTACAATAACAGAATTGGACTTATTGACTCAAAACATTATTATATTGGGGTGACTTTAGCTTTTATATAGCGCAATATCCACTAAACATACTCAAAGCGCTTTACAAAGAGTCCCTGACCAACAGAAACACGTAACATATAGCACGAGACATGGCATGACGCCTGTTAGACGATATTATCTTTTTTTTTTCAGACTGAGACTGTGGCGTAATTGCACACATATGTAATGGCTTATGATCGCATAGTGGTGTTTTTCATAGATGGTAGTATTATCCTTTGCGTCGTGTTGTAGATGTTTAATAATGACGAAAGAATTCAGGGGCCGGTGATGATAATTGAATGCACAACATCAAGACATTCAAATAAAAGTCCAGATTCCAAGTTTCATTTCTTACAGTTTTATTTGTTTGTGATAAATTCAAAATCCAAATCATGATAAATTCCAAATCCAAATCAAATAGCATGGTCATAATTCAATCAGTTTCATAAATTCCAAATCCGTAAAATCAGTCCACATGTAAAGTCAGTTTTGCCTAAGTGACCATTGTCAATATTCGTGGAATATTTCTAAGTCCGTAAAAGCAAATAAATGATGGTGAGCACAAAAGGTTTAAAGTGTGCAGCTCATGGTCAAGTAGAATCAGAATAATCCCGTTTTCCTCGAAACATCCTCTTTTATCCCTATCAAAATTTTACCCACAGTTCCATTGTTTCCACGCCCCCTTGCAGTTTTGACAGTTCCCTGTCAGTCTATAATCCAACCCCTAAGAGTAAGACCAAATCATGATCAAACCTGAAACGTCAATTCCTACATATTGATGTTAAACCCGCCTTTTGTGATATAACATTATTTAGATAAATGCCCGTTTCACATGTTTCAACATCCTAAACCAATTTAAGAGAGCTTAACTAAATAGTACTCAACACAATAACCTGTCTATTAACTTGGACTTAAAAGTCCATTAACTTGGATATAAAAGTGTCCCCAAATGTATCACTCACAGACCAAGTTTTACTGATATAACTGCAATGTGCCCATTAAGCCCATTTGCTGTAACAATTGACCATCCTATACCAAAATTCTTGGATAACCTCTTGCATAAGCTTGCTCTCTTACAAGACAACGCTGCCAACTCCCAGGTATTCATTTTACACCTGAGTACGGTGAGATAATGTGAGTAAAAAGCCTTTTCCAAAGACTCAACCATGCGCCGAGCGAGGCTCGAACTCATGACATTCCGATCCGAAAGCAAATGTCTTACCACTAGACCACACAATATCCGCACCCTCTAAATCGGATTCTTAGTGAAAAGTAAGAAACTTGGATAACATTAATTAAGTAAATCAACCGGCGCGACCACGAACACGGTTTTCGTCACTTTGTCGCTCTATTCTTGAGTCCAACTCCATAATATAAATACTCTAATATAGGTAGTCTACATTTTATTCCCTAATACAATGAATATGAAGAAAATATATATTTTACGCAGTTATTTCCCTTATTTAATATAGCTATAATAGGTAAAATCTAAGGCCTTAAACCGATACGTTATGATTGACTGCCAGGGTGGTTCTATATCAGATGTTTTTTCTATGGGTCTTAGCAACCTGTATGCAAATTTTCATGCTTTCAACTCGAATTTGCACGGTTTTAGCCTAATCCCCCCTACTATCTATTACATATTCTAAACTTAGATGTCTCTGTCTATATGTGTGCGGCTATGTGTTCTTGTCGTATGACACTCGCTTTCGGATCGGAAGATCCTGGGTTCGAGCCTCACTCGGCGCATAGTTGAACCCTAGGAAAAGGCTCTTTACTCACACTCTCTCAATGTACTATGTGTAAAATGAGTACCTGGTCGTTAACAGCGTTGTCTCAGTCGGAAAAAAAATGTATTTAAGCCTAACATGCGTCATGTCATGACTCGTTCTACATGTTACTTGTTGCTGTTGGTCAGGGACCCAATTTAAAGCGCTTTGAGTATGTTTAGTGGATATTGTGCTATATAAGTCCTCAAGTTTTGTTATCTATATATATATATATATATATATATATATATATATATATATATATATATATATATATATATATATATATATATATATATTCAATTTTAGCAACTAGCTCTCCCTGACATAAAGCCGTTTTGAGACATTAGGTTACATATAAAGTTATCCTTCAGACCCATTCGGCCCATGGAGCCAGAGTTTATCCCGGTTTCTATATCGTGAAACGGACAATAGTAGCAATTGCTGCTATCCTTTGGATAGGACGATAATCTCTCGCAACGTACTTTCCGCCAAATCTAACAGCCTCAGCTATCCATTCACTTTGGGTGGACAGGGGAGGAAGGGGGGGGGGGGGGGTCAGAACAATCTTGACTGCATCCGGGATTGATCTTGCTCTCTTTGCGTGTGAAGCGAGTTTTCTATCAAGTGAGCTATCCGGACTCCCTGGTTACATATGAGAAATGGGTTAAGTTTTCATGTTTTATTGGAGAGAATTGATTTTTTTTATTACCAGAGACTAGAATTTCGTATTTCTGGACATTTTATACTATACAGCTCCACTTGACTTCCCAACATCCCAGCCCAAACTGCAATGACAGAATATTTCCTACAAATATGTAGGGAGACCACCAACATCAATGGTACCTACCTGAACCAGGATCTCTCTACATATCAGAAATTTCTGAATTCAGTTGAGGCCGAATTAAACACTATCGAGTTCACCCTCATTGAAGATCGAACCGTATTAAAGTGACAACAAGATCTTGACAGCCTCAAAACGCTGGCCCAGGACAGTGACCAATGGAAACAATTAACAACATGGGTGGAGAGAGCAGCTATACTCCTCGAGTTTTAAAGACTGAATCACACAATTCTCAGCACAATTCTCTGAGCCTTAAGATTACTAGATTGGCTTCGGGTCTACCAAGACATAATAACCGTTTTGAGGGTATGGGTCC